>NC_061792.1:4641612-4948945 GCF_022458985.1 Mugil cephalus
ATAAATAAGAATAAATAAATCGCTGACTTTCGAGGGGGCCTAGAAGACACCTTTGGCAGTCTGACAAAGCCACAGCTGTAGGGCTTTAGCATCGCGGTGAGACACGTCGGACTTTATTTACCTCCAGCACTGACACCCATATGAAATTGATGTCATTTCTCTTTTAGTATTGTGAATATAAGTGCTTTGTTTGCACACTGTTCCAACGGGGCTCGGCGGGCCTGTTCTCTCTTGAACAGACGCACCAGTAAAAACATTTGCTGCTTTCCGTATAAAGAGCCCCTTGGTTACGGTACAAACCATGTGTCCCGCTAAAGCCGAGCGAGGTGATCAAACGTGAAAAAAACAAAAAACAAAATGAATATGACATAAAAATAGAAATAAAAAAAAATACAATAAAGCAACATGCGGCCAGTTAGCACAGATGTACACACGTGTGAATCTTTGGCAAAATTATAGTTGGAACTGTCATGGGTGCATACAGCTGTTTTCGTATTGCATTTTTTATTATTTTTTTGTTTTTATTTTATTTTTTATTTTTTTTGAGGTTCTGAACCCTTTAACGTGCTTCCCTTTTTTTTCTTTTTTTTTCTCTAAAATCTTCCTTTTACCTTAAAATCTACCAGCTACGATGCGTTTCAGTGGCGGGAAAAAAAAAAACAAAAACTAAAATAACGCTTTCTCTCCATGCATCAGGTCTCGGCTTCTGTCGCGATCATGCCCCGCCTCGGTCCGAGAGAAAACTAAAGTAAAATAAATGGGGGAAAAAAACAAACAAACAAAAAAAAAAAACGGCCAAAAAACAAACATATACATGTACAAAGTAATGTACACCATATATTCAAACACATTTCAAAATCGTCAGACTTTGAAATCATTAGCCAAAATAAGTATATATTTTTTTCTCACCCCGTTAGGTTCTTTATCTAGACTGTACAATATATGTATATATGAGTTAATCATGAGGGACCAAAGCAACAAAAATAAATACTTTTTCGCTATGTCACCTTTCAAAGTAGTATATCTATGTACATTTATATCAATATCAATTTTCCTTAGCTTATTGTGAATGGTTGAGCGTGTGTTCAACAAGCAGGCATTGCGCACAGTGTGGAAACTTTGTGTTGTTTTTTTTTTTCTTCCTTTCGCCCTAAAAGGTATCTAAATGTAAATTTGGACAACACTGTGGAACAAAAAAAAAACAAAAAACAAAGACCGAAACTGTCCTTGGTACAGTGAAAGGTAACCCTGGCTCAAATGGACCAAAATGAAAAAAAAAAAAAAGTAAAAACATAGCATCTCACCATCATGTGACTACTTCAACAATGGGGTGTCTACTTCTTTTTAGGACTCTTGAGGAGAGTACAAAAATGTTTGTCTATTTCATGCAGTCTCTGACAAGTCGTAATAACCTTGGAGAACTTGTCTAAAGGTTTTTTTTTTTTTTTTTTTTTTAGCACACAGCATAGAATGTTTTCAGTGATGTTTGAATGTAGGTTATGAGGGAGGGAGGGTGCATTTTTTTTTTTTCTTGGAACAACAACATGCATAAAGAACAGTGCATAGGTCCAGGTCATCATTGGGCCAGTCCCTGGTGATTTCCAGTGTGATTCAGTGGCAGCGTCTATCAACAGATCCACTACTGCAAGCAGTTGGTGATGGGCGAGTCTGTGTGTGCAAGTCCAAGCCTGAATGAGTTGCGCCATCTTGTGGACAAGCAGTTGTCCTCTCTCTCTTTCTCTTTTTTGACTTTGTTGACTTCTGTAATCCAAGAGTTTTTTCAGAGAGGGATCAGGCTTGGACCTGAGGCTGAGGTGATGCAAGTGTGGCTGCACTGACACAAAGTGCGGTGACCTTAGCGTGGCGTTATTTTTTCCTTATTTTTTTTTATTGTTATTATTATTTTTATTTTTTTTTTAAATCTGGTCTGCTATGCGCAGTTTAGATCAGTCGTTGTTTCACTGCAGAGCCCTTTCCAACACACAGCAGACCCAGAAAATGACCACTCTAAAGGATTTCACAATGACTTTTGTGGAAGGTAGAAGAACCAAGCTTTAAAGATCAAGCTAACATGCATAATGTCTTCAGACACTGTTTTGCTAAAAGCCGTCAAGGCCAACTTTTTTCCTGAAGACGAGTTCAAGAAGAAACCAGATTTCTTTTCTTTTTTTTTTTTTGTTCAAGACTTCATCTTTTGAAAAGAGGAAATAATAATGGCTTAATAGCTACATCATTCTTGCACTTGTATTGCAACTACCTTTGGTAAATCAATCAACAAAAACAACAGAAAACCCTGAAACGTACAAGTCCTTGCATGTTCCCCAACTGAACTTAGCATTGTTCCTTTAGTCTTTTAGCTAGCAATTTCTCCTAGCACAGGCTACCCTGTGAATAAATCTTCTCTCTCCAACGGCCTCCGTGTTTGTCACGTGCACAGCTCCACACCACACTTCCTCTATCTCCATTCTGGATCCACACCTTCAAATAGACACTACTCCAAAAAAGACCAAGACAAACCAGCAAGGCAGAGAGGAAAAGGGGAAAACGGAAACAAACCGAGAGGAAACAGGAGAAAAAAGAAAAGGGGACACCACCGAGTCCCGGCGAAAAAAGACACCGACGACGAAGGAAAACAGCGAAATGGCCACCGCCATTCGGACGTCGACGGGCTTCACCGCTTCATCGTCTTGGAGACGAAGCTGACGATGGCGGAGGCCGGCTGGTCTGGGTCCAGCTCAGCGAACAGGTGGCTGACGTTGTCTGTTGTGCTTCCTTGTTTCCTCGCAACGAATCCAAACAGCCTGGTAAGAGGGTAGGAAAAATACTCTGCATTTAATCTGGAAAGGGCTAGCAACTACGTGTTCTTTCAGTAGCAGCACTTAGATTGACAACTTACCTTACGGATCCACCTCCTTCCTTGCCCCATCTAAGGAAAAAAAAAGGTTTTGAAATGAAATAAATACAAGTATTTGTTGTTGAATTTTTATTTATTTTTTTTTTAATCAAAAAATAAAGATTTCTTACTTTCTGTCTTGGGGATCAGTGTCACAGTAGGTTACCGTGTTGATGGGATAATGTCGTCTAAAGAAAATTCTGCAGCAACATAAATGGATGAAAAGTTAGCTTACATGTCTGTGTACAACATTTACTGCAATTTACTGAAAGAAAATTGTTGCTAACAGTGCTGCTTTTTTTGCAAAGGTGTCTTTTTTTGTTAAACCACCAGGGGGCATCTAAATCAATTATTATGCAGAATATACTGTACAGTTTTGGTATTTCAAGTACTTTTAAGGTGAGAAACATAAAAACTGGAGGAACATCTGTTACTAGTTTTTTTATTTCAAAACAGACACATTTTTTTCATCTGGAAATTGCACCGCTCGCGTAGGCATGGATCATTACGGCAGCCTGGCCCGTGTTCAACGCAACATTTTCACTTGCAAAAAACTATGCTTCTCCACATTCAGAAGACCAACAAGCCAAACTTGAAATACCAAAAAAGGACACAGGCCACTGATTTGCTAATTCACTCATTTTGAAATTTGGCCAAAAAAGCCCATTACAGTAGGTTCATTTGAAACAAATGCCAGTTAGTAAGAAACTATATGTTTGATTAGATAATACCTTCATAGAACAATCAATCATACTAATACTAAAACAATAACTGGGAAACTTAGCATCTTTTGATAAAAAATTGATAGCCATCTCCCCAATAGTGATGTCACAGCTAATTGCGCATGTGCTCACTCACTTCCTCTGACTGTCGGTGAGCGTGATGCCCTGCGTGGACACTTTAAAGTGGACGGTGGTGGCAGCAGGCAGAGGGTTGGTTGCCAGCGTCTGACTAATTGCCTTGGCAATGGCCTGGGGCCCCGTGAGAGACTCCATGTCCACGGAGTTGATGTAGAGAACATTGCACGCTGGAAGTGAACAAAACAGAGCCTTCGTTAAAAACAAGAACCGTCAGCGGGAGAACGGAGCGAGCGCATGCAGCTCGGTGCGTGGCAATGGAAGTCGCACAGTTAGGATTCGAAAAGCATACAATGGTTTGTTTTTCATGCACTGCAAACTGGAGTTCTATAACGATATATGGAGATCTCCTGGCGTCACTTGCAGTATATTGTGCATGCATTCTGTGCAAACTCTGTGAAGGTCTTTTTTTTTTTTTTTGGTGAGAGTGGATCACATTCAGTTTTAGTGCATGAGGCAGTGCAAACCAGTATTTACCATGTGCTTCCTCAGGAACCTTTTGAACTGTAAGGTAAGGGTGACAGTGTGTGAGAGACTGAAGATGTTTCTGAAGGCAACCTAATACTCAGAATTCACGGTAATCTGTTTGAACTTGATCTAGTCAGTGCTTTATTACTGTACATGCCTTTACGATCCTGCTGTTATTTCTTATTTCATCATAGGGTCGAACTCATAAAGCTGAGATGGGATTTATGGCTCCTTGAAGGGAGCTGGATCTTGTGAAATGATTGATTGTATTGATATTTATTTATTTTTTAAGATGCCAGTCTAGGGTTAACTTATTTCATCCTTGAAGCACTGTGATAAGGTAAGATTTGGATCAGAATCATTAAAACCTAAACATACCAGCAACATATTAAATTCTAATCATGCATACCTGCTCCTTGCTTAAGAAGTTCCACGACTGCATCAGTGGGCGTGGCGAGTTCTAGCGCCTCTTCATTCGGGTCTAACGGATATCAGATATTTTTGTCAGACCATTGTTTTTGCAACAAAGATTTCCATCGACTATCAAATCAAATGTCGGAGGTTGGGCCCGACCTTTGGTGGGGATCATCAGCTTGCAGGGCAGAGCCAGTGGGGTCATCGAGTGTTGGTACACCAGAGCAGAGAGGCAACCTGCGAACACCAAACAGCCTGCTTGTTAAACTGTTCTGATATCTGATATGAAATCCTGGCCCAAGAGTCAAACTCACCAAAGTAGGGTTCATTGGGGCAACCCTTCAGACGCACTCCTTTGGCACTTGTCTCAATCAGGAAGTGCCTCACCAGCTCATTAGTCATGTCAGCAACTAGAAAATGTGAAACAGAATACTTTGCTAATCTGAGCCAGATTGTGATGTCTTTAGACATTTTCAACACCATATTCGAGACTTTTGTACCTTTTTTGTTCTGCTGTACAGTCGGAGGGGGGCAGGCTACCTTCATGGCCAAGCCATAGGCCCCGCGGAAAGAATGGCTGTCCCTTATGATGAACGCCCCGGGCTCCCTGTCCTTCAACAGGTTGATGGCTGCAGGGAGGAAAAGAAAGAGGATAAGAGCAACTGTAGAAGATGTGGCAGCAATAAACCTTCAGCTGTGGCTGGTTTGGAGGATCTCACCTTGCTCTCTGGAGATGTCTGGCTTATACCAGAACTTCGACGTGTCCTGGACAAACTTGACATTCATCTTAATGTCAGGATAACTATCTGTTTGGACGAAAACAGACATGCACAATCATTTTTGTTGAGCATATGAACCTTGGGTGAAGAAAAAACCTTTTCGCATCTCACCGTATATGGACTTGGAGATGTCCGGGAGTGTGTGCGTGCCAGACAGATTGGGTGTGCTGCCACCGCTAATTGGGGCCGGTGTCAGGTTTTTGTTGTCTGTCCGGTCCGCGTCCCCGCTGGACATGTGCCTCTTCTCGGGAAGCTGCGGGGAGACGGGGAAGGCGGGCGTGGATGGGGGCTGGGCGCTCCCCTGACGGGAGGCGGCGCCCAGCTCGTCGGGCGTGCTGTGGCCGCTCGCCGGGGCTCGCCTCCCCATCAGAGGGCTGGGAGGCACGCCAGCGCCCACCGTTTTAGGGCTTCTGCCAATGAGAGGACTGGAGGGGATGCACGGAGGAGGGTGCCGGGCCAGCGAAGGGCTGGCTTGACCCAGGCGTCTTTGGAGGGCGGGGCTTGGTGGTGTGTTGGTGGCCACCGTGCGGTGGAGGGTGTTGGGGCTGCCAGGGACGGTGTGTACGCCCATGATGTTGACCTGTGAGCCTTCTGGGGATGCAGGTCTGTGCGGGGTCCCATCTGAAGCGCCAACCCTTCTTCTAAAAACGAAAAGAAAAACCAGTATCATTCATACGTGTGAGTGTTTGATATTTTCTTATTCACAGATGGGCTGCAGCTATTTCCTTCTGGTATTAAAGATTCATTCATACAGAATATGGTTACTCACCCATCAGCAGTGTAGATGGGGCTGCTGGAGGTCAGAGGAGCGCTGAATGGTTGTGCCTTTGAGTCACCAAAACCGCGATTATCTGGAAACACAAAGTGCCAAGACAAACACAAACACACAATCAGATCCGTTGCGTCACACAGCAGGACAGCCTGGGATGCAGTTTTCAGGCAATCAGACCCGGACATACATAAATTTCATTCTTAATATAACAAATATTAATTAGAAAGGTTTAATCCCAAAAAAGGTCAGATGACTTTGCTGGTGTTTTGTACAGAGATGGTATGTTGCCAAAGATGCCTCCTTACCTTGATCCCCATCATTAGAATCAGAGTCTGACAGCGAGGAAAGACACAGAGCAAGGGTAGAAGGGCAGGAGGAGGTGTGTGGAAGAGGAGGAGGAGGAGGAGACAAGGGAGACACTCTTGAGCGCAAAGCAAGAACTGGAGGCGTGTTAGCCGTTAGCATTTACTGGAAGGACTTCCAGGAGCATTAACAGGTTTGAGCACTAGAGGGCAGCAGAGGCTAACAATTTTACAATCAGCTCCAGAGTGACAATGCAGGGACACTTGGTGCGTTCCATTTACCTCGGAGGGCTGAAGTCGGCACTGGGAATGACGTCACACCCGAGTTATCGGCGTTCCAGTTACAGAAGCTGGAAAGCCTTGCCTTGTACCAATATCCATATAAATTTTTCAAATAACTTGAACCAACTCATGGGGGCATTTGTTTATGCTAGAATTTTTTACAGTGATAAAATCTACAAGACCACATGAGACAGAAATTTATAAAAATATTCAATAGAATTGTTTAATTTTAATGTAGAAATGGTGTTTCGCACTTTTTTGGATTTACCATGCTATTGTTGTTAGCCATTGTTAGCGACATCGACTTGCAGTTCCCACATATGAAAAACACATGAAAAACTTAAATTACACTGTAACAGCATTTCAACATATGTATGTCAAAAAATACTGTCTGTACGACCGACTTAATGCAACAAAAACTAATCAGAAGTGTTAATAAACAGAATACAACAGGAGCTTGTAATTACTGTTTACACATGGGGCGGCCATCTTGGTAACTCAACTGGGTTAGTGAGGATTTTCCGACTTTATGAGTGGAAAATCCGATTTCGGGGGCGTTCCAGTAGAGAATTCCAACTCGGAAATTCCGACTTCTGAGTGCAAATGGAACACACCAACTGTGCACAGACTGAGTGTTGAAAGTATTCTGTATAAAACCAAAGATTTCCGATGTTACACTGACCTGATCCACTGTGCTGGTGAGGCTTCAGGCCCAACGCTGACAGAGGAGTCTTGGCCAAACCTGGAGGAGTGCGAGCTGCAGAAAAGAAAAACAAGACAGAGGAGAGAGAGAAAAAAAAGAGATTTAAAAGGTATGGCACAACAATGACAACAGTGAGATGAACATGCAAGGATGGATAATGACCGATGCATGTAGTATGACGCTACATGTACATGATTTTGATTTTATATCTTGTATACTTATCATCTATATATATTTTGATGTAGCTGAAGTCAAATTACTAGAATTTGACTCTAAACATTATGTAAATGGACCCGAGAATCAACCACAACACAAGTATGTTCCATGAAAGCATGCTGCTAACCAAGTTATGATAGAGGCTAGGTTAGACTGTGCCTTAGGTAGGGTCTGAAGATGGGGTCTATATTAATGTGGCCCAGTGAGGCGGTGGATAATCACTCAGAAAGAGAGTTATTCCCAAAAATGAAATGCCAGCAAATATGTGTATTTAATGTGGTGAGGTGTATTTAAAATCGAGGGCATCCATCATTTTGGGAATGAACTCTTAAGTCTCACAGAAAGAATCCGGATCGAGAGCATGACAGGGATTCAGGCCAAATGGCAACTCAAGGTGGCGCGTGGTAAAAAAAAAAAAAAAATATATATAAAAATAATGATGACGGTTTGTGCCACAGAACAGCTTCTTACGACATGTGTTCAGGACTGACTGCCGGAGAGCTGCTGCTGAACTGGGTGACCTGTGCTGTATTTGAAGCTAATAGCAATGTCTCAAATGGCAGGTTCACTTGATTGGACATGTACAGTATGTGGACTCAACTTTTCCTGAATGTAAGGAAGAATTGAAAACCCTGGTGCCAACAGATAAGAGGCTTTAGACAGTACAGCAGTCATGCATCATACACACAAAAATATTTCATTGTGCCACTATATGACTAATAGAATTCAGCTGTTATCTACATTTCTGTGCATTTGAATAAAAAATCCTCCTCCATCCATCATTTTCCTTCTTCAAATGACTTCTCTAACTTTGTTTTGCAGCTTAGGCGTTAGGATAATCTAAGGAAAGACACCTTCCCCTCTCACACCAAAATAAGATTTGCACACTGCTCGCCGTGTTTCCTTACTGCGAAGTCAACCGTAACTTGGGTTTTATCTTAAGGAAATTGAGGACTTGTTTAGAGCCTTGTGAAAAGCGACGCCTTTGTGAAACAGGTGTGTGTCTGCGTGAGCCAGTCAGTAAAAGGGCTTGCCCGATGCGAATACTTCTGGATAAGACACAGACACATTCGTCCCTCAATTCACTTTGGATCCTTGCCGTTCAGCAGGCAGCGTTTTGAGTTCTTTGACACAACGATGGATCGAACCTTCACCTTCGTGCTGCTTTTGCTGAGCTTGTCTGGAACCTCTGGCAAATACGTTTACGTTCCAAGTCAGAAGCTGACTCGGTCTGAAGCTCTGAAGCACTGTCGGGAGAGTTTCACAGACCTGGCTCCTGTCAACGACAAATTCGACATCGAGAGACTTCGGGAGCTCAGCATCGATGACACAAAACTTACCTGGATAGGATTGGAAAGAAATTCCTAAAACATTACTGAGTGGTTGTGGTCAGGAGGTGGGAAGGTGTCAGAGTTTTTCTGGAAAGTCAATGAACCCAACCATCAATCGGAAGGTTATGGTGTAATGCGTTACTACAAGTGGTATGATATTTCTGGAGAGAAAGCATTCAAATCCCTTCTTGTGCTACAACGTGATCGTGGTGAGGGAGGCAAAGACTTGGGAGGAAGCCTTGGAGCACTGCAGACGGCACCACCGTGACCTGGCCAGCGTGGCGTCCGAGACGGAGCAGCTTCTGATCCAGAGACAGTTGAAGAAATACGACAATGCAACACAAGTCTGGACTGGTTTGCATTTCTTTCCTGGGGGCTGGCTGTGGGTGGACGGGCAACCTCTGGAGCACGAGGCCTGGGGTCAAGGAAGGAGGCCAGAGTGTCCGCGAGTCAACCTGGAGTGTGCAACCTTTCGGGTGATGGAAGGGAGTGCGAGCAACATGCCGTCAGGAGGAAGTGTGTGGGAGTCTCACAACTGTGAGGAGAGACTCCCTTTTATTTGCTACTGAGCTACTTTACTGAGCTACTTTACTGAGAAACTACTCTGAATTATCCTCATTAGTCGTATTTTTTGGTTAACATATATTGGTTTGTTATTTCCATCATTGAATTTAAACGTTGTGCCAGTTATTTTAATCTTTGACGTGTGTTTGCTTCCTTTCTCATTTTCACAACTTTTTTAAAATGAAATAAATACATTTAACTGAACTGAATTAAAAGTGAGTTTTTTTTTTAAATGGGTCATTCGAATCGTGCAGAAGAAATAGGAGCGATGGCTGTCAGATTGTTGTGGTGTGAGTTGATGAAGGCAGGTGGAGGAGGACGTGTGGAGAGGAGGGTGAATTTGACTATATGGCCAGCTTGATCTGTGACAACTTAAAAAAAACTATGTTAGATCTCTGTTCCACAGAGAGGCACCTGTGAGCTTCCAGATCATTTCACATGAAATTGGAAATACACTGATGTTGGATTTGTTTTTTTTCGTTTTTGTTCCGGTATCGGCCCCCAAAAATTCCAGTATCAGTCGAGCTCCTGGAATAAATGATCATTATGATAATGCCCCCGAGAACGAACCGCAACACAAGTATGTTCCATAAAAGCATGCTGCTAACCAAGTTATGATAGAGGCTAGGTTTGTGTATTTGTGTATGAGTATTTAATCTGGTCAGTGAGGTGTATTACAATCGAGGGCATCCATCATTTTGGGAATGAACTCTTAAGTCTCACCGAAAGAATCCGGATCGAGAGCATGACAGGGATTCAGGCCAAATGGCAACTTAAGGTGGCGCGTGGTAAAAAAATAAATAAATAATAATAATAACACCAAAATAAGATTTGCACACTGCTCGCCGTGTTTCCTTACTGCGAAGTCAACCGTAACTTGGGTTTTATCTTAAGGAAATTGAGGACTTGTTTAGAGCCTTGTGAAAAGCGACGCCTTTGTGAAACAGGTGTGTGTCTGCGTGAGCCAGTCAATAAAAGGGCTTGCCCGATGCAAATACTTCCGGAAAAGCAAATAGCTCAGACACATTCGTCCCTCAATTCACTTTGGATCCTTGCCATTCAGCAGGCAGCATTTTGAGTTCTTTGACACAACGATGGATCGAACCTTCACCTTCGTGCTGCTTTTGCTGAGCTTGTCTGGAACCTCTGGCAAATACGTTTACGTTCCAAGTCAGAAGCTGACTCGGTCTGAAGCTCTGAAGCACTGTCGGGAGAGTTTCACAGACCTGGCTCCTGTCAACGACGAATTCGACATCGGGAGACTTCAGGAGCTCAACATCGATGACACACACTATACCTGGATAGGATTGGAAAGAAATTCCACAAACATAACTGAGTGGTTGTGGTCAGGAGGTGGGAAGGTGTCAAAGTTTTTCTGGGAGGTCAATGAACCCAACCATCAATCGGAAGGTTATGGTGTAATGCGTTACTACGAGTGGTATGATATTTCTGGAGAGAAAGCATTCCCCTTCTTGTGCTACAACGTGATCGTGGTGAGGGAGGCAAAGACTTGGGAGGAAGCCTTGGAGCACTGCAGACGGCACCACCGTGACCTGGCCAGCGTGGCGTCCGAGACGGAGCAGCTTCTGATCCAGAGACAGTTGAAGAAATACGACAATGCAACACAAGTCTGGACTGGTTTGCATTTCTTTCCTGGGGGCTGGCTGTGGGTGGACGGGCAACCTCTGGAGCACGAGGCCTGGGGTCAAGGAGGGAGGCCAGAGTGTCCGCGAGTCAACCTGGAGTGTGCAACCTTTCGGGTGATGGAAGGGAGTGCGAGCAACATGCCATCAGGAGGAAGTGTGTGGGAGTCTCACGACTGTGAGGAGAGACTCCCTTTTATTTGCTACTGAGCTACTTTACTGAGCTACTTTACTGAGAAACTACTCTGAATTATCCTCATTAGTCGTATTTTGGTTAACATATATTGGTTTGTTATTTCCATCATTGAATTTAAACGTTGTGCCAGTTATTTTAATCTTTTGACGTGTGTTTGCTTCCTTTCTCATTTTCACAACTTTTTTAAAATGAAATAAATACATTTAACTGAACTGAATTAAAAGTGAGTATTTTTTTTAAATGGGTCATTCGAATCGTGCAGAAGAAATAGGAGCGATGGCTGTCAGATTGTTGTGGTGTGAGTTGATGAAGGCAGGTGGAGGAGGACGTGTGGAGAGGAGGGTGAATCTGACTATATGGCCAGCTTGATCTGTGACAACTTAAAAAAAACTATGTTAGATCTCTGTTCCACAGAGAGGCACCTGTGAGCTTCCAGATCATTTCACATGAAATTGGAAATACACTGATGTTGGATTTGTTTTTTTTTCGTTTTTGTTTCGGTATCGGCCCCAAAAATTCCAGTATCAGTCGAGCTCCTGGAATAAATGATCATTATGGTAATGCCCCCGAGAACGAACCGCAACACAAGTATGTTCCATAAAAGCATGCTGCTAACCAAGTTATGATAGAGGCTAGGTTTGTGTATTTGTGTATGTGTATTTAATCTGGTCAGTGAGGTGTATTAAAATCGAGGGCATCCATCATTTTGGGAATGAACTCTTAAGTCTCACCGAAAGAATCCGGATCGAGAGCATGACAGGGATTCAGGCCAAATGGCAACTTAAGGTGGCGCGTGGTAAAAAAATAAATAAATAATAATAATAACACCAAAATAAGATTTGCACACTGCTCGCCGTGTTTCCTTACTGCGAAGTCAACCGTAACTTGGGTTTTATCTTAAGGAAATTGAGGACTTGTTTAGAGCCTTGTGAAAAGCGACGCCTTTGTGAAACAGGTGTGTGTCTGCGTGAGCCAGTCAATAAAAGGGCTTGCCCGATGCAAATACTTCCGGAAAAGCAAATAGCTCAGACACATTCGTCCCTCAATTCACTTTGGATCCTTGCCATTCAGCAGGCAGCATTTTGAGTTCTTTGACACAACGATGGATCGAACCTTCACCTTCGTGCTGCTTTTGCTGAGCTTGTCTGGAACCTCTGGCAAATACGTTTACGTTCCAAGTCAGAAGCTGACTCGGTCTGAAGCTCTGAAGCACTGTCGGGAGAGTTTCACAGACCTGGCTCCTGTCAACGACGAATTCGACATCGGGAGACTTCAGGAGCTCAACATCGATGACACACACTATACCTGGATAGGATTGGAAAGAAATTCCACAAACATAACTGAGTGGTTGTGGTCAGGAGGTGGGAAGGTGTCAAAGTTTTTCTGGGAGGTCAATGAACCCAACCATCAATCGGAAGGTTATGGTGTAATGCGTTACTACGAGTGGTATGATATTTCTGGAGAGAAAGCATTCCCCTTCTTGTGCTACAACGTGATCGTGGTGAGGGAGGCAAAGACTTGGGAGGAAGCCTTGGAGCACTGCAGACGGCACCACCGTGACCTGGCCAGCGTGGCGTCCGAGACGGAGCAGCTTCTGATCCAGAGACAGTTGAAGAAATACGACAATGCAACACAAGTCTGGACTGGTTTGCATTTCTTTCCTGGGGGCTGGCTGTGGGTGGACGGGCAACCTCTGGAGCACGAGGCCTGGGGTCAAGGAGGGAGGCCAGAGTGTCCGCGAGTCAACCTGGAGTGTGCAACCTTTCGGGTGATGGAAGGGAGTGCGAGCAACATGCCGTCAGGAGGAAGTGTGTGGGAGTCTCACGACTGTGAGGAGAGACTCCCTTTTATTTGCTACTGAGCTACTTTACTGAGCTACTTTACTGAGAAACTACTCTGAATTATCCTCATTAGTCGTATTTTGGTTAACATATATTGGTTTGTTATTTCCATCATTGAATTTAAACGTTGTGCCAGTTATTTTAATCTTTTGACGTGTGTTTGCTTCCTTTCTCATTTTCACAACTTTTTTAAAATGAAATAAATACATTTATTTGAACTGAATTAAAAGTGAGTATTTTTTTTAAATGGGTCATTCGAATCGTGCAGAAGAAATAGGAGCGATGGCTGTCAGATTGTTGTGGTGTGAGTTGATGAAGGCAGGTGGAGGAGGACGTGTGGAGAGGAGGGTGAATCTGACTATATGGCCAGCTTGATCTGTGACAACTTAAAAAAAACTATGTTAGATCTCTGTTCCACAGAGAGGCACCTGTGAGCTTCCAGATCATTTCACATGAAATTGGAAATACACTGATGTTGGATTTGTTTTTTTTTCGTTTTTGTTTCGGTATCGGCCCCAAAAATTCCAGTATCAGTCGAGCTCCTGGAATAAATGATCATTATGGTAATGCCCCCGAGAACGAACCGCAACACAAGTATGTTCCATAAAAGCATGCTGCTAACCAAGTTATGATAGAGGCTAGGTTTGTGTATTTGTGTATGTGTATTTAATCTGGTCAGTGAGGTGTATTAAAATCGAGGGCATCCATCATTTTGGGAATGAACTCTTAAGTCTCACCGAAAGAATCCGGATCGAGAGCATGACAGGGATTCAGGCCAAATGGCAACTTAAGGTGGCGCGTGGTAAAAAAATAAATAAATAATAATAATAACACCAAAATAAGATTTGCACACTGCTCGCCGTGTTTCCTTACTGCGAAGTCAACCGTAACTTGGGTTTTATCTTAAGGAAATTGAGGACTTGTTTAGAGCCTTGTGAAAAGCGACGCCTTTGTGAAACAGGTGTGTGTCTGCGTGAGCCAGTCAATAAAAGGGCTTGCCCGATGCAAATACTTCCGGAAAAGCAAATAGCTCAGACACATTCGTCCCTCAATTCACTTTGGATCCTTGCCGTTCAGCAGGCAGCGTTTTGAGTTCTTTGACACAACGATGGATCGAACCTTCACCTTCGTGCTGCTTTTGCTGAGCTTGTCTGGAACCTCTGGCAAATACGTTTACGTTCCAACGGCTATGACTCGGTCTCAAGCTCTGAAGCACTGTCGGGAGAGTTTCACAGACCTGGCTCCTGTCAACAATGAATTCGACATCGGGAGACTTCAGGAGCTCAACATCGATGACACAAAACTTACCTGGATAGGATTGGAAAGAAATCCCACAGACAAAGAGGAGTGGCTGTGGTCAGGAGGTGGGAAGGTGTCAAAGTTTTTCTGGAGAGTCAATGAACCCAACGATCAATCGCAAGATTATGGCATGATGCGTAACAACACGTGGGATGATGGTTTTGGAACGCATACATTCCCCTTCTTGTGCTACAACGTGATCGTGGTGAGGGAGGCAAAGACTTGGGAGGAAGCCTTGGAGCACTGCAGACAGCACCACCGTGACCTGGCCAGCGTGGCGTCCGAGACGGAGCAGCTTTTGATCCAGAGACAGTTGAAGAAATACGACAATGCAACACAAGTCTGGACTGGTTTGCATTTCTTTCCTGGGGGCTGGCTGTGGGTGGACGGGCAACCTCTGGAGCACGAGGCCTGGGGTCAAGGAGGGAGGCCAGAGTGTCCGCGAGTCAACCTGGAGTGTGCAACCTTTCGGGTGATGGAAGGGAGTGCGAGCAACATGCCGTCAGAAGGAAGTGTGTGGGAGTCTCACGACTGTGAGGAGAGACTCCCTTTTATTTGCTACTGAGCTACTTTACTGAGCTACTTTACTGAGAAACTACTCTGAATTATCCTCATTAGTCGTATTTTGGTTAACATATATTGGTTTGTTATTTCATTTATTCAATTTAAACGTTGTGCCAATTATTTTAATCTTTGACGTGTGTTTGCTTCCTTTCTCATTTTCACAACTTTGTTAAATTAAAATAAATACATTTAACTCAACTGAATTAAAAGTGAGTTTTTTTTAAATGCGTCATTCAAATCATACATTTCAGTCTCTTTAGCGCCCCCTATCTGCAGGCAGAGTGAACCTACACATGTTGAAGTAAGGAGTCTGTGGTGACACGGGGAAGCCGGGGGTCAGGGGGGAGTTCTCACCACCGCTTCCAAAGGTAGGACTGTTAGAAAAACCGTCCGCCTCGTCGTCCTCAAATGCCTCCCGGTAGCTATGCATGGGGCCCTAAAAGGGGAGATGTCCACAAATAACAAAAATGTTCTACTATCACGCATTAATACTATGGGGTCATGTTTGATTCCCCTAATACTAGCATTTTATCCATATGAAAGGGAAAATGGAAATTTTTTAACTACAATGCTGTGGAAGACACAGAGAAAATTTGCAACACAAAGTTTTACTCTTTCTTTAGAGACAATGCTTCATTGGCCTTTAAGTAAATTAGCTGATGATGCAAATGCAGAGTATGAAGGAGTGTAGAGTGCTTGTCGTCACACCTCTCTTGGTCTTCCTCCCGGGTTGAGCACCAGATTGTTTGCAAAGTCTGGCGATGAGGCCGAGGTGTTCTCGTGGCCACTCTGGTACTGGCCCTCACTCGTGGTCCGACGCCTGCCGGACTCCTGAGTCACTTCTGGGGTCATTCCTCTGGAGCGAACTCCTGAAAACCCCGAAAAATATTCACTGTGTGGAACAGTCAGCCCAGTAAACACACTTTAAATGCATCAAAAACACCAATAAAGGAATCACCAACAACCCAAATAGAAAGCTAATAACCTCAGTGCCTTCATCAAGAGAGCCAAACCAAACAGAGAGTAAGAGAGAGAGAAGTTTAATGTGCATTTAAGGTGGCTGCAGGGAATAAAAAGCAGTGAATAGATTAGAAATAAGCACTCATGAGAAGGCATGAAGAAAGAAAATCATAAGTGATCTGAAATAAAATGACTGGAAAGCAGAGAAAGATTCTAAAAATGCGAGAAAAAGAAATCATAAAGTGAGAAATTAAAAGCGAGGGAAAGTGGACAAACCAGAGAAGGAATAGGAGCGATGGCGGTCAGATTGTTGTGGTGTCATGCTTTCACTGATGCCCCGAATACGAGCGTTGTACTCTGCTCCCGGGGTAAGGGATGTCAGTTGGTACAAGGGAGGCAGCAGGTGGAGGAGGAAGTGTGGAGAGGAGGGTGAGAGAGGTGCAGAGGAAGAAGCAATGGTGGGAAGAGTTTTCCATACAGCGGAGAGATGAATTGAACAGAAAAAGGAAAAGAAAAATCAGAACAGAAATGAATCTAAATGAATCTGAATATATGGTCAGCTTGACCTGTGACAATTTTAAAAAAACAAACAAACAAACAAACAAAAAAAAACAATGTTACATCTATGTTCCACAGGGAGGCACCTGGGAGCTTCCAGATCATTTAACATGTAGGTATATTATAAATGCAGACAATGCAGGGAAGCTACAGCCTTTGAATGCTTGGCTATTCTTATAGTCATCCCATCTCCACTCTCACCAGCGCTTTATTTCAGTTGCAGAGCTAATTTTACTGACATTGGTCATCTTCTGGTACGGCACCCCATGATGAATATGTAACAGAAACTGCTCAAACACGCACTGCTCACGTTCTGCTTGGTGCTTAAGAGCCTCCAAGCAGAAGCTGAAACATCACTAAGTCCAATCTTGTTGCTCTGTGTCTACATTTTGAATCCATACCTCTTATTTATGCTACATGTGCTGTTTTAGAGTCTCCATTTTTATTCTTTAATTTCAGACAGTCTCGTGTTCTTGAGACCCCAAACCACAAAAAGCTCCACAAAGCCGTCTGTACATGGCAGCTCCACCACGTCTGAATTCCCATTCAAGAACAACTGTGGAGAGTATAGATGACTGACTGTAAATTGAACTAAAATATACAAACCACAAAACCAAAGCAAACCAAAAGCGAGTATGGCCCTCCAAAGCATGTTAAAAAGTATGCAAAGTAACCTGCTGTAAGGGCATACACTTTATAATCAGATACACCTTACACAAAAAGAATGTGGGTCCCTCCCTCATTCATTAACAAACTTCAGTCAATATCTCACAGTCTTACCGGCAATACGGTGAGCCACTAGTCCTTCCAAGTTTAAAGTCTCCTCCTCTGCGTCTTGTTCCCTGGGCAAAGATGAAGAAGATGTATCCTTGGGCTGGGGCGTGAAAGCAGGAAGGGGAGAAGAGGATGCACTGTAACCCGGGTATGGAGACGACCCCTGAAGGTCTGGGGAGGGTGAAACCCCAACGCCTGGATACGAGTTCATAGGCTTCTGAGGTGCCTGCTGGTTGAAATTAGAGGGTGAATCAGTGGCATAATGGTGGGGTGCTTGGCGTGAGTGGAGGTAGGGCTCGGGGGTGTGTGTCGGGGTGGTATTTTGGTGTTGGTAGACGACGTTAGGCCTCTGGGGAGAATATACTGGAGGCTCTATAACTGGACTCTGGTTGGGCAATGTTGACACTCTCCCAGCTGATGGTAGGGGCTGATGAAAGGTGTTTCCAACTGGCCCAGAGTTGTTGTAGCTGTGGATAGCAGAGTCCCCTTGGTATGAGGGCCTGGCAAGGGTCTGGGAGAAGGGCACCTGGGAGGAATTGAGGCTGTTCTCTCCAGGGGGGGCACTGTGGGACTTGGACATGTGGGAGTTGATTGGGTCCAGATCCAGCATTAACATATTTAGTGCCTCAATGGATTGTTCAATATCCCGCTGTGAGGCTGGAGTTGGAAAGTGGGGCAGACTGTGTGTTGACTGAAGAGGAGGGCCAAATGGATCATCCGGGAGGCTATATTGGTGCCAGGTATTGAGACCTCTTTGAACAGCCTCCCGGCTACTTGTGCTCCTTTCAGGGGCCCTGGGCATCAATTTAGGGTTGGCCTCAGGGCTGCTGGCGGTTGGGTTCCCAAAGGACTGTGAATGGTACATCCCTCCTCCATTTTGGTAGTTGTTGTATCCCGCCTGAGGCGATGTTGAGTCAGACCTCTCCTGCATCACTGTGGGAGTTCGTACTCCATGGACAGGCATCTTGTTAAGCTTATCCCCAAGAGCGCTTCTCTCGAGGTATGGCCCGTCGTTCTGGCCACTGACAGGTGTCTGTGATTGATAATAGAGATCTGCTGGTGTCGCCTGGCCCTCAAGGGATGAGATTGTGCCCAAGCTGTCCACACTGTTGCCCTCTTGGCTATTAGGCAACTCGTCGTCGAGAATATCTGTCTCTCGCTCCTCTGTTGAAGGGGCGCCAGCAAGCCTGGTGTGACCTCCGTTGACGTGCACTTGTGCCGGGACCAGGTGTCGGACTCCTCCCCCTGGACTTGTTGATGTGGACAGGTAGGCTTGCCGTTGAGTTGGTGCCTCAAGGCCACTCAGAAGCTGGTCGAGCTCTCTTTTCTCCTGTGGGCTGAGTGGTGGGTGGGTTGCTGTAGGGTTGTTGTGACTCACAGCACTCTGCACAGACTGGCTGTGCTCATCAGTACGATCAGTCTTGATGGATGCGGTTGAGTTGCCAGAGTCACTGCTCACGGAAAGGGTATGGTCCACAGCTGGGAGGGAGGTGTGGCATGTCACAGGAAGGGTCTGCTCAGTGGTTTGCAGGGGGTGACTGGTGTGTTGCAGTGGGTTCTCTTCATCGGTCAAGGGGTTTTCATGGACTGGGAGACCGTTGATGGTGACAACTCCCTCCAGGGAGTCTTTCTTGCGAACCCGGGCATATAGACTTCCATCAAGTGGACCTTGGGTGTGAACAACATCTGAAAGAGACAAGAAGAAATATATACTGTATTACTACTGTATAAATACTTCCATGTTTTCCATGCAGTTCCAAGTACATACAGAATCAAAACACAGAACTAAATTACACAGACTTGTCTTTGTTTTGTTCAATGATGAATCAAACACGAATCTCTTCAACATTATTTAATTCATCTTGTCTTTATGCTTTAATTGGTTTCATAATTGTTCACTGGATCGAATCATCAACTCACTTTTACATGGGACACAACACAAGCACAGTAACCCCGCCTCTACACCTGACTCTTTTGACCCAAGGTTCAGCATGCAGCCCAACCACCAGCAACAGTAGCAACACAACCCCTTCAGCTCTATTAATAGCCAATTTGCAAGTCTAAAGGCCCTGTCACGTTGCGTCAGTGCAGGCCCACGTGGTCTGACGTGAACCAGGGCGGGTCCTGCCCACCACACTGAAACAGCTGGTCTGTGTGAGCCAAATAGAAGAGCAGCAGTGCCTGTTTCAAAGCCCTGGAAGAAAGTGAGCTGTCTTCTTCAGTTTGATTTCTGGCTGCTGAATCATGCCAACAAAGTCAAAGCCATTGCACACATGATGCACTGTGCTATAAATTAATACAGAAACGTATAATATACACGTTTAGAAAAGACGTACCACTAATTTTTATTATGAATTCTCTGGCGTATTTACTTGTGGCAACTTGGACAGGGCGAATTTTCATCAAAAAGCAACTAAATTCCTTTGGCCTGGCTATGCTTCGGATGAAAGGATGGGGAGAAAAAAAATCACCATCTGCTTAGAGTATCAAAAGTGTGCAGAAACACATTTGACATTTCTTGGACACACATAGCGCTGTATGATTTCCAGTAACAGACCTTTATTCAAGGCTGGCTGCTATTTCAGTAGCAACATCAACTTTTTTTTTTAAACAACATTAAGTTGAATCATGATTCTTGTGGCACACAATCTTATTGACAGTTGGAAATATAACATAGGTATAATTGTCGATCATAGCAACAAGTTTTAAACAGACAGTTTTAAAAAGGCAACATTGCACCACGCTGGTTTCCCATACCTAGTATACTAATATACATCCACAAAGTGAAACACATATACATGACTGTGACTGGCTCGTATGCGGGATGTTCCAAATTGAGCGGCCCCTGGGGACAGATGGTGGATCACTCGGACCACAGCTATTTCCAAAGCCATGTCAACAACAACTCACAGGCACAGTAGCGACAAGAATGAGAGGACGTACAGGGAAGCCGTAAACACAGTTTGTTCCTGTGGTTGTTTTGAATCTTGATACAGTTATACTCCCAGTGCTAAGAACTACATTTAATTTGGAGTTAATCTAAAAATCCAAAATTGTCAAAGCCGAATGTAAACCACGTATGTTAAAGGCACAATGTAAATATTTCCTGAGAGAAATATTCTAACCATAGCACTCATTTGACGATAAATCTCATTTTGATATTTTTATACCATAATGAGATATTCATACATTTCTCAAAATGTCTACATCATAGTACGAAACTCCAAACATCCTCCTTACCTGTAGGTCACTCTTCTGATTTTTACTTTTCCAAACAAACAAACAAAAAAAAAACTGACCGGATCGAAATATTTCCTCTTGTTCACCCAATTAGGTTGAGATCAGAAAGCCACCACATATAACATCCGCAAATCTTCAGAAGCTTCTCAGTCACTGAACTTTCTGCCTCTGGGCTTCGTCTCTCTCACTCTCCCTGTCCTCTCTGATTCATGTCCTCCCATCGCCCACCATGTGCTTCACTGGAGTGAGGTGGGGCTGTACCACCGAAGCTGCTGAAAGGGGTGAGCTGGCACTCTGGGATCATCTCTGAGTGTTCCCGGCAGCCGGGGAGGGACTCCACCACCGTCACCACCTCCACCCTGCTGCCTGGGAAGGGACGTTGTTTCAGATAAACTTCCGCGCCATCTGTCTGCCCAAGGACTGCAACACCCCCGCCTGGTGATGTCATTAGAGGGGATCCCTTCATTGTGTGTCACCTTCGCTGAGCCCTGAGTATTGGCAGAGTTGTCAATGCATAGCGTAAGTCCTTAGGTAGTGTTTTCAGAACTGTAATCTACCTCGATACAGTATAAGAGGGTGACTTTTAGCAATCCAGAGCAAAAAATAGTCAGCTTTGCCATGGTGACACTTTTTCCAGCTGCTGGTTAACCCCATCCTGTGGTTAAATCAGTCTAAATCACATTACGGAACACTTCTTGATTAAGTGTCTCAGTTGGTCCCTGTTCTTGAGAAATAATGCCTTCATCAGAGGTACAGGAGTGGCCCGAGCTTGGTATAACCTTCATGACTCCGAAAAAGGACATGACAAACTACACAGCTCGGTGCAACTTCTCACCACGTTAAGACCTTTACAGTCACCTCAGGTTCGTGGCATGCACCTCAACTGGAAGAGATCCCTGCGCTCATATGCATCTTCACACACTCATATTCAGCAGCATGAACAGCCAGTCTCCCGGAGTGCCCTTGAGCATGACACTAAAATTCAGTCTGCTTCAGACACCCTATTTCTGTTAATCCAGGATTTCCAGCAATCTAAGCCAAGGGGTGTCATTTCTGCCACAGTATCTTCTATCTAATAAATCACTTTTTTTTTTTTAAAGAAAGTCCACTAGAACATGTCGTTTGTCTCCAACTCCCCAATTTTTATGTTAAGCCGAGGCTTGTGAAGGGTGGCAGCCAAAAAGCACCCTCAAAAATGAATGGTGGTGGGACCTTGAAAAAGAAAAGTGTATAAAAGGTGTATCATAAATCTGCTGTTTTGGCAGCCAACTGTGAATTCTGAGGCGTCAGGGCCTCCTTGAATACATTATGTGATCATAATGGAAACAGCCTGAGCAATAGTGTAATCAGCAGTTACTATGAGTGTGTTCTTTGACACAAACTAGTGTTTCAGTGCAAGAATAAAGAATTTACACCACTGTACTTCATTTGACTTGACAATCACCAAAAACAATATGATGTCCCTGCAAGGTGCCGGCCGTATGGCAACATAAGAGTCAGATCTGACCCAGCCTGGAATTAAATCCAAACACGAGATTATGAATGACAAACACAACCTTCTGAATAGAGCAAATAGCTTTCCTCTGGTGTCAATAAATAGTTGCAGCAGACCTCGAATTAGATTGGTTGAGTCACCAACAGCTTGGCTAACACAAATAGCCAACGTCTCGTTTCCTGCCCCGGTGAATGCCGGTAACGTGACATTCATTCCACTTCCAAGTGTAAAGCTGCATTTCCCCACAACTCTTTTCAACATTCAGTAAAATTCAGATTCGAGAAGTGCTTGAACATAAAGTAAAAACTCATCAAAGTCACACACCCTCACTCTCTTGCACACAAAAAACCCACACTTGTGAGTGCTCTATATTTTCTCGTGTGACAGGTGCTTTCCTTTCTTGTTAAACTGCCAGAAGCATTGCTCACACAACATTGCACGCACACATGCAGCACCTGCCTCTTGGCTGTATTCTCTTAAGTGTTCACTTGAGCGCCTCGTTGCTACATCGCAGCCTTGGAGGCAATTAAAAAGCCATTTAAACACCTGTGGCCAATGGTTTGTTATAAATAGACAATGTGCTACAACCACTGTTATTGCTGTATCAAATGGACCAGCTGGGTCGTGGATTATATGCACAGTTATTACATCTGGGATTAACCGACAGGGTGATTGAGGTGGCCATTTGTCAACATACACGCACCAGGCAGTTGATGCAAAGCTGGTCTACCATTTGATAGAGTCAAGTTTATTGGTCATATTGGATCAAATATACCACGTTAAATATATAGACTCAGTTCAGTACTTTGTTCTCACTTGATCACGTATTGTATTTAGATAATTCTTGGCCTAAGTCCTTCATGACTAAAATACTTCAAGACAATTTTGGTTGTGAAGAGATTCCTTAGTAACCCTCATGTAGATTCTATCTTTGTATTAATATACGGTTACATACCAGGTGGGAAGAAAGTGCCCAAATTTATTTTTATTCCTTTTGTTCGTGGTTGTTGTCCAGGTGCTAATAGCTCCATTGGTCTCTACCTGTGCAGTCTGGTGATAACATTGATCGTTTCAGCCAATTATTGTTCAGGGCTCTCATGAAAAGTAGCACACCTTGAGGACTGAGATTCTTTTTTGGTTGGTACCAAAAAACAACATTTTTATACAGATGATATATTCTTTCTATTTAAATCAGGTAGAAACTGGGTAAATATCTATTAGCTTATGCAACCGGCGCTAAAAGTTCCTGAAATTACTGCAGAATTGTCCTTGACTGTATTTAAAAAGGTATTTGGGTGGATCTTTTCTTTCTTGTTAAAACTTTCCAGAGGCATTTAAGGTTGGAAATTTTAAGACCGACTCCGTAATAGGGAAAGCGATAATCCTATAAAAAGGGCCAAACCCATTTTTACAAAACGCAGATAGAAACACCTTTTACACGCAAGAATAAATGAAACCATGTGGTGGATCTCTCGTGCACATGGGAAAGCAGCGTGCAGTGGTAGTCCTATTTAGAAGTAGTTTTGTGATATGATGGTACGATTTCATTCACATACTGCAAAGGGGTACGCACATCTATGGTGTGATTAAGGGTTATTCAGGGGTGTAAGGTGGATGTTAGGGTCTTTGGGGTAAGAAAACCACAAAGAGAAATTAGGCAGCTTGACATAGATGATTTTCCCGGCCAGTGTTTTGATTTAACATGACACTTCTATATTTGTTCTAACTTGTTCTACTCAACAACATTCAATACATTAGTTTAGTTTGCACTTTTCCAGTCAGGAGATTGAGTGCACCTGATGCCACTTGTTCATCAAGGGAAGGAGAACATAAATTTTGGGGGAGAAGCCGGCATGAAGCAATATAGTTGCATTTGTCTGTTGCCGCCACTTGGTCATTATGGGCTCCCTATAAATCATTGCTTTCAGTTTGGTTTTTGATAATGATACAGCGCCTTTTTTAAGACTTTCAATTCTTCATCCAATTACACACCGAGTTGCAGGAGCAGGCCTGCAGATGCACAAACATCTTCACACACACACACTGTGATGTCAGCGAGCCATTGAGCCATCTCACAGCAGGATGTGACATTCACCTTCACAGCTTTCATACCACCGTGACGACGGCCAGTCTGCATGCCAGCAGAGGGTGACTGGGTTTGACTGACAACTCCCTCTCTTGTCTTAAAGACCTGTTAAGCCTTTTAATCCAATGCCTGGTCACAAAAGTAGTAGCGGCAGTATTTATTTTTATGAACTGAGAACAATATCCTAGCTTGGGATTAGAATTTTACTTAAAAAGGTGCAAAATTATTAGCTGTCGGTTAACTTTAAATTTTTTTTCGCAGCAGAGCATGAGAGACAGAGGGAGACGCCTCATAAGGGATGATGTGACAGCCCATCAGTGAAAAAGGTGTCATGGTTGGCGTATCAGTGACTGGCACAAGGAAAACTGTCGCGGATTTATATTTGCCATGTCTGCCACTCGGTCTATCTATCACTGTCCAGCTGTCACAGTTTGAGGTGGCGTGACGTGACTGTATCAGTGTCTGTCTCTGAGATTGCTTTCTGGGTGATGTCATCCATG
Organism: Mugil cephalus; assembly: GCF_022458985.1. NCBI lineage: Eukaryota > Metazoa > Chordata > Actinopteri > Mugiliformes > Mugilidae > Mugil > Mugil cephalus. The sequence goes on from NC_061792.1 coordinate 4,666,350, forward strand.
GGCCTGTCATCTGAGCGACTGTCATAAAAAGCTATCCGTCTGACTGTCTGTCTATTTGACTGCCAGCCACGTCTGATTCATGTCGAGGGAAGGATTGTGAGATCAGGCTGCAGATTGGGAGAACCGTAGAGTGTAGGAAAAATGGATGACAAGTCTCCACTTCCTACCATTGGCCACGCTGAAGCTAGTAGCCTGGGGATATGGGAGGCGCCATCTTGGGAGTTGGGAACCAGAGTCTGTGAAGTACTGTCCGGTTGTCAATCAATACATTTGCATGTGAAAAAAAGTAATTATTGCCTTAATCCGACTTTAACTGCACAACTTAAGTGCATGTAAACACATTACACTAAAATCTGAGATCTCCTTATCTGGTTAAGACATCTCCACAACCTACCCTGGAACAAAAACATCCGACAAAGAAGGTCACGGAAGAAGGTAACCAGAGCTGGTAGACGAACCACCTGAGGGATAGCACCATCTTATTTGCACCATAATTAGTGCACACATTACGTACAAGATTAAAAAAGCTGAGCTATTTTCCATCTTGTTGTTGTTTGAAATGCCGGTCTGCTGCATGAACATGCTATTAACCCGCTGACAAGACACATATTGCCACCTAGTGTGGAGGAGGAGAACATGTTCCTGTCAATTATTTGATTTTCAACATTGCATGTAAACTGGGACAAGGACCTCATTCAGAAAGTCAAATTTCGAGCACAGCACTATTAAGCTCTGCATGTATACCTACTGAGTGCAAACTCAGTATATGTCATTTTTATAATCATTTTTATGTCCCACCCTGTTCTTGTAGAAAAAAACTAAAACGGAACTTCTCAGAAAAATGGACACCTTAACATGCATCAGAATTATATTAAGTACTTAAAATGCCAGAAACCATCCTTTAAAAAAATGCATTTGATGTGTACTTTGTCCCCCAACATTGACGAGGTGTAGCTCACTTCAGTCAGCCACCAGGGGGAGCTCCACATGGCTGTCACAGCGTTTTTTTCTACAGTCTATGGACAGAACAGGTAGAAACTAAAATCACGTGATATTTCTTTACGGAGGATTACTTAAACACACAAAATGAAGGATACAGGCTTCTTCATGGGCCCATGTATATTCTATACTGAGGCTTGATGGTGATGCTATGAATACTTATTGGTAAAAACGTTAGCATGAACTGGATAGAACAAAAACGTATGAACGAGACAAAGGCCGACACGGTCGCTTCATATTAAAATGTGGTTCAACTCCATCACTCCATCTTAGTTTGCTATCAGTGTCAACTTTTGCATGGCAACAACAGGACTAAGAGGATCATTTTAGGTCATAGCTGACTTTCTGTACATCTGTGCACCCATCTATCTTTCACTTATGAGGATTAGTAGCTGTCATAACAGCGCCTCCAGTCTACCTAGATGTCTGACATGCCCCGGCCTTTGAGAGCTTTACCTCTCAAAGACAGAGAGACAATCCAGCACGAGCACCAGAAAAGCTAGTAGAGAGAGAGAGAGTAGAACATCTTTCCAAAAAAAGTAGAAAGGAAGCTGTGCTAATTAGAGCAATAAGATCCAAACTGGAAAAGTGAAAGCCTGAGTGACAGACCGACATTCAAAAGAGTCACATGGAGACATCTATCAGACAGTAGGAGAAAATAGGCATTAAGAGATGAGGGACGAACTAAGCGGGGTCTACACTGCTTGGATTTGAACCTGCTGCTGCAGCTCACCGTGCTGTCAGCGAGACGACTAACAGGAAGCATTATGTGCTCATGCGAGACGTACACAGACCGCTTTTAAAATACTTGACCGCGCTCCAGAAAAGCACGATTTCGATGACCATATTTGACGTGTTGCTCGTTACGCATACTGTATCTAACGAGTAGGCATTCACATCATCCACACCTCAAGTTTCTTCAAGGACATCTCGTATTTTGTTTCATGCCACTGCAAAAACTGTTCAAATTCTGTGTCCAGGGCAGTTAAACTAAAAAATAAAATAAAACCTACGTGCATATACAGTCTCAAAGCCTTACTGGAGCTCACATGAAGCTACCAACCAAGGCCCCTAATAGTTCTGGTGTACCCAAATTGCAGCCCGCTCGTAAAATGTTCCACACACAAATTGCTCGCCTACGTGACTCACTTTATACCGTATAGGTGCCAAACACACAGGATGCAATGGGGTTGACATGGAAACGCAACAAACAGGCAAACACACTCTCGCCTCTGCTGACTGAAAGGACAGAATTGGGCTCATTTTGTCCGGATAAAGGTGCGACCAATATCCGTCAGACAAGTAACGCAAATTTTTGGAACTTTTGCTTTCACAGACAACCTCACACGCCAATTCATTTGATAAAAGGAACTCAAAGGCCTTATACTCACAAGTCAGTGACGTTCAGCTTCTCGCATCATCCCTTAAACTCTCCAAATGTAAGCGTCCTTGGACTTTGTCGGTTTCCCTCAGCCTCTCCGCGCCCGTTTCTCTCTCCGTCTCTATCTATCTCTGCCCCCGAGTCTGTCTCTATCCAGCTATTCCAGACATGTTTCAGGGCTCGGCCACAGCCAAATATGGGAGGAAGGCGGTAAACAAGAAAGACAGCCCTACTGTACACCACACACACATGAGGACAAGCTCACGTTCTCTAACTGCAAGACGCTGCTTTTAACATTTCTTGGGGGGATGTTATTGCAAAAAAAGGACGGTGGTTACACAAAGTCGACGCAGCATCCTTTAAATATTACCAAATTAAAAGCTTTTTTTTTGGAATGTTTAAGTTTGATCCTCATTTGACATCGGGCTAGGTATATATCGTTATACCTAGCTGTTAAATTTCTATTATGTTTGCACACAATCTGTCGCGCCAATTTGTCGTTTTAGGGCATGAAGTAAGACTATGTGGTCAGGGGTGGAATTTCGTATATTCTTTGGACGGGACGCTTTTTAAAAAGCAGAATCTCTCACAGCAGTACAGGAACTATACGACCCGGACGGTGGCCCTCTGACTGGTCTGACCTCCGGATCGACAGCTGCCTCCAGACCGCAGGGCTATTAGTGGAGCAACGGAAAGCCGACAAACACAAGGTGCACTGCGTACACACCACACCACTCCCGCAAACCACATAAAAAAAAAAACTAAAAAAAATACAACTGCAAAAGACCACCACGAAACGACATACACGAACGAACGGCATGCCCACGCACTGCTGAAAAACACCAGACACAAACAGCTGCACAAGCACGCACAAGAAAAATGATTCACCCGCCACACTCTCCCAACGAATACCTACTGTTAAAGAAAGCTAAGGACGCCTCTCCTCACGTTCCCCACGAGCGCGTACAGCAGCAGTACGAAACACACTCTAAGCTTCCTAATCCCGCGGACCCTTTTAAGACACCCATCTTTCGTTGAGTCCTCCCAACTGGATTTCCAAGGTCGGCGGACTCCATTAAAAATGGCGTCGGGAAGAGTTAGCCGAGCCCCCAGATGCATTCAGACATCAACGCCTGAGGATGAAACATTGGTTTAACACCCGGACAAATAAACAAGTCTGGATTCTTTCAAATGATACCTGCTGAGTGAGTAATGTGCGCCGAGCGTTAGCATGTAAAAATAGGCCATTCTGTCATGGAGATTATCAGCGTTATTCACTTTGGTGGATGTGGTATGTGTGTCATTTACACCTGATTAACATGCTCTCTCTTTTTACCCAGTGCTGGCTAACCTTTGCAACAACCGTTTCAGTTCATAGTTGCATCTTCTTCTACCAAGCCTTTAATAAATACCGCCACTGCATTCTCATCAACTTCCAAATGATTGTGTCCAAGTGAAAGAGCGAAGGCTGCACTTGGAGGAGACGAACAAACCGCTGAGCGCTGCCAACCCTGCCGGCCATTCAATTAGGATCAAACTTGCAATCCGGGCGATTCCCGCTGACCTTCTTGCGGCACAGCAATTACTGCAACAGGTCTCTGGGGGGAGGGGGGAGGGGGGTTCATAAAAATGAAATGGATCTTTTGCAAAGCTGTAAAAAAAAATAAAAAATGTATATAAAAGCGGATGCAGCGCAGAGCAGAGTGCCAAGTCCTGACTCAACTCGGAGCATATTCTCTTGCTGGTGCGATTTTCTTTGATTAACGGCTGTAATCATGAGTCTCATCATCACTGAGGGGATCCAAGGAACTCTGCGAGACTGTTGGCTATCCTAAGCGGCCACTTAAGATTAAAAAAAACAACAACAACAAAAAAAAAAAACTCAGCATGCTCCAAAAATTTCAATCAACTTCTAGTTCCACGTTTTCCATTAATTATTTGTATACAAGACATATGTATGGACAGACAGAAATGTTGAGAGAAACATGATGTGGTAAATAACCCCTACATTACTTCACTACTAATATTAAGGTATGATGCATATGTTCCGGCAAATAGCCTGGCCCTGAATTTATGAAATTCTATGACATTTTTTTGAGCTCCTGGCTTAGGAGCAAAAGCTAGGAGCAAATGGAAGCAGGTTTGTTGGGAGTTGCTGCCGCTGTTGGTGTTTCAGGTTACAACCCCCCACCAGGGAGGGGGCAGCCAGTAGCACGGCGACTGACGCCCCCCTATTTCTGCAGCTGCTATTTAAAGGCCTAATTGACAGGCTGTCGGAGGAGGAGGAGGAGGAGCGCGGGGGCCCAGAGAGGCTTCACAGGCCGAGGTGAAGAGCAGAAAGACATGGATGTTTTGTTTGGTGAAGCTGATTCATTTACATCAGTGAAATGCAGTGCAATGTTCTGCAAGTATGTATTTGAAACCAAAACACATGCATTTCTTATTCAGGTGATGCATGCTACAGAACTCCATCCAAAACTAAAACGATTATAATCTGATGGCGTGGACGTACCGTGCTCGCCATCCATGGCGTCCTCACAGCGGTGAATGAAATTCTCGTATGAGTCCCAGCGGATCAGGGGGTCCTGGGTGTTGTAGTCCACAGAGACGCTTGGCCCGTTCTCCAGGTGGCCCAGGCCTGTGAAATGTGAGGCATAATGAACAATTATACGGGTTGTCAAATGCATAACGGTGCAAAAAAAATAATAATAAATAAATATATATATATATATATATGTTATGAAAATTACTGTTGAAGAAATACCAGCGTCAAATGAATTACCTTTGATTTTTTCTGGCGCATATGAGAAAACAAACTCCACCTTCCCGTACTCTGGGAACCTGTCATCTGTAGAGAGACACAAAAACACTCAAGTTCAAACAAACACAGCATCTCATATTCAGGAAAATCTGCAAAATTATGAGTTAGTTTGGAGGATTAAATCACAGGAAAATCCATAATGCGGTACAAGTTGACAATGGAAATGCATTAAGAAATTCAGCAGATGAATTTTTACTAATCCTTTAGTATTTCAAGGTGAATGCTGAGCTGCCTTCGCCACCAGAGGACTCTGTTTGCTATGAAACTGTGGAGAACAGCGGGTTCACTGGAAACTATGAATCCAAGTACAGATATAAAGGAACAACTTTATCTTCAAATCAGTGCCTTAGTTGGAAAAAAGATATGGAAATTTGTCTCATATAATTTGGGCTTGAATGGATGCCCGAATGTTGACTCATAAAAACACAAACTCCCATCCAGTATTCTGTAAAAACACGACAACGAAGCGAGTGGTTACCTTTGAAGGTCTCGTCCAGCTCGTTCTTCCCAAAAACCACCCCGAGGTCGTGGATGGCGCAGGTGTGGAACTGCACCCTGAACATCACGTCCCTGGTGGAGTTTCTGTACCTCTTGTGGTAACACTTCAGCTGCATTGAGAGAAATGGTCAGGAAGTGTTTCTGCATTTTAGTATATAATCTAGTTTAAAGCTAGAATGCTATGGCTAAAATCTCACCAAGATGTCCCCCTTCAGAAGCAGTCCAGGTTCGATGGTGATACAGATACTGGTGTTGCTGTCTCCTTGGACATTGCTGCAATTAGAAAGTAAACACAATAATATTTTAAAATTCAATCTCAGTTTACCTCAGGAACAAGTGTTTCTCCCCCTGGATTCAATCACAAAGCACACTGAACTGGAATAAAAGTTTCCATACTATATTCCTGACGTATAGACTGGCTGCATTGCCTGGTAGATCTTCAGGAAAGGACGGCAGCCTGCCAAGGGACGCAAACAGGGAACGTGTTCAAGAAAACAACATCTGACTTCTGACAACCGACTTCTTGTGTGCATTTTAAACGGAGGCAGGTACTCACCTCCTTTGGCTTCAAAGTTGGGTATGCCGTGCATGATGACGTGATGCAGGAACAGAGGCTTGTTGTTGATTTTAATGTGGCCGGACAGGAGGCCGTTGAAGTAGCGCACATACCTTTCAGAGAAAGGAAAGTCAAAGTCAAAACTCCTCACATGTTGAACAAACTGTTTGTCAAGGGTCCTTTTTACCAAATGGCACAACTAGAATAAAGGTCGGAAGACGTCCAAAATCATTAGGAAACATCCCCTAGAAAACATGATTATCTGTACCAAATACAGCTCCAAAATCAGTCAAGAACATCTATTCCTCCTGGATCATCACATCATAGTTATCCCATAGCTATGAAACTCGAATTCTCACTGACTAAAGCTTCATTCTTTGTGGTTCACCTTTACCACCTGTAAGCTGCAACAGCACAGCCAGAACCGAACTCCACTCTTGTTGTAAAACAGCCTTTGTGCGCTACGGGAAATGTCAAAGTGAATTGGTGTGTACAGAGGCCAGTTGGGGGTCTGGTGAGTTAGTGTGGTCTGGTTGTTAATGATGATAATGATGATGTTACCGAACGTGACCTTGACCGTGGGGTTTGCCACATGCAGACTCCCCCTCTTGCTCTGCTGTCAGTGGCCAGATGGTTTAGCCTGTGAAATTCAATTAGACTGAGCTGGGATGCCGCGTTAGCAGTGCTCAGAGGAGTCATACAAGGTTTAAGATAGGGAGGTGCTAAGAGACAGCACTTCAGCTTTTAGGTCTGTTAATTGTTTAAAATGGTCAGTGGTCTGCCAAGTGGTATTCACCTAGCAGCAAAAGGATTTTCAGACTGGTTCCCATTGGCCTCCGCAAAAATACAATTTGGACATATATAAGAGTGGCTTAGGGTTAGGTCCAATCAAAGGTCACCATTTGTTTGCCATCACCTTGTTGTCTATTGTAGAATTTTCTAGGTTACGCAGAGTCTTGCACCAAGACGCCAACGACCTGAGCCGCTACACTGAGCTTCAACCTGCTCTTCAGGAAACCTATGCAATAGTTCATACAACTTTATATATGTCACCAATTCACATGACCATCCAAGGCGCTAGCTCGTGAATGGGAGCAACTTGGGCTTCATTGTCTTGCCAAAAGATGCTTTGGCATGTGGAGTGATCAACCTGCTTCATGGCCATCATTGTTTTGCTCCGCAAATCAAACCTGCACCTGAATCTGTCCTAGTGCCAACCTTCTTAGCGAGCATGCCACCATGTCTCAACAAACATGATAATCATTTACTGCCAACAAAATGCCACTCATTACACTTTTAATTCAACCTTTTGCAAGCTTTCGTGGCCGCAGCGGACTGAGCTCATTGCCTACTCTTGATGTTAATGTCACACATTCCAGACCATAATACTGGGAGACTCCAGGGGCAGAGATAATTATATCCGAAGCAGGAAATAGCAGTGGGGCAGAGGGTAAGCCTATAGACCTGTTAGAGAATGGCTGGCTTCCTAATTCACTGGCTGAAATGAAGTGGTGTTAAGTCCCCTGATGTTTCCTGTGTTCCTGAGTTTACTCCCTGTAACCTTTTAGCTGCTCATCCTTTCTCAGAGGTTTGGATCAAGACTCCTCTCTCCTCAGGTGACGACGGGAGACTGTAAGGGGTCAGACCGTTAAGCAGTTGACTGTCTAATAATGCATAGTGAGGTAATAATACGGTAGATTTATGGCTTACAGGGCGATGTCTGAGAGGACAGTCCTAGAGTGAATTGCATTCAGAATAATAAATCTCTTAAATACCTTTTAAACCATTCTCGATTGGATTCACCAGCCCTGGTGTTTGCTGTGTTGCTGTATATTCACGCAAAGGACATTATCTCAAAACACTCGCTGCAAAAACGAAAGGAATGAAGAGCCAACAAGCCCTGCAGCGTCCCTAGAGACAGCAGTGGAATCCCTCAGAAGGACAAGATAGATCGCTTCACTCTGCGCCGTGACATTTACTCACAATTATCCCAATTAAAACTGAATTGGTGATAAAGACATGGGAAAAAAAGAGGTCATTTCCTCAGAACGTTTCTAAAAATGAACAGGGGGGGAGATGCAGTTGGGCCACACACGCCTTTCACATGTCAAAGGAGAATGCATGGGGTGTTGTGGCTCACAGTGTTCTTTGGTTCTGGAAAAATATATTTGCAGAAGTCAGTGGCAAAAGCAATGATTGAAGCAAATCAGTTTAAGAGACAGATTTAAAATAAAACTAAAGTTTGTAGTAAAATTCTGCTTTTTGTGCCTTTTTCTTTTGTTCTGGAAGAGAAAGGTGAGATGTGGCTAGGTGGTGGCCATATTGGTTTTGGTTTTCTTCAACTTCCTTAACTTGGGAAATTATGACTACCGTACATACACCTAATACTGAGATTCAATTATAAAGCAATACACCACTCGCGTAAGTAAGAAACAGGAAGTGAAGTAATAACGAACCTTCTCTGTGAAGGCTGACCCACGGGAAGTGCCTTGTCCTCATAGAAGCGCCTCATTGCAAATCTGTCCAATGCCTGATCGGCGCTGCGTGACACAAAAGTATACAGTTATTTTTTCAATATCAGAGAGCAGTTTAAAGATTGCTTGATATCATCAACAACTGCCTTCGTGTTGTAAAGATTTCTCCCATGTCTGAGATTTAGAAATACCGGCTGTAAAACCTCCTGGATCTTTCCCATCTATCAACATCTGGTTACATTAAAGAACAATGACATTTCCAGAGCATTTTCTTCTCTCACAGCCAGAAAAATAAGCTGGCCAGGGCCGAGTGTTTAGCTACAGTAATCACATCAGTGTTTAATTTTCAAGGTTGCTCAAGTCCCAGACTTTGAAGCTTTACAACTTGTAATGGATTGTTACCCCTGTCCTTAGAAAACCTTGTGCAGAGCAGATTTGAAGGATTAAAGAATTCATATCGCCCTTTTTCAACACTGGCACTGCTGATCTGTCTCTCCACTGAATTTCATTGTTGGAAATGCAAAAATGTTTGATACCTTGCGGATATGTTGCTATAGTGCATGTATGCAGCCACCACCACCCCCGTTCGACCTCGGTTTCCCTGTTTAACAAAAGCAAAACGGTGTATTTGATCAGAGATAATTTGTTCTTTAGCATAAAGATGAAAAACTACAACATTTGACTTCGATATTTAACTGTTTGCCAATCCTTTACCTTGTTGTGTAGTACCACCACGTTGCGAGGGTCTCCATTGAGCCACGTGTCGATGGCTTTGCACATGCTGCAGATCTTGTCCAACGCCGGTGCATGGTGATCTGGCCAGCCGAACTCCAGAACCTGAAGACGATTAGTCAGACCGAAAGGAGGTTTGATTTCGTGCAGTGGCGGTTTCGTTCCCCTCAAGCGTAAGGTCATGTAACGGATATGCCTTCTAGTTCCCAAAAATAATAATGAGACAACCGGCTGAGGTGTTACCTTGTGGTTCAACTTTGTTAAGTCATTCTTCTGCTCGCTCAGGTTGAGTATCTGAAATCACAAAGACAGCTAATATAAATATCCGAAGGCACGAATGGGTTGAAAAGTTCCAGATTCGGCTGCAAGTCGTTCTTACCAGATAGTGTTCACCGTGTTTGGACCGCAGCATCGTTGCCACCTCCGTCAGGTTGGCAATGTAGCTGCGCTCCTCGGCACCGGCGGGGAAGGAGACAGAGATGATCCTCTCCGTGATGTAGACGAGGTCCACCTCATAGCTCTCCTCCATGGCCGGGACCACACTCTGACTCCTGGAAAGGCAGAGGTGGGCAGATGGCTTCGTCTAATGCTTTTCCCAGACATTTTTCAACCACATCTACGCCGTTCTCCTCGAACATGATGCTGATTGCAAAGGAAAGGGTGTGGGATACTTGAAAAAACATAGAACCACTGGGAATGTATTTTCCCTCCAATTTTCATGGTTTTGGCATTTCATTCAATAAAAAAAGAGCGGCCTCTCTCAAATCAGACCAGAGATTTATTCAGTTATTAATTGACACCTGTCCAAATGAATGGCGTCATCTCAACGCAGAAATGTCTTGGAGTATCTGATCTTTGGTCAGTCTTGGTAAAAGCAACTAAAACCAATCCAATCCACGAATTGACCATTCTGCAACCTCTCAAGAGGTCTACTGAAGTAGCATTAGAAATTTAGATCCAATAGTCCCCATCTGCAGAACGACCCTTGCTTAAACATAAAACAGTTGCCCAATTATTAACTCATAATCATCAGTTTGGTTTACTCCAATGTTTAATCCAAGTTTTTGTGATTATCATCTCTGCAAGAACCGCAAGAAAAGCTTCTGTGAGAACATTTCTGGAACACACCGATTTCTCTCAGGGACTAACGGTAAAGTTCATCGCAAACATCCACTCAATCAAACGTTAACTCCTGCAGCTCACGCTTATATTTCTTGGAGAGGAAAAGATTTACAACCGCTCCCTGACTGTTGACACGACCCTTGCTGATATTACGCAACCAATATCGCTGGCCAAGCGGCAATCGGGTTTGTTGGCCGGTGGTCGTACAGTAAAGCTCTGCATGAGTGCGGAATGAGCATTCCTAGAAAAATCCCAGCAATCAAAAAGAAAAACTTACTTTATTCCATGAAAAATCATCATTTATTCCATATGTGCTTTTTCTAATGAAATGGCCATCTGTGCGGGACAATGACGTCTTACCGAGACTGCTTTCGCCTTATCTCCACACTCTTGCAGGACCTCGTAGATCCCTGGTGGACACACAAACACGCACAAATCATTCATATGCAAGTGATAAAGTTATTGAATTACAATTACAGTCTTGGCATGCCCTGTCAGGAGGAAAGTCAGGTCACAGAAGCAAAACTGCAGACAAAAAGGTGGAACGATAAGAGAAAAACAAGTTGAGACGGAGGAAATGTAGAAGGAGAAACAGAGCCAGTAAGAAGAAGAGGAAAGAAAAATAGCGTGTTCCAGGGAAAAACCCTCCTGACACAGCTTAATTATCCTGTTCTGTATCTAGTTATTTACAGGGGGACGAGTGAAAGTCAAGTTGGTTCACTGTGACAACACTGCAGAGGGAAAGGGTTTCTAAATACTGTCGAGGAATTTCTGCATTATAGATGCTTTAGTTGGCGCTTCTTCTAACTGTTTCTCTCGGCCTAAGGGGAGAGCTTGTCTGTATGAGTCAGCCGCCGTCAGAGTTGAAGCCATCCAGAATGACAGCGGAATTCATCCCCATCCTCTGCGGCGGTTTTTACTTTCTCGCCACAATAAAGAGAGAGCGTTCGTCTTTACCGGTCAAGCGGTGAAACAGCGATGTTGGCAAGAAGGGGCTCCACAGCGCAAGGTTAAACACACACCCAAGATGGAGCTAATCCCCCCCCCCCCCCCCCCCCCCACAGAGCCAAAGTGGGAAGCATAATTCTCAGTGATCTGACAGGAACCAGATGCTACGCGCACCACAGAGGATGGTGTTTGCAAAATGAAACAGCCTGTTCGCATGAGGCGTTCAGGGGGTGTTACGCTGGTATATTTCACATCACGGCCATGATCTGTTGGCTTGTAGCAGCAAAGTCAACTAGCTTGTAAAGTGCAATTTTTTCATGAGTACAGCTAGCCCAATTCCATGGGAGTTGGGGAAATTCAACTAAAAGTGAATTGTGTCTAATTGTCCGGATGAGGTGCAAGCACAAAAGCATAGCCACTTAAATCATTCCATTTGTGAACATCCATGAACATGTACACAAATCAGTGTTGCACTGGCTCAACCCCACATATATGTTGCTACTGCTGCAATGCGTTTATGTTTTGACATTTCCATAAAATGTGTGTCCAATACGAAAAACGTACAATAATCATGTTATGTGGGAGTTGCTTACCTTGGTGAACAGGTACCCAGCACTCCATCTCCAAGAGTAACGCAGATGGGCAAAGTACCTTCGAATAGAGCTGCCCAGAGGCATGGCTACCAACAGAATCCCCTCTCTAACACTAGGTGCCAAGATAAAACTAAACTGACTCCCAAAAATCTAGATCCGATCTCATTGTTTTTAAATGTCAGAGCATCCTCCAGGCAATCAAAGCGAAATCCTCTAGTCTCATCCGCATGATAGAAGAAGACAGTCCATGCTGTGTGTGCCAAACCTGATCAGCTATTATGTAATACATCATGATGCATCTTCCCTTTCTTATTTCCTTCCCAACTGCCTTCTCCCCACTTTCTCCTGCTCTCTCTCGTCCTCTCCTTCCCGCCCACTATGTGTTCTCTGGAACTACTCCTCCCTCTCTGTCATTATCTCTCATTATTTCTGACTCTTCCACCCTCCTGCTACTCTTGTCTCCTTTTTTTTTCCCCACGTGCTTGTACCATTCATGTATGAATGTGTACAGTGCGTATCGTCTGCTACACGTGTTTGACCTTAATTACCCTTAAGGTTCTGGTCTGGTTGCAGAACAGAGACATTGTCAACATTATTTTTGATATACAGTGTCTGGACCTTTCATGCATGTATCCACTCCACCCTTCCCTGAGCCAAAAACTGATTACAAAATCCCCATACTGCACTTGGATGACCCTCAATAGGCCCCACACTGACTCAATTATGGTCAGAATGGGGCATTTCAACTCAAAACCACCGTAGATGAATCCTGAATGGACTAACCAAATAAACATTCCATATTGTACACACACATACATGGACGCATACATGGGAAAGCCCATATGATGGTGATTCCTGGATTGAAGTACGAAAGCAGAAAGTGGACGCTAGGATAACTCAATAAGAAAAGGAATGATTTTCTTTGAAATGGGGCCACAATGTATACGTTTTAGCCAGCAAGCGCAACACAATTGCTGTGAAACATGTAATAAAAGTAACCCGATATGATGGGATATCACAAGGAATGCTTTGATAAGAGGTAAAAGACCACAACAGAGGTTTCTTCTGGATCACAACCTCATGTGACCATACGGCTAATGTTTGAAGAGGCTCAAACACTGATATGTCACTGTCGAATTGTTTGTGACAACTTTCTTTAATTAAGGTAAAATAGCAAAGCCCAAAAAAGCATAGTCAACACAAGTAGTAACCTCTGTCGTAGTATTTTTAGTGCTAAACGGTGTCTTTTATTCCCTCCATAATCTGTTTCACTCTCTGCCAAACCACAACATGAGTTAAATCCGAATGTGTGTGTTATTGATAGAGGGACATCAAAGAACTGTTCAACATATAAAACTTTTTTTTACACATTTAATCCTCATAAAGTGGCCTTGAGAATTTCGCAGCTAGTGTAATTGGGCTTGAAAAGCGGTTGTTAGCCACGATTCACAGGTGTTGAAATGGCAAGCTAATTTCCCAATGACAAAAAGTCACCAAAACATCCATAAAGCATCTCAAAGCTCTCCAGCAAAATCTATTTTTATGATCACAGCTGTGCCAAAACCTTCGAATACTTGTGACTAAACTGGTTGTAGACAGCAAAGTTAGCTTTTTAGCTTTGTTGCACCGACTTGTGTTTTCTGGTTTTCTAGCTGACTGCTAACAAATCCAAGGAGCTAACTAAAGTACGCTAGCGACAAAGCGTAGCGGTGCATTGTGGGAGCATTTGAAACATACCCATTGATATACAGATAGCCATTTTCTAGCTAGATAGCAAACGTTTGAACAAAATAAATGAATAAGACAAACAATGAATTGATGGAGTGATGTTAAATGAGTGTTGAATACTCATTTAACATCACTCCATCAATTCATTGTTTGTCAGTAACAACAAAAACTTTTGAGTGTGACTTCAAAAACATTAAAGCTGGTTTAATGTATCTCCTAGCTGGTTTAATTGTGTTCAGCAAGCTATAGTTAGATTAAATCCTACAAACTTTAAATGACTTTAAATTCATTTTTATGCTCTTAATTCTACAAAGGAACAACAATTGTTACATTATATGTGACTGTTTTTAGCTAGCACAGTTAGCTGTTTAGCTTTGTTGTTTGTTTGTTTGTTTTCTTAGGTTAGCTGCTGGCTAAAGTAACCTAATGGCAAGCTGATGCGACTTCTGGAAATACAGAATGGGAAATCAGTGAGGTACTTTAACTTGGCTGCACAAGCTACCTAGCATCGCACCTTTCAGAAGTGACCAGTATCAGTTGGAATCATTCGGCCTCTGTTTATCAGACTCTGTCTACTGTAGGAATGTGCAGAATGTGAATTAATCTTCCTACAAGCTCGTGTACACAGGCCGATCTGTGTTTATAATCTGACTCTGAGTCACTGCTTGACTTCTGCTGCCGATGTAAACATTCAGGCAACGCTCGACGCCAACACCAACTCATCACTGTGACTCATAAGAAAACACCGACGCAAGGCATCACTGCGGCTTTAATCTTTTGAATAAATGTTGTCGCTGGTTTCATGAATAGGAAAAATAACAGAGCCACCTTTAATCTGTGAAAAAACTGTAATGGACAAATTTTGCCTTTTTTGACGGCTCAGATAAACTGTTTGCTTCTGACATCGGCAGCGGTTCTCTGGAATCTCGCCTGCTTGGATACCCAACGCAACCTTCATGGTTTAGCAATGTCAAGCAAAACATCTCGAGCCAGGCTTTGGCATCGATTTCTGGCACAGGCGAGACACAATTTGCAGCGACCTGGCAGCAACAGATGCCACTACTGCTTCTCCAGTTTTGTAAGGTATGCACCAAATACGTCTTCACGCTGGCACAGAGGGGTTGAAAATCCTTTAGCTCAGGGTATATGAAGGTAGGTGGGCTAGTACAACCCAAATTTCCAACAATGCAGACAAAATCCCACATAAAAGACAATTAGATTTACCTAATAACTAAATAGTGTATTTTATTTAGACTTTCATGCAACAGATCTTTTGGATCACATTGTGATTGGTCACAGCATGAAAACCTGAGGAATACATAACATGAAGTCAAGCACACATAATTTGCGAACCTCTGCCTTTTGTATTATGACCAACATGTGCCTAAAATTTCAAAATATTTTTTTTTTTAAATGTGTTCACGTGTCAAATTCAATAAACAGACTTGCAGATGACACTGAGCATGTGTAAACTGCATGCTCTGATTGGTTACGCATTGCTGCCACCTTCTGCTGCACACAAAAAAAGTCACTTTTTGCACACTTTGCTAGAGTTCACTGCTTCTGTACAGTTAACTTGTTCCCAATCTTAAACAAGTAATGTGTGTCAGTATTGCATCTTGTGGGGGGTTCCTCAGCAAACAATGCAACAAAGCTGCAACAACAGCGCAGCTAATTTACCATTATCTGTGACACAAAGCTATTAATGGCAAAGGATAATTGGAGGATGATGTTGTTCTTGGGATCTGTAAAAGTATGTGAACGCCCAATATTACACCCATGTGTGGTTATTGGACACCTCGTTCCAAAACTATGGCCATTTATTTCCTTAAAATAGTCTCCATAGACTAGTCCAGTAGTCTGGGTTTGGCCAACGATGAAGGGTGGGAAGGTTGCAGAGGTGTTAGTTGTTCATGCAGGTGAATTTCTTCCACACCAAACTGAGAAAACCATCTCATTATAGACCTCAGTTATTAGGTTAAAACAGAAAACTGCACCAACAGAAATCCATTATTCTCTAAAATACTGCTAAAACTTGGTCAACATCATGAGAAACGTCAAGAAAGTGCACAAAAGTATGTAAACGGAAGCATACTTTTTGCCCCCTTGTGTACTTGACTGTTATTCCAGCACCTTGTTGCAATAACAATAGCAGCATTTATGAATGAACAGCGTTTTAAAGCATGTCTTCCTGGCATTAGCAGAAGAGGTGTTACTTACCGGAGTATCTACATGCTTTAATGGCAGCTGAGGAGTGGGAGGCTGGAGAGAGAAGCGAGACAGCGGGTTAGACATTGTTTCTTTCACAGTGAGGAAGAAACAACATGGTGAGAAAAAAAAGAATGAGAGAGAGGTGGCGGGGCTGTTCCTTTGCGGACACAATCACTTTCTGCAAGGTCATGGGATGAAAACTTAGTTTCTCGTCTCTTTAATTCTGCGTGTGTTGCCGAAAGACGCAAAGATGGAGACATGGAGCAAAAGAAGGTAACGTGGACGGAGTCAGAGTTTGACAGTGATCCATGTGTTGAGGAAAATCTCTCAGCTGAGTTAAGTGCAGCGTCTTAGGCTGATGTGGGCTCTGTAAACAAATGTGGGGAATGTTTAACAAGCTGCAGTGGAGATTTAAAAAGGCCGCAGCCCAAAGTAAATAAGTGAAAAGCAGTTAGTGTAGCTAGGAAAGTCCCTAATTTGGTCATATCTCTTTAAAATATAACCTCTTCACAGACTAAAAAAGAAAAGAAATCAGGAGATGGATCAAACGGCTATTACTATGGGTTTTTCTAACAAGGCGACGTTTGCTGAGAGTGCATTCTTTATGGAAGAGAATAAAAACTCCAATTTTCAAGCTCGTTAAAAACAAAATGACTCCAGCGTTTGGTATCGCAGCGCATAAATCACATTTTCAACTTAGAGGCAGGAAAAACCAAGAAGGAGAGGGATTAATCACTTTGACTGTAGCAGTATCTATCCACTTCCATGGAGGTTAGCATTCAAGAAATGTTTTAAAAGTCAAATCAGGGATGTAACCCACCAGGTTTTAGTGATAGGAGGTGCGGCTCTTTACTAAGATCCGTCTCTTTTGGCTCGGCTCCCTTAAAAGAGCCGACTCTTATGGCTCCCAAAGGGATCTTCATTTAGTCTCACCCTCAGCCTTCTATTTTATCCTAATTTATTTTTTAAACACAGTGGTATAGTCCTAGTCTGTCCTCGCAAGTGATGGGGTGACAATCGGGAGCTTCAACTCTCCCCGACGTGAACTGGGTCTTTTCGTTCGGTACAAAGAATCGGCTCTCAGAGTCGGCTCGTTCATGAACGACACATCCCTACCAGTATTAATAAGGTCTGGATGCTTTTTGTGTAAAATCTGGGATAAAAAAAAAACAAAAAAACAAACACAAAACCCCCCCCAGCTGTGACGATTAAGAGCATGTCCATGTTATGATGCAAAACTGTCCTCAAAGAAGTGGAACTTAAGAGAGAAATATGTGGTGTGGATGGTGAGCTTGGAAAACAAAAACAACAAAAAAAAGATGTCACGTGTTAATGACGTATGTAGACATGTGTGAGCATCATTTCTGCTGCCAGAGATGAAAAGTCAAGTCAGCTTATGACTGAGCATTCAGAACATTTCTTAGACCCCGGCTCATGTGGCAGCATCAGGAGCGCATTTTGTTTTGTATTTTTGCAGTTGCAATGCACTATTGGAGTTATGAGTGATCCTAGGTTCCTGCAGACCCCAGGCAAAGATGTACCTGATCCTAATCTGATATAGGGCACATTAAACTAGGGCTCTAGTCTTGAAGGGACTTCAAAGTTTTAATCGACTCGTGGTTGTAGCTATCTGGAGTCCCAGTATTGGTTTTATTAGAAAAAAGCAATGAAGACAAACAAGAAGTACTGGAGAGAAATATTTCCTAAACCCTTGACTATGGCTAGGGCTAGGATTAGGGTTAGGGCTAGGGCTAGGGCTAGGGCTAGGATGTCACCCCAATCCACAGTCACTCTTCGCTTGCCGAGCACTCACAAAGCCATGGTTTTTGTTTATAATCTCAAATAAATGGCATAATCTGGCATGATCTCCACTGCCCTCGTCTCTACCAGCATCGCCATCGAGTCCTCATCACCTCTACACCAGAAAACAGGACACAGTCTGACATTGTTTCAATTGTTCGGACAGGAATTTCACTGGCAAGGCAGGAAGCGCTTATGGTTATAGCCTCTGACCTTTAAACTCAACTGACTTGCACAGTTTCAGGAATTATGAATGGGGGTTTCAGAGGTCAACCTGTTCTTCAAATGTGGATTTCTTGATATTGTTTGTGCATAAAGTGACGCACACATGAAACATGAGAGTACTCACCGGCTCATTGTTGGTAGCTGTTTGACATGATGTGGTGACCTGTAAGAGAAGAAACAGAGAAACCATGAAGGACGAAAAACATTGAGATCGGCTGGAAAAAATAAAATGACAGAGGAGAATCTCAACAAAATGACCGAGAGGCATAAGCTTGGAGCGTCTTCTGCTCTTTGAAGTACTCTAGGGCTGGTTTTAAAACACTACTGTGAGGACAGCATTTATTTGAGTACAAGCTGGGAGGGTGGGACATCTGAATGTTTCCTCCTGAATGCCTAAATACCCTCAACAGTACAAAAATAACCCCTGCCTCAAAATAAGCCTTTTTTGTGTGGGAAACATCCATTCGAGGAAAAATCACATTCTACTTCATGGAGATAAGGCGCTTCCCGTAAAAGTCAAAGAATTACAGTACAAGGTTTATATTATATTGTAACTTAACTATTTATTTTAAGGAATGTATTTGCTGATCATTCACTGGCAGTGTTGGGAGTTTCCGTAATATATTGCGTTTAGGCAGTAACGGATTAATATAACGCGTTACAAACTATATTTTGGTCATATTATTACAGTTACTGAGTCCGGTAATGCGTTACAATCCGAGCTGTCGCACAGGCAGAGGTTTGGAAAAAATAACACAGGCGCAACAGCCTTAAATAAAGAGGAGGAGAAGAAGAAGACGGTTTTAAATGAACAGAAGAAGAATGTGCTCAAATCAGCATTACAGCACGGCTGACTCATCACTAAAAATATTGCTCTGCCAAGTCTGTGGCAACATTGTATCCATCTCCATGGCAACACTGTAACGGTCACAGCCAGAGCAGGAAACGGCTGAAAAATACGCTACAAATGGATCGGTTTGTTGTTAACAGCATCTTTGTTATAACTTGGGCAATAAAAGTAAGCATCTTTTGCTTATTTATGCATTATTGATTTAGTTCGGTAAAGTCCGAGACAACGTCAGCTCAGAGTTCACTCATCTGGGACTAGAAAATCATTTCTGTTGCTAGGTCGTTACTAAGGTTCGGATTATTTGCTGTAGTGGTGAACTCGGTTCCATGTGATCCATGTAACCATAACATCTACTGCTAAAAGTAGTACAGGTAACCTGAAGAAACACCTGGAGTTAGAGGCTAAACGACCTCTTGCTATCAAACAGACGGAAGATGACGGCGCAAGCAAATCTAAACAACGACAGTTGTATTTCTCTGGACCAGAGGTGAAGATGTTTGACCCGGGAAAAGTGAGAAGGCTGGTGGCTGAGTGTGTCGTGGAGGATACACTGCCTCTTTCTACAGTTGAGTCGCCGACGTTTCAAAAGCTTGTCAGCAAAATCCCTATTCGATCTAGTGACAAGGTAAAAACAAATCTCTGATTTCAAAGATAGTTCATTTAAGATGAAACACTACAGGTGGTGTTAGAGGTGATTCAATGATTAAAAATTGTTTTAATTTGTTAAGTCAGTTGTGTTTGCAGAGGGATTTTCATGGTTGTTATTGTCGCATCATCTCAGAATACTTTAAGACTGTGGGTGATAATGAACAAAGCGCCAACTAAGAAAAAATATGGATAGAAAGAAAAAAAAAAGTTATGAGTCACTAGAGATTGGTGTCTCAGTGTCTGAAGAAAAATAATTAATGGAAGACAACATTTAAAACTGTGCAATGTAAACTGCAGTTCATATACTTGTAGTAGATTAAAAGAATACAAGTGAGAATATTAAAAGGACAATTCACCATGACAAAATATTGCGCACTTTCATTTTGTAATGCCTTGTTGTAAATATTTATTTTGGTGAAAGTAACTAAAAAGTAACAAGTAACTTACTACTCTACACAGAAGGTAATATTGTAAAGAAACTTATTACTTTCAAATGCAAGTAACTTGTAATATGGAATATATTACATTTTGGAAGTAACTTGCCCAACACTGCTCACTGGTACTGTCCTGATTTGCTCTGCAACTCTACATGCTCTCAGATTAGACAACAAACAGACCCCATTTACAACTGCTACTAAAATATTAAAATGTACTGCAGTCAGTGTAAAACCAAATCTCCATTGGTCGGCTACTTTAACTTAACCCTAATCCCAACACGACCCCTATGTCCATATTTAGAGTATCCGAGTGTGGGGACTGCAGGCTGCGTCCATTTTGGGCTTCATTTTCGAGTTTCAGAATCCAATGGGTGACGTCACATAATATTTTTGTATTACTTTGTCTATAGTATATATAGTCAATGGGTAAAACACAAAGCGTTAATCTAAAAGCAGATGTGTTCTCAATGCCATGAAACAACAAGATCAGAAATTGCACAAGACTGCTAGCCAGCATGGAGACAGAGAGCAAGGCAACAAGTGAGGTAGGGAGTGAGGAGAATACAGAAAAGCTAAGGACAGCAACAACAAAACTTTATTTTGTTTGTCGTTTGGACCCATGCAAACTACAAATCGGATCTCAATTGACTTTCAGTGTGGGCCGAGTGTAAACGCAATCAGCTTCATATCTAGTTACAACCTAGACACAAGGTGCATTTTAAGGTGTGATATGAGGTAGGAATGTAATCATTTCAGGGTCAGACTGAACAATCATTTTTATTAGACTTAGATCAGATTTGACCCGGAATACTTCATAATAAATTGTAAAAACACGATTTAAATTAGTGGTGGCACTTCAATTTGCAAGATTTTCATTGGGATGCATTGGTTTTGCGGGTTGCTTTAGCACTTCAGCTTTTCATTCTCATTCTCATCAGGGTCACAGGGGGGCTGGAGCCAGTCTGTCGCAGGGCTAACACAGACAGACAGACAATCATGCACACTCATGGCCAATTTAGAATCACCAATTAACCCAACGAGCATGCCTTTGGGCAGGTGCAGTACCCGGAGAGAACCAGTCTCAGTTTATGCACAAAATCTAAGAAAAAGGTAAATATTTCTTGTGACTTTTCAGTTAGGGGCAGCACAGCGGCTCAGTGGTTAGCACTGATGCCTCCTAGCGAGAAGGTTGGGCCTTTCCGGGTGGAGTTTGCATGTTCTGCCTGTGTATTCGGGAACTCTGGTTTCCTCCGAACTCCAAAGACATGCTCGTTAGGCTAGTTGATGACCCCAAATTGACCCCAGGTCAGAGTGTGAATTGTTGTTTGTCCACGTGTTAGCCCTGCGATATTGATTGGTGGCCTGTCCAGGATGACAGCTGGGATAGGTTCCAGCAACCCCCGCGACCCTAGTGAGGATAAGGGGTAGTAGAAGATGACTTGAGACTTTTCCCTTAATTTCACTGACTTTCCAGGTGTGTTGCTACATGTGTCGCTTTAACATTGTTGTGTTGGTTTTGTGTGTTTAGGCAGTTATGTTTATTGAAGTTTAAGTTGTGGGATTGCCATTGTTTTAAATGACACCACTTGACACCCCGCTCCCAAACTGTGCTGATGTCACATATATCCAAAACCAAATATTTTATGCAAGGAATCTTTCTCCTGTTGCGTGCCTGATAAAATGGGCTTCCAAGCACTTTCGGCATGATGTCAGCAAACTGCTCATGTATACTAGCATAAACGACAACCAGCAACCAGCCTATTCATAATTCCTCTCTGTTTGGAAATGCTAATTTACCTGTATCAGAAGTTAACCATTTTAGCTCTGTTTACCTTCTGAAACTGCATTTTTCTCCAGTAAACCAATGCTAAACCAATGGGTCTAGGTTGCACCCTATGCTAGCTGTTGCCAGACTTCCTAAGCAACAGTATCACTTGTATTCTAATTATACTATCACCTCAAATTTAGAGCCGTGTTGATTTCCTGATGTAGCATCTTTAAATAGTTTGCTGATAGTATCCGTGGCAGGCGGCTCCTAATGGTCTGGAATACACTGTGCCCCATCACGATTCATAAACAGGCCCTGTCTGGCCAGCTCCATGACTGCCGTCTGATTGTGTTTACTCTCCAGATAAACACGCACGTGGGATTGATGCATACGTATGCTAAATAAGCGCGTCCCAACGTGCTGATGTTTACGTGCGGCCGCACTATCAGCAGGCAACAGGCGCGGGAAGGGAAGGAAGCCACTGTAATTAGTCTGCCGTGGGAAAACAAAGGGCTCATTGACTTTGTAATGCTATCGCCAAGCGTATCGGAACACGGTAGCTGGATAACGACGAGGTGGAACAGATCCCCCACCCAGTGCATGCTGATATACAAGTGCAGGCATCGGTCAACAATTCAGCAGTGATGGGATTATGTGTCTCTCTTTTTTTTTTATACGAATTGCTACGCCGTATTCCAGGCACCTTGCTGTGCACCTTCTTGAGAATCCAAAATTAAGGCAATACGTATCTTAATTAAGCACAAGCACCAGGATGCTAGCTGATATTTACAGCTTTAATATAATCAGCTTGAGCCCCAATACTCTCTAGACGGGAAATTAGATTAAAAATGTAGATGATTCTCTGCTTCTAATAAGGGTCATACATCAATTTAAGATGACACTAAATGAAGGATTAAAGTTATCTGAGGTTAAATTAGCAAGAGGTTTCTAGAGAATAATGAGAGAGAAGTTCCCAGTGTTCCAGTCAGCAGCCCATGCTTGCTCTTTACCGTCCCTACGATACCTGGGGCCGCCGCCGACATTCATATATCAGCGTTGGCAGTCCCAGCGGCCCCCGGGGCCTTGTTACAACAGCATCTGCTTTTATTTACAGCTGACAGGAGATGCTGTTCTGTGCGCCATACTGTAGCAAACACCTGTGAAACCACTCTCTCAAGTATTGATCTGGAGTTCAGAAGGGAAGGGACTCTTACTTAAAAGTTGCACCCAGAAATTATCTTTCAAGCAGTGCAACGCTCCAAGTTAAAATCCTCACCATCCAACCAACCGAGAGAGCTTCAAGCATCTCATCCATATATGGTTGGTGCAGCTGGACTAACGCGGGCCTCGCATTGTTTTTTACCAGCTCAGATGGATAAAAGTCCAGGAATCTCTGCTCCGCCATGCTGCCAGACTAACACCTGAACTCCATCTGTCAGTACGCGCAGTTCCTTCGGCACCATCTCAAAACCTGTAAAATCATCCAGCTCAGCTATTTATTTATCTTTTTCACGTTTGTCTGATCATTTTCCAGTCTCTATCTGTGCATCTCTACTTTGGCATTATCTAGCACGATGATAAAATTCCTTCCAAGCAAAGATCTGAAACGGTGATTCATGCTGATTCGTGCTATCTTGGATTTGCCGTCCCCAAAAGTCCAATTTTGTTCGTTTGGTAACCTGAAGTGGTCCCAAAATGATTTGTGTTCTATGTGGAATCATGACAAAATCAAGCTGCAAAGCCCGTTCATTGACCTCTGCATAAGTCTAAGCAATTGCTGTGAAGTGACCGGCAGACCGCAAAGAAAACTCTCAATGACGAGACAGCTGGTTTAGTAGGGAGCTTATAATCTCAAATCACGAGGGGCGGATGGGAAGCCACTGAACTAGAACAAGGAGTTAACCGAGCTCCCAGGGGGGCCCCTCTGCAATCTCAACCCAGCAGAGAGGCCTCATTAGGGGGCGTACGAGTTATGGTGAGCTGTTGTTGTTGAAGGTTAAATCCCTCAGGTGAGGCTTCCCAACTCTTTCTTGACGATCTTCCTCCTAAAAGTGCGTGCAGATCAGCGAAAACAGTTTGGAAATGGTTGCTCAAATACTGGAGGGTGCTGAATATCAAAGCTTAACTCTGAAGTCTGGTCCACTGAGTCGGATCGCTGCATAATGAGCAAGAACGTAGCGGGATAGCAATGAATTTTTAATTTTTTTTTTTCTATTCACAAGCTTCAAACTAGATAGCAGAAGGAGTCTCTGATAAGGAGGACGACTAGCCTGCTCTTTAACTGTGCAAAGATCACTCTGATCTTAGTTCATATGCCTTACCCTAACTGATGGGAGAAAGCATGCGTTTGCCACTGTGCATAAATCATCCCATTGGCTCCAGTAAATAAGCCTGCCATTGGTCCGACCGCACTCAAAATTCCTCAAGCACTCCTCCTGCCCACACAAGAGCCACTGCCGCACTGATGGCAGCCTGCCTGAGAAAGTAAATTCTTCACTTTCCAAACGGGGGCCAAATAAGGACCGAAGCTCAAAGAGCCCCTTTGGAGGGATTTAAACATCGCCTGGGTTTCTGTTTTACTTGGAGAGCTAATAAATCCACCGATTGCTATGACGGCGGAGACTGTGCTCCTTCCCCGATTTGACATTTCTGACATAATGTCGAGCGTGTAACGCGCCATGTTCGACTGGGTGGTAGTGTGTGGTTGGCAGCATCGAATCCAATGGTTAAATCATATCTGCGTTTAAAAGGAACTTGAATAATGGTGTTGCCAAGAAAACATTTCACCACAATAATAAAAAACAACTATAATTTCTAAAAGAGTCATTGCATCAAACTCATGATTTAGAAATCCTGGAATCCAATCAGTAAACATGTTGACGGATATCCAAATTTAGGTTGAGCTATGTTGATTCAGAAGAAAACCTGATGGAAAATACACCAAATCTAAATAGTTGTATTTGTGATGTAAAACACACTATCCACCAGCTGTTTCCACTGCCGTCCATCAACGTCCAAAACAGGGTCCTCCCACAACTTCAAAACTGCCCGGATGGTTGAGCAAGTGTTGAACAATCTATGACTTTTTGTCCCCAACACTGTCTCCAAGTGACAAGTTATCACTCTTTTTATGACGGAGTTGCTGCCCAAATCATGCGGACAATGCAAGTTTGGGATATACTTTTTCACAAGAGAACAAAATGACTACCACATGGCTAGCGCGCCATAAATAAGCAGAAAAAAAAAAAGAATCGTCCGACAAGCATGAGTGTTTGCTTCTGGCCTAAACGGTTCAGACAAAGCTAACCACAACATGCAGGGGGGGTTTACAATGAGATTCAGTCCGGCAGATTTCAGTCTAATTTCAAACGATTTGGATTTCGTGTCCAACGAAGGACATTAGTTCACCTCGAAAACCAACTTGAAGAAGGCCAAGGACCATGGATCACTAAAGGGAAGGCAGCTATTCGATCACGGCCGAGCCACAGCGAGCGGTGAGCGGGCTATGGCTTGGCCGCCCCGCCAAGTTCGAGCCGAGCTACAGCCGACGAAATACCCCATTAAAACAAGGAAATTATGAGTATCAGATGTGCAGTTGCGGCTCGCATTGGACACAGGTTGAAAACCTTCCAAATAAAGCCCGCCTCGAAGTTTTACGCAAGAGGGGGGGGCATGGAACCCGCATATCACGAAAGTTAGGTCATTTAGTAATAGGCTTACTAATGGAAGACGCTTGGCACAGATTTAAAACCAAAAAGCTCACCTGAGTTTTGAGATGTTGTGGGGGAAATTGCAATAAACACATCAAAAGAAACCAGATTTCTTCTTCTAAAAGGAAAACCCAGCATGTTTTCATTTACTGGATGGAGCTAATGGTCGGGGCCGTTCCGGACAGCGTCGGCCTATCAGTTCCTGCTTAATTAGCGGGATGCTTTTTCCCGCTCATTTGACCACTAATGGCACAGCAAGGCGAGAATAAACAAAAATCAACGGGGCCAAAATCAACGGTATACATGCGGGGGGAAAAGCGCAATGAAAAAAAATACAGGCTTACTGGAGGATAAGAATTCCACTTCAGCTGCAATTGCGAAAACCTCAGTTTATGCTTCTGTCTGTAGTTTTCTTAAAGCAGCTCGTTTTGTGTGACACTTCCTTCTAATCTAAACACGCTTATTGACAGAAATAAGTCAGTGGGCAGGCCGAGTCTCTACGAGCCCAGCCTCTCATGCGGTTGCATGTTTACATGCCATCCTTCCTGGGCACTTGTGCTTTTATAACACTTAAAACAAAAAGACTCTAGAGCTGACACAGCTGTAGTTTTCACATTTTTTGTACCAGCAATTCATGTCTGTGCGCTCTTCCCGAGAAATCTACACCAGCAAGATCTTCAAAATAAACATCTGCGCAAATATGCGAGAGGAATTCCTATTTGGCAGCCGGAGGTGCTTTGTGCTTTTTTTTTTCTTTCTTCCGAGGTTGCCACTTTTCCGACCTGTCAAAAGATGAGCCGTCCTCGGGGAGACTGGGTATGCCATTAAAGCATGGGGAAGAAATGGTGCAAGACGGATAGATCTAGAGGGAAAGCAGCATCGCAATCGGAGAACATCTTTGTATGAAGCCAGAGAGAGACGGATACGGTTAGGTTTCTGGATAAAAAATAATAATAATGCAAAAAAGGCGACATGCCAGGGCTTCAGGTTCAATGTTACGTAATGTCTTTGAATACATTTTTTTTTTACAAAGAGCAATTTTGCCGCTGCTATAAAACCACATTCCAATCTGTTGTTTTGGCTCTTTTTAGTGGGAGACGGGGGCGTAAAATCCCGGTGACCTCTTGACCACTCATGTTTAACTGCCATCCTCGTGTTGGCTCAAGGTCAGAGGTGAATGATTGCCCCCCATTAGTCTACTGCCAACCTGCTCTGCTATTTTTTTTTGCCCCCCAAAGGCAGATGCAGGTTTACGCCGAGAGGGAAAACACGTGTTTGCCTGCTGCGCTGACCAGTTGCTCTCTATCCGACTCCGCAGCCACAAATCACCGCTCGTCGGGTCATGAAAAGCTCCCTGAGCCGCGAACCCTGTCCCGTTAGCATGGGGAACGGCTTTCCCACGAGTGCATCCAAAAAAACGAGCAGCCTGAAATTGCCAACAAACAAAAAAAAGAAACCCCTTTCTTGTGGCTTGTTTGATTTTAAAAAGCCTCAAGCTCGTTTTGACTTTTTCATTGAAATTTAGAAACCTCCCTCATTTAACATGTGAGCAACACAAACTAAAATAAAAAAAGGAACACATTGCAAATAAAAAAAAACCCTTTAAATGTGAGAATCTGCTCTTACCTGCACGCCGGTGCCACTTTTTCTCACGCTCTCGCTTCTCTCCCCCTCTGCCTTGTTTCTACCTCTGCATTCTCCCTGCCTTCAGACATCCCCCCCCCCTCCTCTCCTCCACCCCCCTCTAGGAGAGAAAGAGGGCAAGAGAGGGAGTACCAAATACAGACAGTTTCCTCCTCCTCCGCCCCCTCTCTTGCTTCAAAACAACAGCAGTAATCCCGAACGCGTGCCAGAGAGCTACCGAATTCTGTGTATATATGTGCGCATGTGGATGTCTGTGCAGCTTCTGGACCGGACCAGGATACTCTCTTTTTATACCGCTGGCTCCGGTCCCTCCTGTCAACTGCCAAGAAATTTTTGAAACACACTATATAAGGCCAAGAAAGTGGCTTGGGGCTCCTTATGATTCCGGTACCCAAAACGAGAGAGAGCAAAAGCCGTCCGGGGGCAGACGGTAACTGTATCCCTCTGTATCCCTCCCTCTGCTAACCCAGCTCTGTCTGTCTATGCTTCTCTCTCTCTGTTTTCCCTCCTCCCTCCTTTCCCTCGTAGCTGTTGACACATGCTTGACAGAGAGACGGCGATGAAGAATATCTTTTCTGTTCTTGTTTCGACACTGCACGAAAGCCATGTTTTGCTATGGCCTCTCTGGCTCCTCGTTGTTTTGGGGGTCTCAGCATAACCCTAACCTAACCCTAACCCTAACCCTAACCCTAAAGTATTTTGAACCCTTATCTAACATGTGAGCTTGTGTAATTCATGATCAAAACAAAAGATGCAGATTTCTTATCTCTTTCTCAAAAGAAACCTTCACAGACACAAAAATGAATGCATTCGGGCTCAATTAGACACCAAAGAGGTCAAACGTTTATCTTACAACCCTAAGAACAAACTGATTGTTGTTGATGCTTCAGTTTTATACACACATACATAACTTTTTAAATAAATCTATCTTCCAGAGCAAAAATCTGCAGTCAACACCCCCAGGATTTTTTCTAGATTATTTGTAGGAAAATGTTTGCCCACGTCCCCCTGGGTTTCGAGCTCCCGGGGTGAACTTAGCTCTTGACCTCCAGACGAGACTCCTGCTAAATTGGGCCATCAGTCATCTGCTAGCACCCGGTTATTAGTCCGTCCCCGTACCATTTGTCTGCCAACGCTATCTCCCAACTACCGCGCGGCATCTTGCGCCGCCGAAGGGTGTTGCCATGGAGATGCGCCGTGACGGCACTTTGATGTGACGTGTTTGCGCCGGGGAAACAGACTCGCTTCTGTGAGTGGGCTGCCGAGGAATGAGGAGGCTTGGCTCAGGCGTCTCGTCATTTTTCTCTCCCTCTCCTGTTCTACCTTTTTCACTTTTCATGCTTGGATGGTTACTCTCTTTTCCGTGCCAACATTCTTGAACTCTCCTCATCCTTGCTCCTTTTGTATGTCTTACTGTGTTTTTGGTCCGAGTTAAAAAACCTTAGAAGGAAAAATCTTGGACAATACCTCTGAAAGGCAAAATTTGAAAAAAAAAAAAAAAAAAAAATGTATTTTAAGTATTTCTTTAAGCAGGACAAAGGCCTTTAGGGCCATATCTGAAGCCCTTATTAAAGCTTCCAAGCCAATAAGTGGGCAACCCTGTGGCGTAAGGGTGAGATGCCGACCATGAACAATAACCCATACCTGGCAGGAACCAATGGTGTGTCTCTATTTGTTATCTTTTGCGGTCCAATAAAGACATATAATGTTTCAAATAACAATGGCTACCTTAAGACCAAACCAACGACAATTAGCATGTACGGCAACTGTGGACATTTGCTGATACTTTGTCAAGCTGTTTGTTGGAAACAAGTTAGCTAGAAAGCTGTCTAATTTGCTTTCTAGCTAATTTGTTCGTTAGCGAGCAAACTAATTTGTTAGCTAGAAAGCTACCGGCTTTGTTAGCTCGAAAGTTTGCTAATTTGTGCTGTCCAGCTGTAAATTGAAACTACCAGATCAGGACACTGATGTTATAACTTCATTCAAACTTTTTCATGTATGCAAAGAAAGTTGTAAGTTGACAACGTTTCACCAAAAAAAACGACCATCAGAGTGCTTGTTTCTGCATGTTCTGTGTTTCCTTTGAAAAGGGAGGAAGGAGAATTGTGGGTGGAGAGAGGGACTTGAAAATTCAAGAAAGGATTTCACTGGACACTAAATTTATACACAACTGCAGGATGAGTCAGCGACATTTTAAAATGATTCAAAACTCTAAAATGCAATCAAGAATATCTACAAAATGATTAATTTAGCGTTTGTTTGCACTAGATACGACTGTAAAGTTGATTTATAGTGCAAGGCACACACATTTTGCCTTTTGTCTATCATTTTCATTGTTTTCACATGGAGCCTTAAGCCTAACATCCCACTTTTTTCATCTTTCCACCCGACAGTCTAAATTCGAACTCGTACATGCCATGTTACATAAATAGTCTGAAGTTTTACAGTACGTGATAAAACAGGGCTCCAACTGTTCGTTTTGTAGCATTAAAGAGCTTCTGGGTTGCATTTTATGGAGCATGTCATTTGCCGGAGGTCTAATTAAAGGCCTCTCCCAGTTTTCACACATCCCCACATGTTAGGATGTGGATTAAAATGTTAGGATGCTGGGATTAAAGACCTCAAAAACTTTGACCTGGAAATTCTGCACGGGTGAGGCCCTGGCTTAGCTTAAGTCAGGCTTAGCTGAAAAAGGAATGTGCATGAATGTGTTTGGAGACAAAACGATGTGCACTAAAATCAGTTTGTTACAGATAAAAGTAATGGGAGTTTTCTGTTTTCAGTAAAACGTATGACATGGCACCCTTTCTCTTTCACGTAAGTGCTTGTGTTATGTAAGAATTGACAAGGATTTCAGGCCACTAGAGATTCGTCTGATTCTCCTCACAGCAATAACATCCCCTGGATTTTCTTTCACGTGACAAAGAAACTATTGGATTGTTTAAAAATAGAAATAAGGCATGTGACTGGATCGCCGAGATCTGCTCAGCAGCTTGGAGACGAGGATGAAAACTTGAGGCGGATTTTTAGTGTGTTTTTAAGTCATCTCATGCTCCTTTTTATTTTATTCTTGGACTGCGACTATGAGTCACTTCCCAGCCATCCGGTTTCACCCCTTGCTGCTGCACCAAAATCTTTGAACATCTATGACTCCAGGAAGTGGAAGAAGCCTGATTACGAGAGCGCTTTGTTTGTTTCTGGTTGATAGTAGCGGGTAAATATGTTGCGATTTCGGGCTGCGAAATAGTGGTAGCTGTCAGATCTAGAAAAAAAAAGCTGTGTTATAAATCACCAGCTCCGAATGTGGTCCAGAAATATATGAACTGCTCTGTCAAATATTCCCTTGCTTGCACCCATCTATCTTGCATCGGTACTCCAAGGTTTGCCCAAACAAATTTGTCTTGCGGCCGAGATAGAATTGCAACACCAACATGCTGCATATGAATTTCAAGTACTCGCATGAATTTACTAAAAAAACAAACAAACATGTAAACAGCGTGAAGCCAGGTCAAGGCCGAGCATTGTTGTAAACATGAGAAAACTTTTTTTCTGGTGCACTCTCTTGCCTCGTCCAACCCCTTCCCATCATTCCTCTCTACCCCTACCTTTCCCTGCCAAACCTCGCCTGTGTCTTCCAACCCACCGGCCCGTCCAAACGGCGCAAACCGCTGCGACGGCATTCCAGGAGGCTCCTCCAAGACATGGCAGGGATAAATCATACAGAGAAATGAGGGCTTGTTTCCATGGAGGGTTGAGAGAGAACACGGAGCTTAGGGACACCGTGCTATCCAGTGAACACAAGAAGACAAACATGCATGTTCATATGCAGACTAATGGTATGCTAGTGGGTGGATCTGTTTGCACATTTCTCCTGTATTGGTGCCAAACTTAACCCTGAAACTAACCAATGGGAAGGTTTTGATCCTGCATGGGAAAGGAATTAAGGTTGGCTGAGATTCCACTTTTGTCACATCGATTTGGAGGCTCACAAATTCTGCTGCAATAAGTGGATAAAGTGCAACATCTAGTAGCTCAATAGCTAGATATCTCTTCTTGGCAACATTGGTGGAGACCAAATTATAGCTGAAAACATTTTTAGAAGAGTACTGAATGCGGTGGAAGCAGGTGTGCAGATACTTTCATCTGAAACTCCAACCAACAGGAATATGTGCGGGAAGGTTTGTTTGGAATTATGCCAAAATTTCACATGATCACTTCTCAGACGAGATGCAACTCGAGAGTCAGGCCAACATAAGGAGACTCCTGTCTAAAACCAAGAGCCTCTGCCTCCGACACCATAGGGCGACATGGGTGTCCAATCTGATTTCAGTCACTATCCGAGTAACCGTTTCGACAATTCAGGTCAACAAAGTCTCTCTCCATCATTGCAAGGGATTAGGAATTCAATAACAGATGTCCACACAGAGATGTCTGCGGACAGAAAAACAGAAAATGCCAGAGACCTGTCAGCAGCTCTTTATCGTTACCGGACAATTGTGTTTTGGATGTTTATGCTGACATTTTCATAAGTGTTCTGGTTGCAGGCTAATTGTTGCAGGCTAACAAGATTAGAGGGGCACTGGCAAAATATCTTTAGGTCCAATAAGTCATATGAACATTGTACTGCAGATGTATTTCAGAAACACTTTTTCCGCTTCTTTTTCTTGGAGCTAACTGGTCAAAACATTCACGTCCACAAAGTCGAACTAAGCTGACTAAGCAAAGGTAACTGTATTAGCAAGGCGACACGCAGAGTTAGCCATGAACAGCTTTCCATTTAACAGTTGACACATGAGTGCATCACGGCGCCTTTCCTGTTGTTGATGCACCGAGCAGACTTCTTGGAATTTGAGAGGGGTCAGAGAATTCTAAAGTCAAAACTACCAAACAAACATTCTGAGTTGGAAATTCAACTCATGGGAATATACTGAATTGTCTACAAAAATATTCACATTCCCTAGTGAAGCATCAATGAAAGCCATCTTGAGTCTGTACAGTTTTTCTTTTTTTTTTCTTCAGTATTTTCATTGTGTTGCCTTTTCATTTTATAATCTAAAACCAAATTTAGGTGTTTCTTGTTGCAATTCTAGAGTTCACCAACAGAGGTCAATAAAAGCCGCTCAATATTCAGTATTTTCGGCTAAACTCCATAGAAGTATACATATTATTTTTCCAATTGCTGATTTATTTCTAAAGAAGTCAACAGTTACAGATGGACTCTCAAGTACTAGAGTTAACATAATCCATGCTT
Organism: Mugil cephalus; assembly: GCF_022458985.1. Lineage (NCBI taxonomy): Eukaryota > Metazoa > Chordata > Actinopteri > Mugiliformes > Mugilidae > Mugil > Mugil cephalus. The sequence continues at coordinate 4,698,746 of NC_061792.1, forward strand.
ATGCTAATGCTCAATAAAATTTGTCTTATTATGGAAACTTCTAGTTTGACACTAAATATGTATCATTATGTAATCATCATATCAAAATCATTAACTAGGTCCAATGCCTCTGCCTGTCCCGAATCCCTGAACTAACTTTTATGTACAAGCATGTCAAAACTATAAGAAAACTGAAGTCGTTATGTTATGGTGCGTACTTTGCAGACACTTAAACAACCTGTATACAGTTTTGGAGCATATGTTACGCATTTACCTTCATCACACCCTCATTAAAATCAGTATAGGCTCCATTAAAATGCCATAAAAACTCAAGAGATGCTGCATAAAATCCAGAGCGTAAAAAACATTCTGACAACTCGCTTTTAACGTCCTGCACGGCATAAAAATGGAAGTTGTGGCATCTTGAAATAATAAACACATAAAATGAAATTGGTGCAGCAGTTATCTCCGTGTCTGGCGAGCTGCAAACCGCTGGCAACCACCTCCATTGTGTTTCATGACAAATTTATTGCCCCGGGTCAACATGGAGTCCTCTTAAGAAAGCCTTGCCGTCTGCCTAAATCCACACTAATATTTGCACAAAGACTTTACTTTTGCACACTTTTTATGGCCTGAAATAATAAGCGTGACACTGCCATACTGTGTCCTGTTTATTTTTATTCAAGGGCCATTTCGCTGAATGAAGCCAACATAAATGTTTGGCTCCAAGTAAACCAATTTTGGGATTAGCACATTTAGAAAGATGGATTAGGAAAGTCGAGCCAAAACTATCTTTTAACCAGATTTTAAGTTCTCAGATGATCAATTATCAGTGCCTTCTCTTCTGACACAAACACCTCTCACTCCCAAAACATGTCCAGTGCCTGTCACCGCCAGAATGAATGACTCATGACGCTATCCTGATTACCCCACCACCCCACCCCCCCACCAATTGCCACCGCAAATGGCTTTGTCTGGTTTTCGAGGTATTTGGCACATTTCGCCTCGGATGTTTTTGGGAACACACAGCTTTTGTTCCTATAGTAATATCTGGGTAGATGGATGGCTTTGGGGATGTTGTTTGGGGGGAGAAAGGGAGAGGAGGTATGAATTAGGGCAAGCTGAAGAGGAGAGGGAAGACGTTTCAAAATTTCTCCCCACTAGTAACAGCTAAAACCACTAAGAATAGCCTTGTTATGCTATTCCCTTCAGCCCTCTCCCTCGTCATTCATTCCTCCTTTTCATTTGCTCTCCTCGTGCGTCCTTCCCCTTTCCACTGCAGATTGCGATCAAATGTGGTGACTAGGAAGGGGTAGAAATGGGCTGTCTGTCATCCAAAGTGGGGAGTAAGAGACAATCCACGGCATGGGTTCATTTCCTCTCATGTAGGTCTCACATTAATCTGTTTTCAGAGCTTCCTGGGGCTCAGAATATCAACAATATATGCAACGTAACCTGTATTGCTGTTGGCACTCACAAAATAGAAACCCCTAAAGTGTTTGTTAGACAAGTTTTCACCTTGTTTCTGACCTTTTTGGTACAAAGTAGACTGTATCAGAGGAGGAATAAAGCACAGTACTACTTGTTGCTAGGTGGTAGCCCCAAAAATCTGTGGCTCTGATAGACTTTATAGACTTTTTCTTGCATTTGTGGTCTGGAGTGATTGACAAGCCCCTCACTCAGCCCTAGCTCCTCCACCCCTCTTCGCGTATGTCCAAAACTGGGCACTTCAGGTCCAAATGCCATAATCAAGGTTTCCACAAACTGAAATCAGCCACAACGTTAACAACACTGGCAGGAGAAGTACATATCATTGGGAATCTTTTGGCAATGTAATGTTCTGGGGGGAAACTTTTGGACCTGGCATTCATTTGTGTGGATGTACCACCCACCTAGACCGGACCAGGCACCCCCACCCCATAGCAATGACCCTCCTTGTTGGCAGTACATGATAAACATGAGAAAAAAAAACAACAGCACAAGGTATTGACCTGGCCTCCAAATTCACTAGATCCCAAACTGATCAAGTGCACTGGAAGAAGCCTGATCCACAGAGGCCGACCCCTCCTTTCAGTCCATTGAGGCCGCCAAAGCCCCCATGAGCAACATTCTGTCATCAGAACCATTTAGGAGGCACAAGGGAGACGCAATATTATCCCTGATCAGTGTATATGAAGCTTAGAAGAATAAACCCTTCACGGGTTGTAAACAATGTGATGTTTTTTTGTGGGGCGGGGCTTAACTGGATGCAACACATCTCAAACACTATGGCCTAGAAATGGCTGTTAGCATATTTCAATAGACTGTTTTGGCAAGAATGGACGTGGAAAACGCATATTTTAGAGAATATACTTATACACTCACTGTCCAAGACCCTGAGTGTTATTTTAAAAAGCTGACTCTGACTGATGGGACTACGGTCACCGACCCCTACACTCTCACTCACTGAATGGATGATTTGACCAAAGGAGGACACAGAGGGACGGAGTCTGGTCTGTCTTTATCAAGTGAAGCCTCTCCAACAAAGATATCACAAGAAGTAAGTGGAGGGTAATGTAGCAAACGTGACTTCTTTTTGGAGACCTGTGAAACACACAGCTAACATTGAGCGAGTAAGCAGTTTGCATTAGCATTAAGAGGTAACAAGAATCCCACAAATAATGATTAACTTAACGTAATTTCAGTCACAATTTAGTCTAACCTCAATGTTACATATTAATCTTATCTGATAGGAAGTGTGCGAAGTTAGTGTTTTTGATTTGTTATTTTATTTTTTTTTGTTTTTGGCACCAAAAAATACAGCAAGACGACATTTTCATGGTTGAAAGTGACAGTGTTGGCCTCAAGCTTCCTCCTGTTTTGCCTCCAGCTAACGTTGCGACGTCACAGTGACGTGGGCCACGAAGGGGTCTATATTCAGTAAGAATTGGGTAATGGGTCAATAAATTTCCTCATCCCTTCCACTTTCCCATGCTGTCAACACACGTCACCGCTCTTGTCCAGTGATCTGCTCACTCGCCACATCTGGGTCGATCAATCCTCTATGCTATACGTTCACTCTAAATCTGTCACTCTGCTTTAAGGCTGTCCTCTCTGTCTCCACCACTTCCACCCTACGAGTCTACATTAGAGGTCTCCATCAGCTCTATACAAACTCCACTGACCACTCCACCACATTCAGAATTTGGACAATTCCTTCCCTATCTACCCTCATCATCTTAGAGCTCTTTGATACCATCTATCTTTGGAGTCCAACTGCCACTCCTCAGTCTCCATTTCATTTAAATCTGCTCAGAAAATGCTTGTTTCAGGTGCCATTGAGACGATGATGCAGTTCAATTAATACCTTTCAGTAATAAAGATTTGTAGATACATGCATGCATTTAGAGTGGTGCAAAATAACTGTCTTACCTTTACTTCACATTTCTTATGGCAGGACAGCCGGCATGCTGGAAAAAAAAGGGAACATTCATTGCTGAGGTGGTTCATTTACTTAGATAAATTTAAAAATGCACCAAAATCCGATCAGTAAATAAAGCCCAATGCAGAAAGTGTGCAGGGAACAGTTTCTGCTGCTGGATATGATGAATAGGAAACATATTGTAGTGCTGCCCCCAAGTGGCCACATCAAGAATAACAGAATCCATTAATTTGGTTGTACCCTTTTTCTTTTTGGCCTTATTTAAAACCTTCAAATCGAAGTTAAAACTGTACAACCTGGCACACAAAGCTGGTAGAAAGTATGAAAGGAATGCTTCCAAAAAGATGTCTCGGTATATAGAAACAGAACTTTTTGCAGGTACGACCCTTGACCCTCCACACCTGCCGTCTACCTAGGTGGTCCACAGGTGCTGCGTAAATGTGCCTCTGAAGGGTGAGCACAAGAAAGACGGTGGTGTGGGTGCTGAGAAATAGTCTGGGTGGTCTTCAAGATGCTAGAAAAACAGCCTCAGGTTCATTAATGTAAACTTGCTCAGCGGTGATAAATGGGTTGCTAGGTAGAAGCACATGCGAAGTGTTGATTGGTAATTATTTGTAGACGGCAACTGTAAAGAGAATATTTGTCGGACCAATTAGAGGAGCAGCTGTGCAAACTAGTGTAATGGTGTTCATTTAACTTAATAGGAATAAGCCTCAGATGAGCTCAGGAAGCACTAATCACAGTAGAATATCTGCAGAGTATTTGTAATGTCTACAACAGAGCTCCCAGACGTGTGATATTCGAGCTTCAAAGTTCCTCCCTGACTTTGAAACCGGTCGACCCACTCGAGGTCCACTCGGTTTCTTTCAACGCCCAGGCATCCCGGATGGAGTTTCTGCGCCTGTCATCACGGGAAGATCCTCGCACAGAGACGAGCTGTTGTCGCATGTGTGACGTTCCATACTTTGGTCACAGAGCAGTCTGTGGTAAGGAAATCATCAGAAGGCGGCAGGGAATCGTTATCGGCTCCAACCCATCCATTGAAAGCAAAGACCAACTCCCACACCATGTCTTTTCCTCTATTTTTACTTCTTCTTGTCATTCGCGTGTAGAGCACCCTGCGCAAAATGTAAGATATGCATCTGGAAGAGCGCACAGCACATTGTCTTATTGTCTTATCTCTCGGCCACAAGCCCCTGGAGCAATGTGGCCTTTAAATGGGGTGCCTAGCAACACTTCCTGGTAAGGGACAATGAGGATGCTCGGACAAACGTGACCATTTTATTTTCTTCTCTCTCTTGTGAACCTCCAATAGTACTGATGGGAAGCTTTTCAAAGAGTCGGCCCTTTTGGCCCCTGCTGTAACCGGCTCTTATGGCTCCCAAACGGCTCCCAAACTTTGTTTAGTTTCACTTCTATTTTAAGCTAATTTAGCGATTATGAATGGTTTGTCTCCAATTTGTTGACTTGAAAGCACGCATGAACACACCACAGCTGGGGAAAAAAAATGACTTCCCAGCTCTCGTATGGGAATCCGAGTAGCTTGTGAATGTGCTCTAATTCTCCTCTCCTTTATTTTCTTATCCCATCTCCCAATCCCCTCTATACCCCATTTTCTCTCTCTTCTGCCTGACTCTGCACCCCCCCCCATCCCTCTTTCCCCTCTTATCTAGGCTAATGCAGCAGCAGCAGCAGCCATGCTAATTTTAACACCAAATCCTCAGCCAAAGCCCTACACGAGCCCTCTCTCCTACTGCTGGGCCTCTGTGTTTGTCATCTCGGCCTCAGCTACAGTTGCTGCATTTGTGGTGTAACACAAAAAAGCTGGTGGGTGGGTGGGGGTGGGGGGCTGATGATTTCCCTTGGTCTTTTCTTGGAGTGACAACAAAACCTTTAATTCTTTTAAAATTGAATTGCGCGGAGGGAGGGCATGGGCTTTGAGGCAAAAAAGGGGCAAAAGACACCAAAGGACATTTACATACTGTACAGCACAGGTTTTCAACAGCCACGACCATGACCCCTAGGGGGTCTGCAGAGGTACTGCGGGGAGGACGCAAAATCTTTGGTTGATTAGACATTTTTATACATATATATATATATATATTTAAAAAAAAATGAATATAATAAAACGTTTTGAACAGTGTCATTGTTTTTCAAGAATTTGACCTGACCCCAGTTGTGTCTTTTTGACTTTTTGCCCCATGGCATGCTGGGATAAACCTCCTTCCTGCCAGCCACCCTGAGCTGTAATCAACAAATCTATGAATGAATCCCTCCCTCAGACAGTCCAAGAATTTAACCCGGAACCCATGTCTGGCCACAAATCACTCGGCCAGATCTCTCCAACGTCCCAGACACTCACCTTTGCAGATGAGGCCCTCTTTGGTGATGGCCTGCTTGCATATGTCACAACTCTTGGCCTTCTTGAAGGGCTTCAGCTTGAAGGTGTGCGTGTGGACGCCCTCCAGCTCGTCGGGCTGAGGGAGAAAAGAGGAAGGAAGAGAGATCAGGAGAGCTGAGCTGGTGCTTACACGGCCAATGGAAACACATTTGATATGTGATGTATGTGCCTGAGACTGGGTTGGATCTCGGTCTTTTTGACATTTGGTTTCAGCAGACTTCTTTGCTTTGGATTTTTTTTTTGGTTTTCTTTCACAGAGCTAAAAAAAAAAAAAAGATTATACAGAGATTATTTCCCTGTTAACACTTCCTTGCATTATTCTGTGTCAAACTGATGCGGAACAGCTGCTCAAAAGAGAAGCCAAAACTGGTAGAGCTCCCCCTGGTGGCAGGCTGCACTACAGGTCATAAGCTCAGTAGTATCGATACCAAGGCCAGTATCGGTATTGGATCGATACTATTGATTGATTGATTGATTGATTTTATTGGTCCCCATGGGGAAATTTGTCTTCATTGACTGTACAACAACCCCAGCAACAACAACAACAACAGCAACATCGTGCATCTATTGAGGTTACAGTTTCTCTTCTGTACGTTCAGCAAACAACTCCACCAAGTGTGTGTGCGAAAGGCGCTTCTCCACCGCCACCTGTAGTAAAAGGTGGGATATGGACAGAGTAACACTCAAATGCTAGCATCACAGTAGCATCGCACAGCTGGCACTGATGCAATTAATGAAATGTGCTGGTACTTGGATAGCCCTGCATTTACTTGGTATCTCCCACCTCTAATGGGGACGCATTGTCCATATTTACATACAGTCTTATATGCAGTATATGGTGTGCACACATTGGTGCAGTCCACCCAGAAGCAGAGGATGTTTTCACTTTGAAGTTCTCTAATTAAATGACTAATTAATGATGAAGAGGAGGAGGAGGAGGAGGAGGAGAAGGAGGTGGTGGTGGTGGAGAAAAAGGGCCTCACAGCAGCCAAGCCTCAAAAACTCTAGGAACGATGCATTTGTGTGTACGGCATTGTATGCATGTGTGTGTTTGTGCTTAATTTCAGAGTAGCCTGAGGACAAAGCAGTTCTAGAAACTGCACCAAAAGCTGAGCAGAGAGACTGAGAAAATAACTCTGTCCGTCTTAAATCAAAGATATTGCCATGGCGACGATGAAGGTGGGGTTGCATGTGGCGTTGGCAGGATAACAAGAAGGAGGATCCCTCAAAATTAATCCTGTGACTTATCCAAGACGTGTAGTGACATTTCCAACATTGTCAAAGCGAGTTAAAATGTGATCTTCCCTCCAAACAGCTGCACATTACTCAGTCCAATAACAATGGAACTGGGTCATTGGTTTCCCCTTTTAAGGGAACTCTAAAGCAGTTTTACATTCTGGTAGTGAGGCCTGCATTGTGCAAGGCAGCCTGGGTTAGTTTTATTTTTTTATGAATATGACCCTCAGACTGGGAAAATAGCATCAAAGGACAACAAGAATAGACGGCAAATTTCCAGATCTGCTCTTTTCTCGTTTTGCCTTCCGACAGTTTCTTTCTCGTCACTGAAAGTCAGGCCAAGGAGAACAGACGCCCGCCTCTCTCTATCCCCTCTCTACACTCCTCTCCTCTGTCCCGAGCTCACTTTTCTCAACCTCCCCGTGTCTGAACGGCCTCCTCAGTGAGTCATAATAGTGATGATGCCATTTCCTTTGTGTATTTGTGCAGCTGGGCCGGTCTCGGAGTTTGGGGCAGCTTCTGGGCTGCTGGGCTGTAAATCTGAGCGCTCTTTGTGGAGGTTGGTGTTTTATAGACACCTTGTTCTGGCTATCACCTTGAAGGGATGAGTGGACGAATCCCTCCAGGAGTAATTAATCAGTTAGCACTTCCGGCTTTGCTTTGGGGAAACCTTCCAATACAGTCTGTTTTCACTTGAGTTTTTTCCATTTGCATTTTAAGCTGAACGGTTAGCCTTTAACATCCCAATAAACACTGGTACCTCACATATTCAATTTGAGCTCATGTTGCAAGTTAAAGTGGGAAGGTGCAATCTAATCATCTTGTTACAAGGCTCCACAGAGTGGTATTAGAATTTAGTGTGCTCCTTTGCATCTGGGAACCCACTGGCTACATCTGATGACTTAGCTTTGGCTAACGTTTCGGGGTTTGAAATAGTCAGCAGACATCCAGGCCATGTTGACACCATGCGGTAGTTATGGTTTACAGCCTAACAAGTAACTTGAGACGCAAAAAACGGACGGCGTCTACCACAATATTGTTATAGTTTACACTCACCCAATGGCATTTGCCTAGCAAATAGGATTGTGTAATCTTGGTCACCAACAGGGTATGCAGTGACGATCTGCCGGCACGATATAGCACTTTTAGAGTACTGCGGGACCTTGATGCAGTATCCTACGAACATACCCTTACACTTTTTGCCAGTTGGGTTGCCGTGAAAACATTACATTCAATTGTTTCACATTTACAGCAATAGATGAGCAGAGGTTTTGGTTTGACAACAAGCAGTCCATCAGTTAACTAACTAACGCGACTAATGTTCGTAAAAAGAAATAATTGTGCGTTTGGTTACTGGATATCTAATTAAAGTTTTTTGCAGTATCAAGTAAAATAGTTATGTTTGGGTTGGGTCAAAATGTTTTCAAATATGTACTTGTTTCTCACTACCTGGTTGGAGATGAAGCGTAACATTTGCAAAAACAGTGACACCTGGAGGATTATTTTAGTATAGCACATCTCAACCAAGTGGTAGAGTTGGCCCAATCAGGTAGACACTCCTCTCATTGAAATATAGTGACAATAATCTGACAAAAGTGTTTAAGTGTTTTTAAAAGTAAACTGAATTATTATATCAGGAACTTCAACCCAAGGACACTACTGGCCACACTCTCCTTAAAAAGACGTCGCCCTTGAGAACGCTGGACAACCTCTCTAAGCCATTTTTGTGTCTTCCTTTTTTCACTATACCCTCCGCTACAATTACTACTACTACTACTTTTAATCACTGGAACTACACCGACTTCAAAGGACTCCAGGTGTGATGAGGCTCACTGATGAAAGCTACGCTAAGTGGTGTAATCCTTTACCTCGCCATCTCTGAGCCAATTTTCTGCTCGCTTTTCCGAAGCTCCCTCTGCTTTCCCTTTCCCCTCTCCATGTGCCGCAGTCAATTTGGCTCAAAGCTTTTACAAAAGTGTATTTCTCAGCGTTTTCGCTCGCCCTATCTCCCTAAATCTTAATGGCTTTTGTCACACCATGACACGCTCGCTAGAAGCTCCGGAGAGGAATCATGGCTGACCTTGGCTGCGCGGAGCCTCATGCAGCATATTAGAACAGGTAGATTCCAACAAAAAGACAATATGCTAACAGGCACAGTGATAATTCCTGCAAGGAAAACTCATCCTTCTCATGCATGACCTTTTTCTTCCGGGAGTTTGTCGCCGTAATGAACAGCGGCTTGGGTTTAAACGCGGGTGGGCCGCAGACATTTCTTTCATTAAAGTGAAGGGATGTAATCCGAGCTGACTGATATCCATCGTGATTATTGGAAGACTGCTTGGATTGACTAATTAAAAAGGACAGCCCGGACAGAAAACAATTAATGCAGAACGTGGTTAGAGGATACCGTGAAAATGTTGTTTTGCACCGCTCTGATAGACGTTTCAAACAGTTGCATTGACATGAAGCCCTTACAGTGAGTGTCCAGTTGATCCTGATTTGTATTCATTCTCATTCAAATAAGCTGTGTATTCCTTAGTTTTTCTTATTTTATTTGTATTTAATTGGTTTTTCAGACTAATAATGAGACCAGATAACTGTCTAAGCCATTTTTTTACAGCGTGGGCCCGGCTGGGTTTATAAATAGCATTTAAAGCACCTTGGTGCCACGCTGCAGCCCTGATGTTAAAGATGACCTGGCAGAAAGCCGGCAGCTAAACCAATCAGACGCAGCCAGCTGTGTCACAGTCAGGTGCCATGGTTACCTGGCTGCCACGGCAACGTGGGTCAACGTGTCCTGTCAAACAATGATGGATTAGGTGGGATTTAAAAAAAAAAAAAAAAAAAACCTAAAACAAAAAAAAACATACAAGTTTGCACACAAACCCTGGCAAACAGGCCCAGAGTGAGTGTCGAGACAACAGGAGTGCAAATGGTTTTTGGACATCTGCCATCCAGCATTTGGGATTCAAATTTTTTTTTTCTTTTGCTGTTTTTTTTTTTTTTGTTTTGTTTGTTTGTTTTCAAAGGGAAAGGCAGCGTCTTAACAGTTTTGCCTTTATTACCTCATCTCAGAATTGGGAATCTAATCAGTAATCTAATTCACAAATGGAAACGATCAGTTTCTTAATCATCTGTGCCGGGTTTTATCGCATGGTACGCAACAGCTCGACCCTTTCTAAGCTAAAGTTTAGCCAAGAAATGAACATTCAAGATAAACTAATCTGCAACTTGTTTTCCCACTCTGAAAACTAACACAAGTTACTTATAAAACAGAGGTTCAAAAGCCCAAAAGCAGCCATCCAAAAGATAAGCCAACACAGAAAACTTAAAAAAAACAAAACAAAAAAAAAAACACAAGCGCTGTCCTCTGTCATGTTAGGAGTCTCCCAGGAGAGTCCAGAGAGAGCAAATGGAAAGGAAAGTTATGAAGAGACACTAAGGCAAAAAGGAAGGGATGACGGAAATGGATGTAGATGCAGAAAAAGGAGGGGATAAAGGGATAGAGTGAACAGTCTAAGAGCCGAGGGTGGAGGAAGGGGAGAGTAGGTGTTTCCGTGAGTCTGTTTGTGTGTCCAGGCATATAGACAGGAGGCCTAGTAAATCAAGCCTCCTGTGCTCCTCTCCCCCAGTTGCACTTAGCTAATGAAAAGCATCACTACACTACCTCGACCGCGACCCCACTTAGAGAGCCAAGACGTGGGAGGAGGAGGGAAGCAAAAGAAAGGCAGGGAGGGAGGCCTGAGACTGTAGACAAACTGAGCACTTTTAGATGTGTTTTACTCATCCTTCATTTAGGTTATAATTTTGCAGGTCCTTGTATGACTTGGGTTTTTTTGGAGTACGGTACAAGAAAATGGTTATGCAATGTTAAATTTAATTTCAACAAAAAGCTGGGAATTATATTAAATATCATGGGGCAAGCTAATGGCTTACTCACGTTTTCAATTTATTTTTCCCCAAAGATGCCATTTTTAACAACAGATTTCTAACAAAGAATCCCATGACTACTTATGCATGTTTCAAAAAATTTAGGGGTAGTATCTACTTAACACAAAATAACACTAGCAACAAGCTGATAAACATAACGTAGCATTTAGCAGCTGAAAATGTAAAATAAATGTGGAGCTGCAAGAAAGTGACCATAGCACTCAAAATTGGCAAGACTGCGAGAAAAATTACTCGAAACAAACATCTCATCTGATGGAAGTGTAAATAACCAACTGTCTGCTAAATTAAAATGTGCTGTCAAGGGATGTGAGTCGCTTGATTTTTTTCTGGAACCAGATAGCAATTAAAAATGTCAAATCAATAAAAATGCATATTAAAATTCTGAAACACTTTACTGTCAACAAAAAGCAGACACATAGTCCTGTCCATAAGCAGAAATAATGATGATATAGAGTGTAATAGCAACCAGCTTAGGGCAAGCTAACAGTTAGCTACCTTTTTAAATATTCAAATTTTCTTCACTTAAAGTGGCCATATTTAACACTTTTGAATAACAAACAATCCCATGACTGCTTAGAAGAATTTAAGAGTACTATCTACTATCTACACTAAAAGCTGGTGAACATAGCATAGCATTTAGTAGCTAAAGTCGTGGATATCCCACAGGAGTTGGTGTAGAACAAATACAGAGCTACAGGAGACTTACTATAGCACCGAAAAATGGCAAAACTGCCTGAAACATGGCCCAAACCAAAATATAATGTTGTGAAGCTTAAATAATCGACTATGAGCTAACATAAAATCGCTGTCAAGGGTGATTAGTGGCTGCAGCTTGCTTTTTTTTCTGCAACAAGGTAGCAATTAAATATGTCAAATTAATAAAAATGCATATTAAAAATGCTGAAACATTTTACTGTCTACAAAAAGCAAAAAGACACGCAGTCCTGTCTGTAATTAGAAACAGTGATGATAAAGAGTGTAATGGTGGCCAGCTTGGGGCAAGCTAACAGTTGACTACCTTTTTAAATTTCCAAATTTTCTTCAGTTAAAGAGGCCATATTTAACACTCTTGAATAACAATCCCATGTCTACTTAGAAGTTAACTGGTGCCTTCTTGTTGGTTGCTAGTTCGTAGCTGACGGCTAGCCTGCTGGTCAGTTTTTCAGTTGGACTGGGCTTCTAAATTTTGTTTTTCCTTGGATCTTGGCACAAGGGAAAAGTGTTGATTGAAATGTAGATGCATATTCCATCTTACCGAACCCCCCCCCTCACTCCTACTGTCAGGGTCATTGAAATGCTGGCATTTCCCGCTCACACCAGGGGACTGGATTATGACGGCCTACTGCTATTGGCTAGGCTAGTTAGTTGGTGTCCTCTTGTTGGTCGCTAGTTGGTAGCTGACTGCTAGTCTGCTGGTCGGGTTTTTAGCTTCTAAATGTGGTTTGCATCTTGACACAAGGGATTGTAACATCTTATCTTGTGTATTAATGAATAAAGAAGAGAGTACTATGACTAACTCAGCACAAAGTTAGGAAATAGCTGGTGAACACAGTGTAGCATTTAGCCGCTAGAGTAGTGCATATTCCATAGGAGTTGAAGTAAAATAAATAGCACCCAAAATTAGTAAAACTGCCTGAAACATGTCCCAAAATGAACAATAATGTTGTGAAGTGTAAATAATCAACTGTCTACTGACATAAAATTGTTGTCAAGGGACATTAGGCTACAGCTTTTTTTTTTTTTTTTTTTCTGGACCCAGGTAGCAATATTTTATCATTTATATTCAGTAGACTGGATGTTAAAAGTGCTGAAAAACATTGAAGTTAAAATATTACAGTTAGCTTTGGTCATTAGCCAGAAGGTAGTTGGCTTGTAATTTTTCTAATTTAACAAGCTGCTAATTAAAAGGGTTCTTAGTGTTGCAGTTTCCATGATGAACAACAATAGTTAAGTAACACAAAAAGCCTTTTTTGTACACGCATGCAAACATAAACCACTTTGTTAGGAGTGGAAGGCCTCAGCGTAGAGTAAATGTTTGTAGTGGGGATCTCCTGTTTATGCCAGGTGCCTTTTGAGCTACTTCATCTGGAACTGAATCCCAGATGCTCACACTCGCTCACACACACACACACACACACACACACACACACACACACACACACACACACACACACACACCCCTTACACACAAATGTCCAGCTTCATCCCCACATGTATGGCCGGCGAACCCCTTCCAATGCAAAGCTCCACATATGGTTCCTTTTATAGCTCAGTTAGGGGAAAGTCTTTCTGCATGATTTGGAAGGATGGTTCGAGAGCACAGAGTGGAGCACGTTGGAAGAAAGATGCACAGTATCATTTTGCATAATGATGTAATTCGACACAAACCCTGTAACCCCATTAAACGTTCAGTCGGTGTCCTTTAATGCACAACAGCCATCTCAGAGGAACATTAGAGCCATTTGGAGATTAAAATTTGAAGCTTTTTTAGTCTTTAAGACATACAGAGACGCACTTTTAAGATGCATATGAGGTGAAAAGTAAGTGAGAATGAGGGAAGTGAATTATTTTCTGAATGAGTGACCACCTGGCAGACGGATGAGGTGAACAGACGGAGTGTATGACTCACCCGTAAATATATAAAAAAAGAAAAAAGGTTAGGGTTGGCACGGAGCAGCAAAACCAGCCAAGACGCTGGATGGCATGACTCAATGAATCGAGCACGAAGAGCAGGCCTGCAGAAGGGGAAAAAAGTCCTGCAACCCCCCCGAGAGGCAAAAGCGGAGCCACACCTGCTTTCAATTTCCACCAAATTGAAATTCTGTCAGGAACAATGGGCGCCTTTGTGAGACAGAGAGCGGGAGAGAACGAGAAACATACAAAGGACCGGAATGACATATCTAATGTTTGTACGTCAGGGTTTGTTTCTCTCTCCTATTCCAGAAAGCAGTTTCCATATTTACATTAAAACTATGGCAACATGAAGATCAGAGAACTAGTTTGTGAATTGTGATTCTTTCAAAATACTATTTTGTCGTGGTTTTCTTCCAATCTGTTGAATCATTGACACTAATTTATATAAAAACTGTATAACATGTATGTAGAATCAGATAAAACCAAAAAGAAAACCATGTGTTTTTTTTTGTTTGTTTGTTTTTTTTTTTTTTTAAGAGCCTGATTGCAATTCAGAATTGTAGTTTTATGAAATTTAGAAGTGCTCAAGAAAAGCTTTAAAAAAGAATGGTCAGGATCAGAGATACAGGGGCCGAGATATTTTGAGTTTTGTTCCAACGTAGCAGTCAAACTAAGAAAAAAACAGCTGCATCCTACATTTCCCATGATGCAACTCACGATCCACCAAATAATCCATAATGCAGCCGTTCATGATATCAATTTGTAGCATTTTAGGTAAAATATCGTGACACGTCTGCTATTTTCAGTATCTGTACAAAGTGGCACAAAGATTATAAAAGGTCTTCCTGGTGAGGATCATACAATTAAAAAGTTAAAACCAATTGGATTGGAGAGTCTCCTCGTCCATTTATGAACATTTCTTTGCGGCAGATTGCTAAATAACACAGGGCACAGTGAGATCTCTTATCAGGATAGTCATTATTCTGGTTATAACCCCCAAGGGGCCTTCTTCACTGTGATTATGGCTACATCAGTGATTGCCAGCAGAGAAGTACCCATAATCATAGTTAAGTCGAGCAGGCTGTTAAAAACCATAGGCACAATTGAGTCAACCTTTCTTTAAAATAGTGAAGAGTATGAGAAGAAACTTAGTGTATTTCACTGATTTAAACTAAAGGCAGTGTGTTGTTGTTTTTTTTTTAGTAGAAATCAATGTCATTATACTGGAGTTCTTTTTAGGATCACAAACACTACAAACTGAAAGCAACCAGAAAATGTGTTCAAATGTACGTGTTTACGGGTTGGAATTTTACATAAGGGCTGCAGCTGTCAACCTGTTTGCGCCAGTGCGTGCAATTACAATCAATACCAGGTGTAGACAGAGAGCCGCGAAGATCAATGAGCTGTGATCATGAAGTCTAGGGCGCTTATGATCATTAGTCAGCCACTAATGAACTTAGAGCGCCATGTTTTCTAATGAGCTCTCGTCTCTTTGAGCTCCATCTCGGGGAAGAAAAAAAAAAAGGACACAACGCGCACAGCGAGTTCAGGGCAAGAGCGTGGCAGAGATGTAGCTTTGAAATGTAGATTGTAAACAGTTCTGGGTTCCCTTGCGTTGCATGTTAACACAAGTCTCAGCTGTGTATGTGGGTTGCGTCTCTAATAATTCTTCAATTCAGCAATTTTTCACATTGTGTAGGTAGTCATAATGATGGACACAAAAGAAAAACACTGGTACACTAGAGTATGATGTTCATGCTGAACCTTCCTCCTTGTAACACATTTGTGAATGTCCACTTTCATTTAAAAATGAAGTATCAAGACGTTTTCATGGACAATCGCGCTAGTCCCCAGAAGCAATGAATTCATAGAACCTTGGTTACATTTGTAACCCTCACAAGGCTTGCCATTCTCCTAGCTGCTATACCTATATCTAGTCCTCATTATTATAGCAACGTAATTTAACAAAAAACAAAAACAAACTAATGACTCAGTATCAAGTACACACAAATATTATATCTTATTAACAACTGAGCAAATAAATCATTTGGAGCTTAACAAAACTTTATCTCCTCATCTCATGACCCTTAGGAATTATCTTGTGCAGAGGGTGGGGTACACTAGAATATGATGTTGATGCTGATCCTTCCTCTTTGTAACCCATCTGCTGAATGTCCAGTTTCATTTTAAAATGAAGCATCAGGACGTTTTCATGAATGAATGCGTTCTCCAGAAACGATGAATTCATAGAACCTTGGTTACATTTGTAACCCTCGCAAAGCTTGCCGTACTCTTAGCTGCTATACTCTAGTCCTTGTCCCCACTACCTAAGAGCTATATGGCGCTAAGCAGATTAATTCTACATTTAGACTAGGCTGGGCTATCTATAATAATTATAGTTGCAACATAATTCAAAAAACAAACAAAAAAACTAATGACACAATATCAAGTTTGCACAAATATTAAATCTTACTGACAACTGAGCAAATTTCTTGTGGAAATGGTGGGGTACCAAATCAAAAGTGGAATTTCCAATTAAGTGGTTATATAGAAAAATAATCAACTTTCTTTGCGGAAATGTGAACGTTTACTTGACTCCATTATTGTCTTAATGAATCTCATATAGTGAAGTTGCAGCCCAGTGCTGTAGATATATTTGATCTGCTACATTGATTTTCTACATTCCAGTGGACATCTACAACTATAAGCAGAACATTTTTTTGACATTTGAATCATCCACAGACAGATATGTGTACAACCTCCAAGCCAGCATGTACTAAAGTTTGTGGGGGCAGAGCAGTTCAAAGTGCCCAGGGGATGTGAGCTGAAGCTAGGTCAAGGGCTAGCCGGTAGTGGCCCAAGGGCCCTGCAGGGAGGCGTCCAGTCACATCAGATATAAATCACCTGGTCTTGGATACACAGAGCATTGTTTAGCAAGAGTGACAGCTACAGTCTCTGAGGACAGTCTTGAGCCTTGAAGATACAGTACCACACTGCAGGCATGCATGAACACACAAATGCACCGGTTAGAAAACGAGAGCATGGAGAAAGCTCCGGCGAGAGTTGGCTCTGGCTGCAGGACAGTCAGCCTGTGTGGCAGCTGAACAGGGACATGAGGTCCCTTTGGAGGCTGTTAGCCGAAACTAGGTCTGAGTGCAGTTTCATGTCATTTGGAGGTGGACATCAACATCAGAACCGCAAATATCATCACCATTACTATTACATGTTGGAGAAAAAAGGGAACTTTTCTCTCATCTTCATTTCCAAAGGACAGACTGTTAGTGGGTAACATAATGAAATGTCTGGACAAAGGTTGCAGCAGAGGGCCACGACCTTAAAGGCAACAGTAGCTGATGAGGCCACATGAGAATACTAGTTACTCCTAAACTGAATGGCAGCAAAAATATCAACTAATTCTGGGCCAACTTTGTCAACATTTGCCTAAGACAATTTTCCAGAGGAAATCCTGTAGATTTGATGAACAAGATCCCACGCTTGTCTTTTCATTTCAAAGTAAAAGGATAAAGATGATGCAGCTGTTATTACTCTGTAGGGAATTCGATGCCCATGGCCGCACATAGACACATTCATTACCTCAAGAAACTCCTCACTCAACGCGAGCTAATCACTAAGCAGGGCTAGCAGATTCTTTCTTATTACCAGAGGGAAATGGTATTTCTGATACATGCCCGGGCCACACGCTCGTGCAGAGGTGACACATGCGGAGGCGTGGCGGGTGGTAACGGTCCAATCAAAGCCTGATTGATTTTCAGAGCTCTCGAGGGATTCTGTTCAGTCAATAAGGGACTCTGTTAGACAACTGAAGACATGATGGATTCGCCATACATCTTTCCTTACAGTGTTCAAGCTGCCTTGTGCTGGACTTAAACAGACTAGAATAGCTTTAGAGCTGACATGGCATTAACGTTCTTTTGCAGCAGTTTGAATAATGGATAATCTTTCATTAGATGGTTCTGCCACAGTGAGAGCTTGTATTTCATGCGTTCAGTTAAAAATGGGAAAGCTAAGATACACCTAATGTCTCAAATAACAGGTGTTTGTTTAATACCACCCACTCAAAGTACAGTATATCAATATTCACATCTAAGATGAGTGGAGTGCTCCTTTACTATATATAGTAAGAGAAAGTGTTTTCAGAAGAGTAACCAAAATCCAAAAATGGCCCAAAAATGTTTGTAAGAGTCAATAATGTTTGAAAAAAAAGGCCTACGATATGATTAATTCCATTATTGAAGTTACAGCATGTCTTGTGGATCCATGAGACAATTTGCACTGTTACTGACGCCATATAAATAAAATTCAATTGAATTGAATTGAACTTATGTTATGTTCAAACCCTTGCCAAACAAGGTAACACAATGTTGATCAATTCACCATAGCCGAATAGGGTAAGCCACAGAAACGCGGGTAGAAGAAAAGAAAAAGTTACTAATGTAACAGAGGTACTATGAAAATATGAATGTCAGGCAGAATGAAGTGGAGATAAAAGGGTTCAAGAAGAGTCTCTGACGCTTCAGATAAAAGAGAAACTCTGCATTCAGAGGAATGTTTGCAGTCTAAAAAAGGACACGACAGACAGTGAGAACAACCAGATTACAATTTGTGCGGCTCTGCTCGCAACTCTGACTCAGTTCCCAACGTTTAAAAGAGCCGATAAATAAATTTTGTTTGTTTGCAAATGTCACGTCACAACTCTGTAACTCAGTTACCCTTACCAAACAAGGTAACACAATGTTGATAAAATCGCCATAGCTAAATAAGGTAAGCCACAGAAATGGGTGTAGAAGAAAAGAAAAAGTTACTAATGTAACTGAGGTTCTATACAAATATGAAAGTCAGTTTAGTTGGAGGGCATTGACTCCATTGACTGTGGACATTTGTCATGTGCATGCAGTAACACTGCTTTTGTAATTACTGTCTCAAAAAAACAAAAAGTTCCTATTGTAGCTTTAAGGTCAGTATGTTGTTTCCATTCACATGGTCCAAAAAGACTAGAACTAGCTAACGATCAAAACTCTAAAGTTGGAAAAATGGGGTCATGTATAACATGATCAAACATGACATGTATATGCCTTGCCATTTTACAGTAAACCAAGACTAAATACAGAGAAGAGGGTCTATGTTAGGAACAAGACATCATTCATATGCATGCTCTCAGTCTATAGTGAAACCTGCAGAATATTACGAACATAATCCTGGAGCCCCCTGACTGCACTCGGGTAAACACAGGCAGGAAATTCTTCGGCAAATATGTTAAAAAATCATATCGCCAGTGCTGTGTCAAATAACAGTTGTTGTTATTCATAGCAGAGCTGCTTAGCATATTGTAGAGCAGTAATGAGCTCACGGAAGTATTTGGCCAGCGCTGTAGGAACTAGCCTGCATTTGTGGCTGCTTCTGTCGGCATGTCAAATCTAATATTCTCTCCTTGTGCGTGGTGCTGATAAATTATTAATGGCATGTATTTGAGGAGCTTTCTTAGAACCCCGCTTCTCGCACGTTACTCCTCTCCCTCCCTCTGCTGATGTCACACCTCACGACATTCATCCGTATTTCCCTCTCTTTCCCCCTCGTCTGTTTTTGTTGGGCATGGCAATGATGTTGGATTTAAGGAAGACTCTGCCTTTGCCTTTGCATCTGGACAACTGAATGCCTTCCTTTACATTTAGAGTGCGTGGGAGCTCCCCCCCACCTACTCTTTGCATCTACATGGCTCTCGCCTCCACTGCAAGCTACAGAAAAGTAGGGCAGATGCCTCATTTAACACTTGGGTGCGATCATTACACACCGTGTATACATTATACAACAACAAAAAAAGCAATAAATCCACCTTCTTTTTTCGATAAAGATTGCGCAATGCTGCGGCAAGGTGCGCAAAGAGCTAGGTAATGTTTGATGCAGACCTCAGTTTTTCACGCAATGTAAAAATTTGCCCGAAGAGCAACTTAAAGTATGTATATCAAGTCACAAACACCTTTTTGTTCTTATGACTACCTGGTCCTAAGTAGTCCTCCCACATCTTCTGTTTCCAGGGGTTGGCGTGCTTGACGCTTTCGTCATTTATTTATTTTCTCAAACCAAGATACTGCGTGGAAAGCCCCCGGTTCCTCCTGACACACTCAGTCAGTCCCAGATAGGAGGAGAAGTGAGCAGCAGCGGATTAAATTATACAGGAGAACCCAGAAATAGCTCCAGCGCCGAGGCCGCGTGGACTCGACGCAAGAACACGCCGATGCGAGTCGCCACAGAACAGTCAACTAGATTAGGCCTGCCCGGATCAGAGGACGGCTACTGTAGATTTGTGCGCAGCTTGGCAAGTGTTGCGTGGTGGGACAGATGAAGGTATTCCGTACACTTGACCTTTGACCAAAACATTTAAGGATTCTCTGTTTTTTTGGGGAGATTTTTCGTACAAGTCAATCCCCCCCTCGAACCATTCTGTAAGTTTCAGGTCAATGTTACGCACTAAACACATGCGGCAGTCAGAGGAAACAGTGGCGGTACTGTAGTGCGATTCCTAACCTTTGACCATGAACTACTTCCCTCTTTACTCTTCACATGTAAACATAACCGCCCACTTGACAACATAATGGGAAGGTCATTTAAAGCATCCCAAAGCAAAAGAATCCTGTCAAACAGGGTACACCCATCTTGTCTCATGCTCTTTTATTTTCAGAAATCAGCATTTCTATCCCTTGAAATCTACTAGATCTTTGTCAGTGATGATGCTTTTGCTGATCCCTGAGAACTGTCCCATGTACCCCCCTTCGTCTGCAATTTCTTACCCAGAACATGCACGAGAGGCAAACCCAGGTCCTGGCCCTCCCTGCCAGAGCAGAGGGCAGCGACAGGGAAACGGAGGGCATCCTGGAAACGAAAAAGTGCCACTCAAGAGGCTTCCCGAGTTCACAGCCGAAATCCAAGGTATTCCCAGAAACTCCCGGCGGTTCCACGCAGGCCTCGGCGACATAGATCCATGCCAGACGTGCGAGGTGCACAGAGGGTGGGGAAGGGAATGCTGCTCTCGTTTTCTCTCTCTGATGGCCTTAGTCAGTCTCCCACATGTGAGCTCCCTCCCTCTCTTGCTCGCTTGCTCTACCTCTTCCACTCTTCCTAGCTCTCTCTCTTGTTCGCTCCCTCACTTCTGCCTTTCCTCCCTGTCCTTCTTGAAGTGTGGTAACTTTATTCCATGGAGCAAAAACGGTGGGGGGAAGGAGGAGGTGAGTCTTTATTTTTCTCCCTCCCAAAACTCCCCTCTCCTCAAATGATCCTTGTTAGCCCCTCCTTTCCCTTCTCCTTCTTTACCCCTCACACACACACACACACTTATTCACTGACCACCCTCCGCCCACTGAGCTTCCTTGCATTGCATACCTCACCTCTCTTTCCCTCTACCTCTCCTCTGCAAGCATGCTCGCTCATGTCTGTGCTAATGTCACTTCAATTTTTCATCGACAACCCCTTTCCTGTTGCCAGACCTCCTCTCGTCTTCCCTCAAAATATCTGCAGGACTCGCCAGCAGCTGTGACACAGCTGACAAGCTGCTTACAGTAGAGAACTCGCAGGTATTCGCCGCAGAAGTTGGTTGGTGTGACGATTGGAAAATACTGCACATCAAACACGGATGAAGACAATCATGAAAATGTGTCCAAATGCACCTTTTCCAGAAAAAGCAAACTTCTGCTACAACTACTCTTTAATTCTTTTTTTGTTCTCTCACTTTAATGTGTACACGAAAAGCACCAGGTCTTACGCTTCCCACCTAAAGCAACTAAACAAACACTTTCGGACCAAACTAATCTGGGAACTGCCGGGGGGCTTCCCAGGAACTGCATGCCCTCAAAGGTTTTTGTCTGTTTGCATTCCCACCGGCAAAAGGAACGTTGAGTTTACACAATAGCTGATCATCTAGAGCACGTCATTTTCTGCAACGTCACTCTTCAACGGCATCGCACAAAAGTGTGATGGAACCTTATTTTCAGGCCAACGTCACAGCCTAAAGGCTAACATTAAGACCTAAAGGCTAACGCTTTATCAATGTTCAACCGGTTCCTAGAGGAGACCCTGCAAATGGAGTCCTGAGAACTATTACTACTTGTAGTTCCTTAAGTTCCTTCACAGAGACAAGCAGCTATAGCAACTATGAAAATGGTTCCTGTGATCTTTTGCGTTGAAAGCTGTTTTACTGAACTTTGCACATTTTGTTTCCATGGGTTTGACCCAGAGACACTTATGCCAGGAATTTTTCGTCCCATGCTGGCAAAGTACCTAGCCTGAACTTTAGAAAAGACAGCAAGAAGCAGAACCTTTCAAGGTTCCTGCAGGTCGGTCCCATAAAAGAGCAGATCCATTCTCCAACAGGAACGAAAAGGTTCCTAAAGACCTTTCGTAAGATCGTTGTAGGACCTTACTAGGAGGTAAGACCTTCCTAACAAAGAGTTATAAGAACTGCTCACAGTTAATGCAATGTGAGCAATAAACCGAAACTCCACCAGTCAGCTTTCTTTTGTGAGAACATCGTTGCCTGGTTTATAACCAATGTCCTCTCTTGGACACAACCCTAGGGATCTCCTTTTTTTATCATGTGATTCTATTTTGTGAAAGAAAGCACTCCGTAAATCAGGTTTTTCCATTTTTAAACTGCTTCCCTATGCGTATCATCTAAATAGATGACATGGGATTCGGCATTTCATTTTATGCCTCTGCCCACGTGCATCCCATGCATTATTCACATGCAAACATTCCCAAGCAAAAGGTGAGGGATCACCATGTGAACAGCTACATGTATACAAAGTATGGCGCTGAATCAACATTATACCGGAGGTGCGGGCACATTACATCACTCCACAGTCAGATCCATAAAGGGCTAAGAGCCAATTCATTTTGAGAAAACACCCTCTATTGATCCCCGCTGCTCTCCATCACTTCCACTGTAACAGTTACCTCAATCCATAGGCCGACCCGACACATAATCTGCGCGTGTTTATGTCTGCTTGGATTTTATTATTAGCAAAACAGGACACACCGCTGCGGCACTCGTGTAAACTCCTGAAATGCTCTGTAAATGGATTTCGGTGCATGTGCTGGGGACATGACAGTGGCTATTTCATTGCAGCAAACTGGTGTAAACTGGGTTGCTAGCAGCCTCTAGTGGCCTCCAACCAACCCTCAGAAAAGTCTGAACAGATGTGTACCAGAAAGAAGTGCTAAATTGCGTCTACATATAGCTCATGCATGCACCTAATTGTTTTTTTTTTTTTTTCCCTCTCTGGATGGACCCAGAATAGTCTCCTAAGTGATACTTTACTACTGCAAATCACATTGATTTTGGGGCTGCTATTGGGAGAGCTGTATTTTCTCAGTACAACATTTTTGCACAGTGAGGTCAGATTCTTATTCCCTTATTCCCAGCGCAACATGCCGGAGCTCACTGAAAACAGCCAGGCACAAGTGCGCACACACTTAACACGTGCGCTTTGTTTTACACACAGTTGTACTTATTAAAAAACAAAAAAGGCGGCTTTACATCAACGGGACAGCAAAACTCGTCCCCCCCGAATTTAATGACATTAGCAGCCTGATTTGCAGGGATGAAAAAATGAAGAGAGAAAAAATGAAAAGTAGAAGATCTATCTTCCACATGGACTGTGCGGTCTCCTCTTCTATCGCTGGAGAATCCATCACATTAAAGCTTTAATGCTAGAATAACAAAGCATCCATCATAGTGAACTGAACGCCGGCCCAGAATACAGCGAGCCATTCCGGGCAAGGGGCTGCAATTCTCTGGGCGCGGTACCTGCACACCGCTCGCCCCGCCGATGGCCGACATTTCTCAGCACGGACGCCGAGTTGGGAGCAGTTGTGATAAACACAACGGGGCAATGAATGAGGTTTTCATGCATATGCCGGGGAGGCAATCTCAAGGAGCCATTCGCGAGACAGGTTTCCTGTCACCCTCCTCTCTTTTGGCTGTCTGGGTGTGAATTTACTGCCCAGGGGGACATTAGTTAAATGAATACCAAGAGAAGTAAATAGAGAAGAGGGGAGAGGAGACAAGATGCGAGGGAAAGAGGCACGAGATGGAGGGAAATGGGATTAAAGAAGAGCAAAGAGAGGTGATGAGAGGAGGAGGTGAGAGGAAATTCACTGAGGTAGAAGACGAGCCACGGCGAGGTGAGGAGGCACAAAGTGTGAAGGAAAGGAAGAAGAGAAGAGACGCCGTAAGAGAAGAGAAAAAGAAGAAAGAAATGTGAAGAAGAAGGCAGAGATGAAGGAATGCAGGAGGAGAAGAAATGGGACAAAAAAAGAGAAAGGAAAAGGCACAGGAAAGGGAATAAAATAAAAAAAAAACTGAAAGGAATGAAAGACGCATAAAAGGAGAGGAAAAGAAACCGAAGATGAGTCAGGATGTGAGGACGAGAGGAAACTGAGCAGAGGAGAGGGTTACCCTTTCATAGCACCACAATAGTGTCACCATAGTAACACATATGGAGCCTCGCTCTCTGTTTCCCCATACATTCACAGTAAAAAAAAAAAAAAAAAAAAAAAAAACACACAACAGTATTCCCGGTACTGTCTTCTTGTAGTAACCCAGCCCCATCATGTGGGGGACCATGCGAGCCCCGTTGCCATGGAAACTGAACACCTCACAGCCGTCCTCGGAGGGAAGACACAGAGCCTTACCTCTCCACTTTCACCTCCCAGCCAGTCACGTGGCCAGATCCAGTGTTGCAGCTGGAGCGACGGGGGCCGACTCAATGGTTGTCATGCATGCTGCAAAAAGGTTGTTTTTTTTTTTTTTTCATTTATTTGTCTAATCAGACAACGTGGGGCCACTGGAGAGCTCACACCCAGGTCATTTTTATAAAAAAACAAAAAAACACTCACTGCAGTGGATGAGCTCTAACGGCCAATTAAAATTCTTGGAGGAACTTAGAATATATCATTGTAAAATTACACGAGTTCCGATTTTGAGCCACCGGCAAAGATATGGATCAAGCGAATGCGCGATTATTTATTGTTCCTAAATCAGTAGAAATGGTTTAAATTTCCCTATTTTCGATACCGTAAACCATATTTTCCTTCACATTTGTGCAAATGAAGGACACAATTAGATCAGTTGCTGGACCTGAATCAAGACTTAACTGCTAAAATCCCATAGATAAGGTTAGCTGCAAGATTTCAGCAGTGACCGAAGAGGAATTTTATCATGCGGACTGCACTGATTTTCCTTCAACGGCACGAGGAACAAAGGTGCAAGTGTGAATCACGCCTGACGGTGTAATCGCCATACCTTAAAAAGGGAAACGGGGGGTACATCCCTAGTGACGAGCATTCGTCCCATTTTTACAGTGTGCAATTGGAAGATGTGGCTACGTGTAATGGGTAAAGCTCAGGTCAGTTTATGAACCGGTGCAAAAATAAAAAAAACTTCACTCTGATTCATTTAGTGGGGAGAAAAAATACCAAACTGCAGGAAATCCAGATTGAAGAGAAAGGAAAAGCCAAAGCTGCAACTGCGTAAGTGGACGTACGAGTGTATGTCTGCAAAGGCACTAACAAGCTTCCGTGCTCATTTACACACACACGTACAAGAGAGTGCGACAGGGGGAGTGTGCTGGGATCGAGCGCGGGTGTAGAGATAAGGAGCTGCGGCAACGGGGCAGGGAGGGGGGTGGTTTGCTGCTGGTGTTGGCGCTGGTGGGAGGGTGTCGGGGCTCGGAGAGACGGGCGGCTGCAGCACTGCACGCTACGGCGTCACCACGAGCAAAATCCCCACCGTCGCCAGGCTTTTCCAACGCCGCCGCCTGCCCAAATGGCTCGGCGGAGCGCTCGGAGTCGGCTCAGCCTTTGGCTGATATTCACGGCTGATGTCAAAGATTCTCGTGGTTTCAAAAAGGAGAGGATTGAAAACGATACGAGGGCACGTGAAAGTCCCAGAAGGTGTCTTTACTTAGACTGTGATAAATAGGGGACGGATTATTTTTAAAAATTGCTGAGGATGCAGTGCATTACGCTGATTTGGTCCTAGCCTTAGGACAGCTGCTGTAAAAAAAAAAAAAAAAATCTCTCTCTGCGCTTTTGGACGTGTTCTTTAAAAGAAAATCCCTTAAAAGAAAGAAAAAAAAAACGTCCCACCCCTGACTATTCATCATAAAACCACCTCAGGCACTCTTTTTGGTGCCCTTGTATGTGTGGAAGCGAGCGTGTTGTAGTGCGTAAGAGGAAATGGTGCCATTTAGACATACCGGAGCTGCTACACATGATTGATTATCTGCTCTGGTTCAGTTTCAGCAAAAGCGAATAAAACAGAAGAACTCCTTTTTTTTTGTTTGTTTGTTTGTTTTGTTTTCTGAAGCCAAAGAAGAAGAGCGAGCGTTTGGATGATACCGTTCGAGGAACTCCGCTTGGCCTTACACATGAAATACGTCGTAGGGATGAAAGACTCCCAGCCTCCTTCCCAAGAACAAGCATATTTGGGGTGTTATGCAATGGCAAGAGTCGAATGTAGGGGGGTGGGGTGTGTGTGTGTGTGTGTGGGTGGGGGGGTGGGGGGGTACGCAATAATGGTGCATTACATTTCTGCAGTTGTGAAAGCAAGGTGACCCTATGTACCAGGAGAAACTATGATTTGCTCCAAGTGGTTTCTGCAGGTGCATGATTCGAGTGAGTCCGGAATCGGATCCCCGTGGTTCCCCATCATCTCTATCTGGAGCAGCTGCCTGGAGACCACTCGGAGATGTAACACTGACCTTGAATCGGCACTTAGATGGACCAGTCTTCCAGAGCCCGTGGTCCATGAGCGGCCACCAAGCTCGTTTTCACAGCTACGTCATTTGGTGGTCTGGGTACGGCCACCACTACGGACGCCGGGGTTGAGTGTGTGTGATTGAGACCGAGGCCTACCCTGATGTATATTTAATGCAGAATGATATTTAGATAGATTCTCAGGTAGTCCCTGAAGACATCGGCAAGTGAGACCACATGTGCAGAACTCGTCCTCTTAAGTCCACTGAATCCCTTCTTAGTCTCCCAATCCCAGCACCCCTTCTTTCTCCCCCTCTGTGAAGTCTTACCTTGTCTCGTTTGGCCCCCCGCAGAGGAAAGAAGCAGGCGAAGAGGAACTTGCCCCAGCTGATGACGGCAGCCAGGCACCAGTTGAGGCGAGCCATGCCTGCGTCTCTCCCGTCCTGTCTGCCAGCCTCTTATCTCCCACCCCTCAGGCTCTGGGATAGGATCCTGCAACTCCCCCCTCCCGAAAAAGAGCAAGCGAAAAAAAAAAAAGAAAAAAAAAGAAAAAGAAAAAAAAAAAGACCACGCAGATACCGGAGACCCTCTTGTCCTGGTCCGTGGAGCAGATCTTGAGTGAAAACCTTCCTGCAAATCACACGATGATTGGGGATTTATTTTCCTTTCAGGGGGGTTTGGGCAATTTCGGATACCTGACTGGCTGTGTGTCTGCAATTCCAATTTGTGGGGGAACAAAGGGGGGTTACTGGCATCCCACAAATGGACCAGACCCTTGGACGGTCTAGAAGGACCCAAAGCATCAAGAGCCTAAAACCTGTCTTCCTGCCTTTCCCTCCATCTGTCTTTCCCCCCTGTTTCGTTCTTCTGTCTCCACAGCCCCGGTCTAGATGAGTCAGTCCTCAAAGTGTGATGAGCACCGTCGGCTGCATAATGCGAAGAGCCCGTCGCTGATCGACGACACTGTTACACACACGCTCGCTGGCATGCTCACACTCACCGTCTCTCACGCGCACACTCATACGCTCGCCTGCGAATAATGCTGTCCTGGCACATACATCCACGGGCAGAAGAGCCCCCCTCTCATCACACGGCTCCCCTCCAGGCTCAGGATCCCCGGTGCTTCGCACTCACACACTCGGCTTCCACACACTTGTCCATCTCTCTCTCTTTCCCTCTCCGTGCCGCTCTCTCACACATGCACTGATGCTGCAGCACTTACTCAGTCAGAGCGGGAGGAGGGGAGCAGAAGAGCGAGGAGGGGGGAGAGAAATGACTGGGAGCAGAACGGTGGTTGGAAGAGAAAGGGGGAGAAAAAAAAGGGATAACGGGGAGGGTGGGTGGGGTGGGGGGCTTCGTATGACAGAGTGAGTGTTTGTGTTCGAGAGTTGAAGTCACCGAAGGGACGGCGGCGACGCGATGCGAGCGAAAGTGCGCACCAAGTAGTGAACACCGGGAGAGGTGGCGGAGCGACAGAACGGAACGTGAGAGTGAATGGGGTTGTGGAGGAGGAGGGGGGGGGGTGAGTGAAAATGGACGGACGTGGGGTAGGGGGTGACGAAAAGAAAAGTCGCAGGAAAGGAAAGACGAGAGGCAGGAGGTGGGGGTTGTGGGTTGGGGGGGTAATGTTTTTGAGAAAATTGAGTGGAGACTTGTGGCACACACGGGCATGCGCAATGCGTGCGCACACAAGCGGCGGCCGTCGCGGCGCAAAGGCTGACACAAGGCAGGCACGGGCGATTGTGCCGTGTGTGTGCGCGGAGAACTGGGTCGAAGGAGGGAAAGAAAGGATGGAGGATGACAGAAGAGGAGAGGAGCAGGGTGTTGAATCATTGTGTCTTGGGTGATTATTTCCCCCCCCCCTTTCTCTCTCTCTCTCTCTCACACACACACACACACACACTCTCGACTGCAGGTGGTGCACAGGCTCGTTCACTCTGCTGCAGTCTCTCTACGCTTCAGTGGGAGCACATTCTCACTGCAGAACGCTTTTCTCTGCTACAACCCCCACCCCCCTTACACCACCACCACCACCACCACCACCAATTTCAATCCCCAACCCCTCCCACCCGGCACACCAACGCAATCACAACACATCAAAGCAATGAGCTAGGGAGATAAAGTGTAGAGAGGACGCTGTTCTGTCAACCAAAGCTAGCTTAGCCGGAGGGGTGGTGGGTAAGGTGGGGGTGTTTGGGGAGAAAATAACACAAATTGTTTGGCCGCATGGAAATGCACTGGAAAAAAGACATACTTTAGACATTATGCAAGTGGTTTTGCGTGTGGAATGCACACAAATATCCAATCAAAGAAAATGGTGAGATGCCATCGTGGAAGGCACCGTCCCGATACTGGAACATATCGTAGGAAAAAAAAAAAAGTACATACGTCATGAAGCATCACTTCCGGTTTGCAATAACCTTGACCCGTGGTAAATATTTTGAAGGAAAAGTCAAAAGCAAAAGCAACTTTCTCAGGTGTTATGACCTCAATCTTAGAGCTCACATATAGGCAACATTCAAGACTTATCCTTTGGCGGTAAAGAGCAATGTTTTGTGAGCTATCCAGGTAAATGCGTTATGCTACGTGCACCAGTTATCGTCCACAGTCCAACCAGCAGTTTTTCCGTAACGAGTCTCCATCTTGGAAGGCGCAAGGAAGTTTATCGATTGAGATGAAAAGGGGTTAAAGGGATGGGGATGAGAAGGGTCGAAGGGACGGGATGAGATCTGTTGAGGCCTTGGGATGAAATTGGTCAAAGGTTTGAGGTGAAATTTGCAGAGGTGCTGGGAAGAATTGGGTTGGAGGAATGGGATGAGAAGAGTCGAGGGATTGGGATGACAAGTTTTGGGATAAAAGAGTAAGGTGTAAAGACCGGAGGTGGTCTTCGGATGTCTGGATGGACATGTTTCCGGAAGCTTCAGCTCCTATTCCACCTGGTTCTTGTGATGAGCTATGAAAGAGGACGAAATAAAAGAGAGGGTTGAGGATTTAGAACTGAGACAAACAGAAAGGGAGATGTTAGATATACCTACGTTAGGGATAGGGATAGGGTTAGGGTTAGGGTTAGAGTTAGGTAGGTGCAGAAGGAGTGTACGTGTTCCTGATCCTAAGTCATACTAACTAATGTGATAATGTAGTTGAAAGATAATGTCTACAACTAAATGGCTTACACCCACTTAACAGTTTAAAACCAGTCATGTTTGAGCAGGCTTTCATTGCAAGATTCCTTGTCGGCAAGCAAGCTATTACAAACCAGGAAGATTCCAGTAGGACAGTCTCGTCTCTTTAGATTGTACATAATCACCTGCAGACATGTGCTTTTTGAGATTATCATAACCTAGGTAAAACAGATTCCTGTGTCTGGGTTATCAGAACGTGTAGCTATGGTAACTAACTTACAAGGAGCATTTAATATAAACAAAAATGTACAGTTAAAGGTCAGTGATCAGCTAAGAATAAGCCACTGAAAATGCCAGTTTCCTTTTAATAAGAGAGCAAAAGAGGCAATGTTCATCTGCTTAATTAGTAACAAAAAGCAAATGCCTCTCGACTGTATTGCATTTTGGACAATAGAGCTTACACTAGGGGGGAAAGCAAAAATGTCTTCCTTTGCCATGATGTCAGTATGATGCTGACTCAATATGGCAGCCCTATAGAAAGGAGCCTCTCCTGTCTTAGTATAATTGATCAATGTCAAAATATGACATATCTCCTGGACATTTTAGCTCTTGTTACTATGGCTGGAGCTATAGTCTCTACACAGCACATCTAGGATTTAGTCCGTGGGAGTAAGAAAAATGTTCCACCAACAAGGAAATGGGCCAAGAAATGCAAAGCAGACAGTGTATTTTCCCTTTATGCCAACATTATTGATGGTGTCCCGTGAACCTGCTCTGCAACTGGTTTGTTGCTTTGCTTTGAAAGGGCTGCAACACATCTATGGCCTGTAGTAACATTTGAAAAATAAAGACAAAAAACACCATGTGTGTTTTTATCGGTAATATTTCTCTTTCATGAGCAGATTTCGCTTCCCGCAGGACAATGTATATTTGTGCAGCTCTGTGTTCTGTACACCTCAGTGTGAGACTGGGCATGTGTCCCACTCTCTTGGCAATGCGCTGACCTTTCTCATTAGGCATAAGTAACTTGCATAATCACTGCTGACTCCTATTGACTGGCCTGTCACGCCACCTATCCGTTTGACTGGAAACCCTGTGAAAAAGTGCAGGCTGCCAAAAAACTTATCCCTCAGTGACTTTCTCCTGTCATCTGCAGGACGATCAGAATCTATCATTTTTCGCCAAGTGTACAAAAAAACAAAAAAAAAAAAACGGAGGCTCTTCTGCTCAGCCTCATCTTTTCTGTTTATTTGCTCGGAGCCAGGTGGTGTACGTTTTTCACCGCGCGCAAACAGAGCCGGAGTAAATCAAATCTGAGGCAATGCTTATCACAATAAACATAGTTACGAATGTTTTATACGTACATAATTTAATCCCCTGCTGTTTGGAACGATTGGGACAAGAATTTGTTCCCAGTTGGATGAGATGGCAAACAAATGTTTGGGAAATTTTAGCAGGATTTAAACATTTGTTTGAGTTTTGCGTTACTGGAGATGGGTTCTGAAACCTCATTTGCTGACTTAAAAAACTACGAGCATTGTTAAAAGGGAAGCTAACCCTAAGTAATAATATAACCCTAACCCTAAGTAATAATATAACCCTAACCCTAAGTTATAATATAATCCTAACCCTAACCCTAAGTAATAATATAGCCCTAACCCTTAAAGACTAATTTTTGATTACACACCAGATGGTTACTACTTCTAGATCAGGGATATTTACCAGGAACTAGTCTTGAAGTATCACTGTTTTCCTGGTTCTTCCTAGGTCCCCAGCTTTGCTGTGTGTTGCTCTTCCCCCTTTGAATATCCACACTACTGCCACCTGCTAGAATCGAGCCATTTCCACTCACGAAGAAGTGCCAGATGGTCATTCGAATACTGCAGTCTTTGCAGTATGTTTAAATGGGGCAACGTCACAGTTGGCCTTCATTGCCGGTAGTTCTTTGTCCGTTTGTTGTGTCGGTACCTTAAGAAACCTTTGAGAAAGACCTGATTTCGGGTGATGATGCAGGAGAAAATTAGCTCACGGTCTCAGAAAAACAGAGGGTTTTTTATGAGATTTCACGCAAGTACTTGAGTATTTAAGATTATTTCCAAACGCCGCTTGGTTTGCTCGAATACAATTGTAGGCAGCATGAGAGAGGAGAGGTAGTGGGAGGTGCAGGGTTTAGTTTTCTGCACCAGCATCCCATTCACATTCAGTGCACAGAGTGTACACTGTACTGAGCAGACAGCAGATTAGCTCCCATCACACACCTCATCATTCACCAACGTGCAGGCTCATCTGCCTTCCATTTCCCTCCCATTCATTCTTAGACTCCCTCTTTTCACGTTTGCCTGTCCTCTTTTTTAACTCCTTTGTTTTATTTCTTTGCCACTGTCGTGTTTTCATTCGGCTTCCTTCAACAACAAAAAAAATCCTTGTGTAGTCAGTGTAGACATGGCAATCCTGACTCTCGGGTGCAGGGCGCCATACATAATAAATCATAATACATAGTAAAGGTGGCACCTCCTTGTTTCCGAAATGTCCCTCTTCATCACATCTAATCCAAGAGAAAGCACTGCAGAGACAGAGGTGACCCCCATGGCCTGTGATCAATGAATCAGTCTATTAAGTGAAGGTGCTTTGATGGGTAATTCTCAATGACGCTGGATCATTGAAATCTCCAAATATCTTTAAACAGCTGTCTAAAGCTACGTTTGATCGTTGGCTCACGGAAAAAAGGTGAAAATAAATGGTACGGCGCATGGAGCATGGAGTCTGCTTCTGCTTGGGAGAACCTTCAGGTGACAGGTCCATCTTTAGTGGGAGCAAATTATGTGCGGGGACAGGGAAGCACTTGGATGCGCTTAGAATGGAAGTCTATGAGCGGTGACACTTCCAGGGCCCGTTGCCAAGTGAAACTCGGTTATCTAGAGAAGCGTGCTCCCCTCCCCCAAAACACACCACATGCAACCTTTCGTCCAACCCCGAGGGAGAAGGACAGACTGGAGGAAAGAGGTGATGATGAAGCTATTGACAGAAGTGTATCAGGACTCTCTAAGGACCTTTGCAGGATTAGTTTATATTTGTTTTTTGTTTTTTTGTTTGTTTTCATTCTGGTAGACTTCATTGTTCATGCTTGAAAGTATTCATCACCATCAAGGAACTCCTACGTGCGCTCGGCAATTGTACCACCTTACAGTCCAAACAAGGACAGCTGATTTGGCCACCGCGGGCAGAAGGTAATCAGCGATGCAAACGTCCCTGACGAGCTGCAATCAGGTATCAGCCAGACGACAGTAGTGTAATGCAACTCAACGGCGCGGTTATCGTCGCAATCAGCTGCAGTCCGGGGGCCAAATTAGAATCGACCCCCAACTCTCCACTCCATTTGTTTAAATCATCCACCTTGTGCAGCTTTCACCTTCACAAGCCTTTAACTGAGTAGGTAAAGGAGGATTATTATTGGGATTGGGTTTTTTTGTCTGTAAAAAGGTATCAGGTTGTCAGGCTAGGCTTCACTTCTTAAAAGGTAATAAACAAAAAGGATATGATGGAAAATTTGACAAATGTATGATCACAGTTTGCTTAGCTTTTTCCCAGCATTTAATGGTTTCTAGGGGTGACATGATGAAAAATGGTCCCTCTACTGTAGAAACATCGCGGCACAATATGGCTACCTCCTTAATGGAAGCAACGGAAATCTTGGAAAGACGTCAAAAGCCAAGAGAGTTTCAAAGGAGTGGTGGAATTATCCCGATCCTTTCAGGAATCCAGTAGTCCAATGGATCTTGAGCAGCAGCTGGAAAAATGTCAAAATCAGGAGTCATTTTGAACCTCCTGAGACCCTGCATCCTCATATGGGGACATTTAGTTTTAGGTTTTAGTGGACACTTTAGTCTGCCATCTAGTGGTAGCAAAGGGTAAATAAACATGATAGCAGGCGGATTCATTCTACAGACGATTACAGGACAAAAGTGGACGAGGAACAAAACTTTATTAGATTCTGCGGTTAAAACTTATTTATGCTTACTCACATTTCTAGTTTGACGTGCAAATTTAAATGATTTTGTCAATGGCAACGAGCTACAACCTCACTTATTAGGAAGTACTCGTTTCAAGATGTTCATGTTCAGGTATTAAAATAAACAGTTTTATATTTTGTCACACATTGGGTGACTTTATTATAATATAAATAATTTAATAATCCCAGTGTCCACATATAAGGACATTGTTTTTTCAAAATCTACTACTTCCTGTTGAAAGATGATGCTTAGTTTTTATACATCTTAGATCTTACAGATCTCAAGTATACCTTGGAGAAATAAAAAATACCAAACTAAAGCTCAGGTCTCAGGAGGTTTATGACGGCATTTATGATGGGGTAAAAAACTTCCTCAAGATCTAAGTTAAAGGGATCACTGAAAACCTATTAGTCAATATAATACTCCTTTTCTGATCATGGATTGCCCTAAATCACTACTGCCGCGGCTTCGAATCATGCCGCATATGAAGGAAATTTCCACCATTTATAATTGCTTAGCCCTGGTTACCTAACTCCCCCTCTAGCAAAGCAAGCTCAGCAATAAAATGAACATAAATGTTCAACTGCGAAATAAAATCTGCCAATGTCCCTGAAATGTTTCTGCTGTGTCAAAGGAACACAACGCAACTAACAGCATTTAAAAAAAAAAAGAAAGAAAAACGTATTGTCCTCCTTATGGTCATCACATAATGTTTGCCCGCAACACAGCAGAAGGATGCTGTAGTGTGGCTATTTTCATTTGGATCAAGCCTGGAAAAAGCCCGAGGGAAGCTACCCCCCCTCCCTTATGTCCGAACATCTAGCCCATAGCTCACGTCCCGCTGCTGACTTGGCTGTTTTCCAGGAGGGTTGTGGCGTGCTTTTAGCCTCGCTAATGTAGCTACCTATGTAGGTTAAAGACCCCCTCGCGGTCGACAAACACACCAGTGCCGGGGGAGACGTCTCAAGGTGAACACCGTGTTCAGATCATACACTCCCCTTTTAGAGGTGCTGGAAACAATAAATAGGACAGAAACAACAATGTCAGAGAGAAACGTTTCAGCTAGGATGGATTTATTCTGAGTGGCATGGGACGAAGGTCTGTAGACACATGTGGGAAAGTGAGTTTTGCTCCCTGAACGATGGGACCCTCGGCATTTAAACCGTCCTGTCTGCTGTGCTTAGGGATTTGCAGACCCCTTAATTTCCTAAATGACCGAAGAAATCAATATGAAGACTATGGGCCTGTACTCACTCTAATTATACACATTTATCACCAATCGCAGCCTTGGATTTAAACACTTACTGCGGAGGATCTGTTGTACTGTACGCCGAAGTGACAGTTCAGCGCAATCCAGTTCATCCGTAAAGGAAGACTCAGCAGTGTGATATCAGGATAGGGGCTATTTGCAGTGCTGAGGATAAAGATTAGAGAAAATAACCATAAAAACCAGAGGGAGGGAACAGTGGAGTGGAGAATGACTCTCTTCCGGGTAATCACCGAACATGCACTGGTAGAGCACACTGTGAAAAACACCTTCGATTCAGTTCTTTCACGAGCAGTAATTAGATTTGTTTTGTACGTTGTGTTGCCCTATATAATGCTGCAAAACCAAGACCGCTTTCCTGCATGTTTTCTCAAAGCATATTCCAATGTGAGGGAAATGCAACTATATGGGAATGACCGTTTGGGATAAAACATGACAATAGAATATATATATAGGGTGTACATGTGTTCAGTTATACAGCTATTCAAGCTATGCAGAAAAAACGTGGTAAGCCACAAACTGAATGAGGAGCCTTTCACACTTCACTTCAGCTCTTCACAGGAAAATGCCGTAATCCCGACAATTACTGTGCAGCAGGAAGACGCCGAGAGATCTAACCGGATCAGTCTGGAGGACACTCATTGGGCCGGAGGGATGGGAATAAACAATTTGATTCCACATTCGCGGAAACGGACTTCTCGTCCAAGTGCCTTGTCGCTATGGAGCGCGCCACATCAAGAGCAAAGCGTCGGGCGCGGAGACCCAAATGACGTCAACGCCAAGCCGAACTGAACTGAGCACACCGCGAGCGGATTCTGAAGCTACCCAGGCGGAAAAATGATGATTACGATTTTACACCTTTAAGCAAGGTCGCACAGTTTGCGACCTTGCGCAAGGGTAAACCCCTTCAAGTGAAGGATTTATTTGCAAAACAGGCCACAAAGAGATGGTCCGAAAGCCGGTGCGCTGGCTTCTTGATGTCCTTTGTCTGGACTCGACAACGGGACGAGAATTTATTTTAGCTTCAAGTACACTGTGGCCTTGAAATGAGAGGACAAGAAAGGGGCAAAGCAGATGAGATAAAGAGGACATACGAGATGTGGCAACTGTCACGAAGAGTGACGTTAATTTACATTTTTACCGAATAAGACCTTTCTGGACGAAAAAAAAAAATTCCCACCTCCCGTCAGACGCCGGAGCAGTTCTTCCTTTCCTTCTAAATCTCCTTATCTCAGTTGAGAGGGAGGGAGAAGAAAGAAAAGGGAAGAGGATGGAGCAAAGCAGACAAAAACAGAGAGGGAATCACAGAGCGAACGAGGAGGGAGGAGGTCGTATTAAGAGCAGAAACCGAAGGGTGGATGAGGCGAGACAATTACGAGGAAAGAGGGTTGGTGGAATGGTCCAAGTGGAGGAGAAAATATGTTTGAGTTCTCGTGAGAAAGACCTTTTCAAGGTTTAATACGTTGTATTAAACTTTTTGATCTGATTTAGGTAAATAAAACAGGTTGGGTGGAGAAATTTGGGGGATGGTTAAAAGAAACCAACGCATGCTGCTGGTAGAAAATTGCAGGAAAAATGACAGCTGTCTGCTTAAGTTAACATTTGTGATCATTCTTAATAGAAATTGTGGGATATTAGTGGTCATATCTGGGGCCTGGATCCCATCCATCCTCCCTGGTAGATTATACAGTGCTGTGACATCTTACAACAAAGCCACAAGAGGTTTTTGAGTCATAAACTTCGGTTCAAGGACAGTTTCTGGATGTTTTGATTTTTAAAAGGAGATTGCTGAATCAGTAGGGTCACAATCCTCCAAACACCAAGGTGACAACATATTTATTATTCATTGGGCTTTTGGAGTGGTCTGGGACAGCCTATCAACCTTCCCTTAAACCTGAAACTATGCATATTTGTGTGGCTTCAACAGTAAATCTGTGTGTTTGGACACCAATTCCCTCGACTTAACGGGAAGTTTAGTGTCAATTTTAGGGAGTTAATACAGTTTGAGAAAGGCACATGCTGTACATTTATACTTTTGGCGTAGTTTGGGACAGCCTATCAACACTCCCTTTAACACAAAACTACACATATTAGCGTCTCTACAAAGGTAAATTTGTTGGTCATTAGCTGTGTTACTGTTACGTTTTTTCCCAAAATAAAAGCGATGTTTCTGAAATTTCGATAGTGTGCAATTGTGCGTTGTCAATGTTTTCACCAAATGAGCTGTACCTCTCGCTGTAAAGTCTCTTTTCATCCCTTAAATCTCTTAAATTCTTGTACCCAGGATATTACTTTGAGGAAGATGGACTTCAAATAAACTGATTACATGACCCCCTGCGTCGTCTCCCGTGACACAAGTGATGGGAAATTGCGAAAAAAAAAAAAAATTCCATTGCACGTTTGCAATAAACTTTTATATCGATAAGTCTAAAAAACCATCTCGTGAGAGCGTAAAAATGTTTTAACCCTTCCAACCTGAAAGTGATTTAACAGATTACTAGCGGTATCGCTAGCGATATTTGAATTACCGTAACTCGCAATAGTTTGTCGCCATTGACAAAATTCAAAGCGTGACTGAACACTGGGAAGTTCTGCTTTTGTCTGGAAGACCTTCAAGACATCTCAAGGGTACAACTCTCTCTTCCTGGGGCTCCCATTCTGCATCACTTCCCAACCTGCAGCCGACAGCAGTGGTGCGTCATCATTACCGTAATGGCGACTTTCTTTCCAGGATGCCCAGTGTTCAGCTGCACTTTGAATTTCATCCATCAGTGAGTTACGGTAGTTCAAATGCTGCAAGATTTTTTATGCACAGGCAGATCTTCAGGTCTTAATGGGTTAATGATACCTGAGAGGTTTTTTGAAATGTAGGCGTTTCTAGTTCCAGTTTTTTATTGCGGTATTTGTGCATTTCTAGGGGCAATGGAAATGCAGCAATTGTGTGTTTGGACGCCAATTTGCGTTACTCCTAACTGGAAGTTTACGCATAGCTATGACTTTATGGTGTTCACACAAACAGTTTGAGAAATGCAGTGCACGCTGCACATCTAGAATTATGAAGGTCAAATCGGAACGGAAATGCTAATTTCTCCTCACCCGCATTCAAATCTTTGTCCGGGCGCTACCATTCCCAGAGAAATGACAGAGACCTCCAGTCTCCTTCAGACTCGAGGCCATGAAAGGCAGTGAGCAATGTGTCCATCCTGAGGGAACGATGGCAAATGAACCATTCTAAAGGCCTAGTATATCCAATGGGACACAACTTCAGGCATCGCTGCCAAACTGTCACAACACTGGCGGGCCACGAAACACTGACGTACTGTACACAAACACAAGCACGAACGAGTCAAACCGCAGATATCAGCATTCGGTCATACAGCAAGACTTAATTG
The DNA here is from genome assembly GCF_022458985.1 of Mugil cephalus. NCBI lineage: Eukaryota > Metazoa > Chordata > Actinopteri > Mugiliformes > Mugilidae > Mugil > Mugil cephalus. Next base: position 4,736,927 of record NC_061792.1, read on the forward strand.
CTCGACAGCTGACTGACGATGAGCTAAAATGGACACACTTTGCTTGGAAACACATGGCGGCAAACGCTGTGCATCAAAGCCGGCCGACACTGCCGGCTCTTCTGCCCGCCTTTGCCTGGTGCCGCGGCGCTGTTGCTATGGGAGATGTTTATGTAAGCCGTGCCTAATCCTGTTAACTGTTACTGCGGTGTTCAGCCATGCTGCACTGCAAAAAATGTCTCTCTCAAGTCCTTTCATGGAGTGTAATTGAGATTCTTTTTTTTTCTTTTTTTTCCTTGAAACAAGTGAGAAGGGAGTCATTTTAGGCGAAAGAGAGCAGAAAAAATGCTGCCTCAAAATACTTTTTTTATTGTGCGGCGGTCTTAATCTGGTTTTGAAGTTTTTGATGTTTTAATTTCTGACTCATACTTAATGATTAAAGATCCTCTTTGTGTCAAGACAATGGGACGGTACAAATTATGCCTTACAACCTCATTTCCTGCTGTAGGACGCCTTAAACATCACCATAAAACCCAACCTCACTTACTTATTCTTCAGTCTTCACTTCTGTCGCAAAAATACAACCTTTAAATACAATTATAGCACATGTATCCCGCCATCTTCCGCAGGAAAGGAAAGGCAAGGGAGAAGTCTAAGCCTAATTATCCCGATTAAAAAAAGGCAGAGTGTGTGAACGAGTCATACAAAAGAGGATTATACAGACATGAAAGAAGAGAGAGTGGCAGAGGAAGAGAACAAGAGAGGAGCGGATGGTGAGACGTCGCGCACATGCCACTGCAAACCACTGCACCCCATCCGTTCTCTCCGCTCTCTTTTGCTCCATTAGCTTTATTCCGTTTCTCTTGACTGAGGAATCGGGCAGTTGTACAGTTACTTGATCGTCAAGGTCAACAAAAGATCCACTGCGATACCATTCTGTAGTCAGTGTTTGGGTCTTCCCAAAGCCATCACTGGACCCGACCACGCACCAAGGCTTTAGCTGTAGCCAATGCAAGACATTCATTGTAATTGCTGCTCAGTCCATTAGTGTACCACTTAAGACCAGAAGACTAGATTAGCAAATATTAGATGGATTACTATGAAATTTGGCACAAGCATTCATTGTCCCAAGAGCATGAAGCTCGCTGACTTGGATAGATACACTGATGTTTCATCAAGCACCACTGGCAAGTCAAAAGTAAACTAGCAGCTTGTTTGTGGCAAACCTGTAACGACATCCTAATTAGCTTCAGTTCCATTTAGCGCTAATTAGCAAATGTTTGCACTCTAATACCTGCTCAACATCAGCATGTTGTCATCGCGCGTACGTTAGAACGCTGACCTTAGCGTTTAGCCTGAAACCACAGCTGTGGCTCATTTTACAGAGCTGCAAAGCTAGCGTAGGATTTTCTTAGGCTTTCTTAAGTCTGCAGGGAAATTACATTTGATCACATCAAATCGGGTGTTTTGAAGCGTCTTCGCAGTTCTTTGGAAGTGACCAAAAAAAAAAAAAAAAAAGATTTGTGTCTAGACACAGCGGCAACATCCGTGATGGAAAACTTAAAGTGCGGAAGTGACAGAAATTGCAGTTCCTTGAATGGCCACTTGAGGCTGTCTCCAAAAGTGATACATTCTTGTGAGAAGTTGTTATTCTTGTGTTCTTGTCTTGTGCCTGGGTGACAAATGAATTAAAGGAGTAAACAGTTTTACGTATAAAACAGATCTACACTCAGTACAATTACATGCATCTGAAAAAAAAAAGAATTATTGACTTATTCGACTTTAACCGGACAACTTAAGTGCATGTAAACACGTTACTCCGACTAAAATGAAGTCCTCCTTATCTGAATTAGAAATCGATTTTATCCGGCATGTATACGCCGTAACTTTACCTGGACAACGGACTTTAACTGGACAACGTGTATAAAAACATAAAAACATCCAAGAATGCCGGTTGCAGAAGAAGAAAGAAAATGGAGCCGGTAGAAGAACCGTCTGAGGGATAGCGCCATCTTATCTGCACCATAAATAGTGCGCACATTACCTACGACATGAATTATTATCCATCTGGTTATTGACTGAAATGCTGGTCTGCCACATGAATGCCTCTTGTTTATTATATGATGTAATAGGTTAACGGAAAGGGGGCTGTATTAACCCGCTGACAAGGGACATATCGCCACCTAGTGTGGAGGAGGAGGACATGTTCAAGTCGGTTATTTGATTTTCTCTGTTGCATGTAAACTGGGACAAGGACCACATTCAAAAAGCCGAATTTTGAGCTTAGCTCAATTAAGATGTGCATGTAATCGTACCGACTGGTTATCCTTTGCTCATGTGCCTCTCTTATTGCTTACACACCGAAATTGGTGAGGCACAGCTGTTCAACATTTGTACAACTTGTCTGCTTAAATTGTATTGTGGCTTAAAGCTATGCAAAAATTAGCCTCGGATCTAGTTGCGTTCCACATCTTTGCCCATTTTTGAGATAGTCGAGACTCTGGTTCTGAGTATTTCTTGTGACCCTGTGTGGTTTTCTTTGGTGTTGCTTCTCTTGTGTTAATTTGTCCCCCCCATTCCCCCCTTTGATTGTTGGATTGGTTTCTCCTTGTGCGCTCCGCCCTATTTTGTCTAGTCACCCTTCTGCCCACAGTATATATATATCTGCCATTCCATTTGTTCACTGTGTCATTTGCTATGTTTCCTCTGTTATGTTCTACTATTCTTCGCTTCCTCTTTTCTGTGATGTTTGCCTTGCCATTCTGTTCATAAAATACATTTTGGTTCCTACTGCTGCTTCCCCTCTGTCCCTTGCATTTGGGTCTGGAAACCATCTTGGCAAACTGGAGCCACCACACCGAGCTTCTAAACCCCTCCTCAAGTTTGTCCACCTTTATACACAAGCAAGGGTCCAGACATCCCAAACCACCTAGGTTTCTGTGGTAACAGAAAAGATGTCAGTAACAATGTAGCTATGATAATGGGTCATTTCAACTGTAGAGCAGAATTGACATTTTCTATATGTTTCTCGTACTGTAGAATTCAACTTATCTCGATCAGAAACTTTGTACAATATACTGATGATCCCTTTTATCTTGCAGTTTTTCCTCATTCTTAAACACACATTTCACCTGCGCCTCCTCTCGGCTCGGTGCCAGCAGCGCACAGCAGCTGAGCCTCCAGCCCATTAACCACAGCTTTGTTCTACTCAGCGCGTCATCATCACTCTGATGCATCTGCTGATCACAGCACGCAGAGGAGCATTAAAACACGGGCCCTCCCAAACCTCTAACTCCTCCGTTCTGCCCTACGGTGGAACAAGGGAGAAGTCCTGAAGGCACTTAGATGTCGCTTATCGCTCGTGAGATCATAGGTGTACACGGCGAGTGCTTGAACTCGTGTACATTCGTCCAAAGGCTAGGTCGCACCCGATGATTCCACACTGATTAGAATTCTGACAGGACCGTCATGCCCGACGGCACGCGTTAACCTTTAATGCGGTTCAATGCCAAATAATTCACCTTTTTTGCTATTATTCTTTAAATACAACAACTCCTTTGTCTGTACTTTTGTGTTATTCTGTCCATGTAAGACTAAAACCTAAGTATGACCTTGGCAAGAGTCAAATAATTAAATGCATTTATATAGATGCATCCTTTGTACGCTGGTACAGTAAAATCCATACAGTCCATCACTCATTGTATTGATAATACACCCCGCATGAGTGCATTTTGTATGTTCTGCACCATGGATGGCAAAGCGCCGGAACCAGGATGCCTTCAGCTTGCAGGAAAAGAAATCGCCCATGTTCAGCGACGCCAACATTTTCTCATTTGGTGTGCAAATGAAAACATGTATATAGATAAGCAGTTTTGTGTTGATGAGCGCTATAGTGAAAGGGACTGTTGACTCTCGCCAGCCAGCACAGCACAGCAGTCCAGCCATGTGTGACATTTTCAATCATTCAGGGCCGTGTAACATCGCAGCTACACATACCACAATTCACCCAGCGTTCCTCCTCTCTCGTTGCTCTCGTAACGTCGGATCTTGCGTCGTAGTTTAGGAGGTCGGACGAGAAATGATTTTTGCTTCCTCGCCTTCCGTCCTAATCCCGTTAAAGGTCAACCGGTCATCCTCTGGACTCGGCCGGCTGTTGGCATCTGCCTAATGTCTGGTTTAACGCTGACAGAATGACCGCGCTGGTGTTTTCGCCTCGATGCCAGGAGCCAGGGGCGCGAAACAAGATTTAAATCGTGCACCGAGCTCATTAAACGAGAGACGAACCAGCGGTAGTCGAAAGCCCATTTTTTGTGCCAGCTCAGCGGCGGCGGGGTGGCGGATTTGAGACGGAAGCTGTGCCACGAGATGGTGGGAGTTTGGATCAGAGGCCCAGGCATGAACACACACAAATAAGTAGTGCTTTATAATTGCTGGCAGAAACAACATGTGAAGATTTGCAAATTTATGGGAGGGCATGTGGTATAAAGTCTGATTTCAGAGGGGGAAGGGTGGATGAAGGTATATGTAACTTTCAGCCAGTAATCAGGAGTCCATTACTTTTACAAAACTGACTTATTATTCCCTTTTGGATTATTCCTTTTGTTTTCAGTTGCTGTTCGGTTCAGTTAGTGTCAGGAAAAAGCTAATGGCTTGGACCAATTTCCCTGTCTACAAATTCTATGTGATCTGGAACAGCTCTGTTGGGGACTGATCATGCTCCTGCAAAGATCTGCTGGGCCGATCAAGTCATTTGGTGCTGGACAGCACCACTTCACTGAATTCACGTAGAACAAAATGGACAGCAAAACAACTTGGGGCTTTCATCGATCGCTTATATACAATATTCCATTTATCTGGTAGGTAGTGGGACTATCCAAATGGTATTTTTCTTCTTTTTTCTGTGTATTGGTTGAACATAACCCATATTGATATCCAAATAGTGTTACTAGACTCATATTCTGATAAGAATGGAGTCTGGCCTGGGTCGTAGCTTGGACACCCAACTGACACAATTGTGTAAGCTAATCTCTCAGTGGTTGAAGGTCACGTGGTTTTGTGGTGGCAGCACAGAGGGGGGTGACACCGGGACACTGGAACTCACTGTTAACCCTTCTTGAGGTATCCTGGGCCTAACTTAACGCAGGGAGGTGCCCACGTGAAAACCCCAATGATGTGCCGCATACTGCCTACTGCTGTTGGCTAGGCTAGTTAGCTGGTGTCTTCTTGTTGGTTGCTAGCTGGTAGCTGACTGCTAGCCTGCTGATCGGTTTTCAGTTGGACTGGGCTTCCAAATGTGTTTTGTTTAGGATGTTGGGAATGAAGGGATTGTAACATCTTATCCTGTGTAATAATGAATGGCTACACCAGTTTGACAATGTTTCTATGACTATCCCAATAAATTGCGCTGGGAATGTCAATTTTATAAATAAAGAATGCCCAAGCTTATTTTTAATACTACTTTTGGTGAATTTAATACCATATTAATGTATATATGATGGAGAAATTTGTCCATTTGTACATTTGTACATTTGTACATTGAACCCTAATGTATCCCTAGGTGTGAGTCTTTGTATATTCATAGCAGTATGTTTTGTAATGTAGTAAGTATATAAGCGCTCCTATGTATTATTAAGGGGAAATAAATATTTGAGTTGCACAGTTTTACCTTTTGCTGTTTGAAGAAATAATGCAACACACACAGTATGACCCACATATTGCCGCAAACATCTCGCTGTCTAACACTCACCCCTTGCCTCCTACTGTATCGCTCTCCATGCATGGGTAAACGGCAATCATGCACCACATCGCACACGCACACACATATTGCGCGAGCGGCAGTTTGACATTGTACAGTTTGAGCAGCGTGTGATGTGAAGAGTGACCCGGGTGCGTGGAGGGTAAACGGAGTGACTCCCCGGGGGGGACAGCTTGTTCTCCGTGGCCCTCTTTTAGAGTTCAGACAAGTCCCGTGACGCTGGGAGATTAATGAAGCTGCACCGGCACTGTGATCCCTGCAGGACACACACTTGTACATGAACACACACTATTCATTTCAGATTATGACAGCTGCTGCGTGGCCACACCGGTGTGAGTTGACAAAAGTGTGCAAATAAACTGACTTCATAAAGACCTTCAAATAGGATTTAACATATCATACATGGCTTGTCAGTGGCACGCTGACTATTCGCCCCTTCAGAATCATCAGCAACATCATCTGCAAATATTCATCCATCACGTATAGGAGGTCTGATTGTATCGATCTCCATCCTCCGGGCGGGCGATGGTACAAGCGAGCTGCACCAAAGCACAAAAACAAAGAAAAAAGAAGAGTCAAGAGGATGTCGCATTAACACAATGGACTAATCTCACACCTGCAGTCAGGTCAGAAGTCTTATAAACTGCAGCGCTGCCCCTTTGAGGTTGCAGACGGGTACTACAATTCCACAACCAGCTTCTACACCTCTCTGCTTGGGTACACTGCAAAAAAAATTAGTAAAGGACACTATGTTCAGCACTGTAATGGGCAGGTCGCAAATTAAAAAACACACCTCTGTTCTCTCTCAAATGTTATTTCATCAACAACCAAGATCATGAGTCACAACTGCAAAGACATATTTCCAGAAACAACCCTCCTTTTTCTTAAACATCTAAACACCTGTAAAACCTGTTTTACTTTGTACCAATCACACATTGTTTTTAGAATTCATGCAGTGTTGAGGCGTGTGCAAAAAGTGTTTTTAACAGTATTGAATTTCTCTAGATTCAACTGCTGCATTTAGTGAAACTGAACCTTTAATGAAAGATTAGTAAATTTAGTCTCCACATTTGCAGTTTCAACGTCATTCCTCAAGCACCCAATCATCTGCTTGCCCATGTTCTTGGAGACAGTTCTAGTCCTACGTCTCTGCTCTTTAAATTCAATGTTGTTCTGTCACTTTACCTTCATACAGTTCTCCTTAAATCAACTTCATCTTGGTTGTCCAGCGAACATCCGCCTATCGGCTCCACTACAACTAGGGTCTAAATTCAGAGGTTTGCAGTCTACATTGCCTACTTTCATCTGGGACTCCAATGAATATTGCTCTCCACTTCTGAATGTGCGTCTCTGCTGGTTGAAATATGTAACTGCAAAAGAACAAAGCCACAATGTAAATGCTTTGTGCAAGGTCACACAAGGGACTTGATCTTTGATCTGTCCTCAAGAGTACACTTGATTCATGCTCACCCCGGTGCACTGGAGGGAAATGCTGACAATGCTGATTCCTTCAAAACCGACACCGTCTTGGTTCAAATCCACAAATCAGTATGCATGTTCTCAATGTGTCTGCGTGGGTTCTCTCCAGCAGCTCATCCCAAGATATAGCTTGTTAGGTTCACTGGCGATTCTAAATAGACCATAGGTGTGAGCGTGAATGGTTGTCTGTCTCTTGGTGTTAGCCCTGAGATAGACTGCCGACCTGTCCAGGGTGTACCCTCTCGGACGCCTCTCAGAAATTTTGGTTCTGCTCAAGTGGTCATCTGGAGATTCAGTGTCCGAATGCCCCTGGTGGTGGTAAACTACCTTGGTAGTCACAGCTGCCGTGGGGCAGACTGACGGACACGTGGCTGCCAATCCAGGCCTACGGCCTCTCCGACCACCACTAAACATCACTCACTCACAATCATACACCAGTGGAGTTCACACTGGGAGCTAGGTGGGTTAAGTGTCTTGCCCAAGGACACAACAGACAGACAAGGGATAGGGCAGCTCAACCTGAGATGATGGGTCCTCTCTGGTTCTTTCATCGCTGTTCTGAAGCCTCTCCACCTCAGTCTAAATGACTGTAGATTGGACTTTTTGATAGAAGTAAAGTCGTTTGATCCTAGGACCTAGCGTTTCTCCCTTCCTATGACCTATAAAGGCACCGATAGCAGTAGCAGATGGCCAATATGCAAAACTGTCAAGGCAGATGGGTGCGAAAACACCAGCATGTTCTCCTCAGTGGAAAATGCGATATGGTCCTTGGTGGAAACGGCATTGCACAAGAGCCCACTGGTATGTTTCTGGAAGCCACACTCCGTCTGGCTCAGGACTAGGTCTCCATGAAAACTCACTGCTCCACTGATCAGCCAAATGAAACCTTAGCTGATGTGGACATTGTGGGTATTGATCACCCTGAGGTAGTGGATTCCACGACAGATTAATATCATCTGGGATGTCAGGGAAGAAAAACATCCAACACATCAAACTCCATGCACCAGCTTCCAAAAGTCTCAGTTTCCTTTCGAACAAGAGACGACAATGCAACCGAAGCGGTCGTCAAACTCATCCCGATCCTGCAACTGACATGTTTTTGATCAGGATATGCTGTTTGCAACAGTACCTGCCTGTATTACTTACTGTAAGAAAAAAGGAATCCTTTGGCTGGGGATGAGACAAGGACAAAGCAAAGGAATGCAACAAAAATTCAGTAGAAAAGTTTCCCTTGCGTTCATCAGAGCCATCCATCATGTTGGACAGATTGGGGGTAAGTACATCGTATTAGTGTAGTAGCCTAGCTCATTGAGTACAATCATCTGAATTGTGTCTATGACATTACAATTAAAGTAGGGGCTGTACACAGGCAGACCGAAAAGCCATTGCGCACCATCTGCTCTTGATCAAACATTATCTGTAGAGCCAGATATTTCCTCTTAGGAGCCCACCTGAGAGCTAAGAGGAAGTAAATATTGCACCTGAAACACAAATTAATATAAAACATAGGATTCATAGGCATTCATAAAATAAACGTCCGTTTTAGAGTTGCAGTGAATGAAAATATCCGTATGAAAACCTTCATGTTAGAGGTGCTGTATTTTAAAGACTTATACTTCAGTCTCACTAGAAGGTCATTCTAAGACAGGGGGTCTCAAAGGCTAGTAAATTAATCGCTTTGGCAAGACTATGCAGTTCCGTGAGTCAGGAGTACTAGGCTCTGATGTTATTTTTTTGTTTCCTCAATGTGAAAAGGTAGCCAGGTCCTATGGCAGTTGACTGTGCCACCCTTCTATCAACTTTCTTTTACGTTTTACCAGTTCATCAGCCCTGATTGTGCAATTTTCTCAAGTATTTTTTGAGAACCTCTGTGTGTCATGTGATCATGATGGATCTGGGATGGTAATGGTGATGGGGCTTCTAAATGGAAAACCAACCATCTATTGCGTTCACAATGTGCAAGACAGACTGCAATCAGTCTCCCAACCAGAGTCAGATTCATCTAAGGAGATGGGGTGTGCTCAGCATTTTACATGCTGGACAGCTCTTCCTAAAACGGGACTGTGAACTGAATGCTGTTATCCCTTAACAGTACAGGACATTTGTCTCCCCCTTCAGGTGGTGGCAGTAATTACACAACCACTGTGAAAAATGGCTCAGTGTTTGTCGTCATAGTTGATCGCCTTCTTCTTTTTCTTTTATTACACTTACGTTTAACTGGAAAATTAGACACTTATATTTCTGTGACTGTCAAGAGTTTGTGAATTTAGAGAACCTAACCTACACATAACTTTCTGTTGCTTCCCATTTTGGAAAACCTAATGCACTTCTCCAAAGGACGTCCAAAGCTTAACATTGGTACATATTACACCGTACTCTTATAATCCAGGCTTAAAATACATAACCAACTTGACCTGCAAGGCAGGTAGCTGAAATAGGTGCTTTGCCAATATCAATAAATATAAATCTGTGATGTTTAAGGAATTTTCCAATGATAACCAGCATCATAAGCAGCTCCTGCAAACAAAAACCACCACGACACACACTTTCCCACCTAAGCAGCCTCAACTTTAAACAGCGAGTGAAATTTATTTGAATTAAATAAAGTCTTGTACATTTCACAGCTATAGGGGCCTACATAGTAAGCAAAAAACGTTGTCTACTCTGTGTCCATGTGCAGAACTACACCACAGGGTAGTTTCATTTGAATACGGGACTGGGGATGTGGTTGACGGAGAGATATTGCTCACCCCCCAAATAAGACTAGGTCCTCAGTCTGTGTGACTTCAGGAAGCGTTTTCATGCTGATTCCTTCCAGTTGTAGACATCCACCATTTAAAAAAAAAAAAAGTGACAGTCTGCAGAATATTTCACCTTAATACCATGCTTAAAAGGCAAAAAGCTGAAGCTCCTTGTAATGAACACATACAGACTGGATTCATTATATTTTAAGTGACATTGTACGGTAAACATCCATTTTTTTTTTGTTGTTTTTCCTCTCCAAAATGGACATTCAGCATTTTGTACTAAAACTTTTCAGTAGCTGATCTTAACGTAATCTATGTCCCTCCTCGACAAACGTGGCCTCCTCCTCCTCCTCCTCGGCTGATTGACGATGGCGGAGCTTAAGACAGCACGGCCTGGGAGTTCTTGACGCCGATGAGGTTGTCGGCGCTGACAGACCTCTTCATAGCAGATTTACTCAGGTCCTTGTACTTGTCCTCACACAGCCTGGAGATGGCCTAGCGACGACAGCATACACAAAACTGTTACTACCCAACAGCAAAACAAGATGGAACGCCAAGACATAAAAGGTAAGATGTAAACGTTGCCTTGGACAGGACTTACCTCCAGTTTTTGGGCCCGCTTGTTGCTGAGCGGCTCCAGAGGGAAATTGAGGTTGTTGTCGTCAGCCAGTGAGCGCAGGTCAAAGTAATACTTGGCGTAGACGCTGGCAGGGACGTTGATGTTGAACTGGAGCAGCTCCAGGAAGTGACGCTCCATCTCATTCCTGCAAAGTATGTCAGAGAAAATGTTTTGGGGGCTGCAACGAGTTGGTGTTTGTTGAAACGACGGTACTTTTGGGAGTTAGAGGTGCCACTCACATGTCCTCCACAGTGATGTCTTTGAGGATCTGACAGTAGTCGACGTTCCACACAGCCTGGTCGTCCCAGACTTTGGAGGCCAGCAGGATGGCGCCGAGAACGATGCGCTTCCAGTTGCAGGGACAAATGTCCATCTCGGCGTATGTCAACAGCCTTTCCAGGTATACCTGAACAAAAGATAGTCGAAATAAAGGCATATGCTGTATGCGTCTTGTTATTATTCATTAAATTGGACAAATTGGGCGCTGTGAACTAACCAAAGTGACGATGGCGCACTCGGCAGTCAGCTGCGCGGAGCTGAATAGTGTTCTTATGAAGCGGTAGATGAGTTTGTGCTCGGGGTCTACCACGGAGTAGTCATCTGGAACCTTTTCTCGCTGTTGGACAGAGGATCGGAATTGCTGATCCGCGATCGTAGTAAAAAATGCTGTTTTGTGTGACGGTGAAAACACCTAAACTCACCGTCAGAGGGTGCTTCTTCTCATCGAATATGTCCAACGAACGGTTTGAATCTCTATAGGAGAATTACCAAGCTCATGTTAAATGTGCATATTGTGTTACCTTTATCTCATGATACAAAACAGACTTTCCATTAACCAATACCGTAGAGCTATAAAAGGTAACATTTATGGCATTATTATAGACTTTTCCTACCTGTTTTTTATGTGATAGTATATTGCCAAGGCAACGCTGAAACAGAAAACAACAGACATTCAATTAATAACTAGGTATAAACTTCTCTCTGTACATAGTTGTAGTATTACCGAATGTTACGCACGCCACGTCTCTTGCAACTACCATGAAAGGAAGTCTGTTGACATTTTGTTGCCCGCATCGCTTACCATTTGATGGTGCTCTTGAGGTTGGGTTGGCTGACTGTGCTATCATCGATGAATATCGTTGAACAGGAACTGAACTTTTTTGTCAGGAGCCCTGGGGATGTCTGGTAGAACAGAAACAGTGATGATGCTTAAAGTAAAGAGCGAATGCTTAAAAATGTCGCTAAATGACCCAAACCACACCAAACGTGAGTGTTGCCACTTACATGATTCATGTAGTTGCTTTTCCTTTTCTCACGCACTGGAATGGGAAGACATAAACATGTCTGTGAGATTTCAGTGTGTGGGGGGGAAAAAATTAAGAAATGAGGAAAAATACTGACCATCTGTCTGCGACTTGTTGAGGAAGAGGGTGCTGGCTCTGGGGTGGTCGGACGGGTTGGCCTCTTGGGCCAGTTCTGTGGGATGAAAATATTTTTGAAACTCATATGCGTGTACACAGAATACCAGATGTCCCAAAAACCAATAAAGTTATAGGATACTAGTATTAGTTTTAGCTCCAATAATGTGCTTTTTGACAGCTTGCATGACGGCAACACGCACTCCTAGAACCTAGGGTTACAATATGTAACCAACGTTACATGGGCAGCTAGCGTTAACATTCTGCACCTGCGTGAAAGGAAATAACTCATCTCTAAAAGTAGCCACGCTGGTTTACTGAAGAAAGGACATCATCACAACACACACATGGACACACGAAACAGCAACAAGACTCCCATTTCAAACAAGCAGTCCCCACGCACCATCAGGGAGCTCCCTGTCGCTGATGTGCTGCAGGTACGTCCCGGTGTCCTCGCTCACGTCCTCGGTGGTGGTGATGGGACACTCCTCGAGCTCCACCTCTCTCCTGTGGATCTTGGGACTCTCACCGGGAGAGATGCAGCAAGACACCGACCCCCCCATCGTTGACCTAGGACAGTCCTGCTACGGCCGGCGCTGCTTCCCATGCAAGTGGAGCAGGGACCACCTACTAGTCGGACAACACTGGGGCTGCAGGGGTTTTCTGCAACTTAAGCAACTTTAAGCCAAATCTTTGAGGGACCGGATAAAAATGGCAAATTTAAATCTGGTTTTCAGTGTGAATGCATTTGCATGTTCAGGATGTATTTAGTGTATTAGGGAATATTGTGTTTTTGCTTCAACCTGAAAACCCCTTGCTTCAGAGTAGATCTATGTAATGACAGCTAAGTGTGTGTCTGCGGTATGTGCAGGACAGCTGACATATTCAGGGCGTATGCGCAGCATAGCACTGGCGCACGTTAACACGAATATTATGTGCGTGGGCCGAATAGTTTTGGGTGGTGAGCGTCTAATATCAAGTCATTTTACGGAATTGAATCTGACAAGGCAAAGTCACAAGCTCCCCTGTCTCCCTCCATGGCTAGCCGGCTAACGCTAGCTTTCCGCACCTTCAATCCATTCCTGGCTTCACGGATTGATCCATTTTTGCACTGCGGAGTCCGAAGGCTCTGTCGCAGTCGAGCGCCCTTCTGCGAAACGGGGACGGCGACAACTTCACCGGCTGGACAAGACCGTGGAGGCGAATAAGAAGGCGGAAGCGCTGCGGGTGTTTGGAAGGTAGCAAACGTTAGCTCTCATCTCGTCGCATTTCGCAGGAGACACGTCTTGGATGTCAAATCACTCGAAGCGCTTCAGTTCAGAGGTGACTTCCGGCTGCTGAATTTCAAAGTAAAGGTGTCGTTGAACAAAAAAATATATATAAATGTCCCAAGTCCCTCGTGCGGCATGATTTAATTAACTAGTTATGAATATATTCATTAACCGCGGTGAAACTAAAATCGCTCGACTCTCGTTTACTTTTATATTTTTGATATTATTTCAGTATGAGTACAAATACGTATTTTATTTTTTGATCAATGTTTAAAGCTCCAATTTCTCCTACAAACGCAAGTCTAAGCGAAGTACTTTAATTTTTTAAATACAAAAGCGGAAATCCTATTGCTGCCGCGTGGTGTTTAGTTCCATAGACATATGAAGACGCCGCATTTAGCGCTGAATCGTCCGTCGACGTCGCCGCCATTTTGGATGTGGCAAAGTGGAGCGATCGGAGAGAGAGCGAGAAGATGCCTCATTCGTGTGCTGCAGTGAATTGTACCAACCGGTTTACAGTACTAACCAGATACCGCGGCATTACTTTTCACAGGTAAGAATGAAAAGGGGGGTTAAGGGGTGTAACTGTTGGTAGTTGCAGTTGATTTAAATATGGCAATTTGTGATTGTACGGGTTGTTGTTCGGACGGCTGCGCAAATCTAGCTAACAGCCGCTAACGTCGGCTGTTAGCTGTTACTTGTTGACATAGCAACAGTGAGGAAACAGTAAGGAAATCTATCGAAAATAATTAGTCTAATTTGAATAGATTGAGAAAAGAGTGGCAGAGTTATGCCACATGTCTTGAGGAGAATTTGGGATGTTGCAAACCTCTCTCTTCATTGGTCTGTCGGTATTTGCTTTAAGTATTGGAGGTGTTATTATTATTTCTCTTTATTTGGGAAAAAAAAGTCCCGAACTAAAAAGTCTTTTTGCAGGATTAACAAAATGGCTCCTACTGAGCCACGATGGAGACTTGTGTACGTTATGTTGGCTCTGTTCTGCACCACAATGGAACAAAAATGAAAAGACTATCGATAACAAATGGGAAACTTTAAGTTTTGAATGGAGGAAACAATCAATATTTTCTACCAAAGGGATTATTATGACATTTTTGGGTCTTAAAAAGCAGTGAAACCAGCCTGCAAACAACCAAGAGGTCTTTCCTACTCAGCTAAAGTGGCCTGAAGTAACCACTCTGGTTGTTGTTGTTAGCTGCTTAGCTAACTTTTCACATACTGTGGTAGGTTTCCCAAAGCTAAAGAGCTGAGAAAGCAATGGGAAGCAGCTGTCAGAAGGAAGGGCTTTTCTGCTAGCGCGTCGTCCATGCTCTGCAGTGAGCATTTCAGACCGGAGGACTTTGACAGGACAGGTCAGACGGTGAGGATCAGAGCTGGAGTCGTTCCTTCAGTCTTCTCTTTCCCAGCTCATCTCCAAGCGGTAAGTGCGTCACTATGCTGTAAGGATACTGTAATTCTATGCTGAAAATGTTTTTTTTTCGAATGTGAAGGAATCAGTGACGTTATTTTTGGATTACACCATGAGATGATTTCAACATTTTATCCTTCGCTTTAGCCAGCGCCTACCAGGACGTCTCGGACCTCAAGGAAGGCGCGGGAGACCCTGTCGCTGGACCGTTCCCAGCCTGTCCGAGAGCCCGAGCCCGAGCCCCTGCCTGTGCCCACTGTTGTGAGTAATAATGCCTCAAACAGCTGTGAGCATTATGGCCCCGGTTATATTCAAACCTCTTGTCACCTCACACACACACAGTCAGTGCGTTTACATGCAGAGCTTAATCGAGCTATGCTCAAAATTCGACTTTCTCACTACAGTTCTTGTCCCAGTTTACATGCAGCGCAAGAAAATTGAATAACTGTTCTCCTCCTCTACACTAGGTGGCGATACATGTTTTTTCAGTGGGATAATACCAGGTTAATACGGCCCGTTTTCCGGTTGACCAATTACACGATATAATAAACAAGAGTTGTTCATGCGGCGGACCGGCATTTAAACAACAACCAGACGGATAATAGTACATTTTTTAATCTCGTACGTAATGTTCACGCTAATTCTGGTGCGGGTAAGATTCACGCTATCCCTCAGACGGTTCTTCTAGCAGCTCTGTTTCTCTTCTTCTTCTAATTTTTTTGTTGGTGTTGGCAGTACAGCTGAGGAATGATAAGATTAAGAATGTGGGATAGTTGACAACACAGTACTGGTTAAGATGTGATGGACTGAGTGATGCAATATAAACACGATTTATAATATTTTCATCCTTGTTTGTCCTAGGACCACTCCTATGCCCTGCCTTCATCACATGATGACCTGAAGGTCAGACTCAGGGAAGCCCTGGCCAGGGTGGAGAGTCTGGAAAGAGAGAGGAGGAACGCAAAGGACAGAGAGAGGAGGGCAAAGAACATCGTGAGCGGTCTTCTGCAGGATCTCAAGGCGAAGAGGCTGAGGAATGAAGAGTTGAAAAAGCAGCTGGATACACATTCAGGTAAAATTAAAATACAAATGTGGAGAAATATATACATATATTTATGTACATACAGTATGTTCATCAATATAAAAACGATGAATCGAAATCAGATAAATGTAAACGTTAGTGCTCTTTATTCAGAAAACCCTCATGTTGCATCTACATTTCAGGATCTGGTTATTATAGACACAGATTAAATGTTAAATCATCACAGTAACAGTGTTACTCACATTAGCATATGTAAACACTCATAAAAACATTAGAAAAATACATGCGTTGGTTTGGTGCTTACCTATAACCTAAACATAAGAAGTAAAAGTTCTATGTTGTTTTTGGTGCCTATTTGTTTCCCAAATATATTAGTGTGTGTGTGTGTGTGAATAAGAGGCATTAGCTTAAAGCACTTTGTAGAAAAGCACTTTATGAAGTTTACGGGGCTGCCACATCCAATATGGCGGACGCGCCCACGCCCCCTCTGCTACGTTCGTTGAGGGAAAAACAAAAAAAAAAAACAAACATTTGGATGAGCTTTTTAATTTCTTACGTTCGACAAAGCTGTTACGTGATTGGCTGGGGTAACTTTTACAATTATCTGGACACAAAGCAGTCCACTTAGTTTTTTATTTATATAAGTTTAAAAGGCAGCTAATTCTAAAATGACGAGAAAGGAAATTTTGGGTTTTATCGGTGAGATTACAGATGATATGAAAAGATGAATTTGCTCCAGGAGGTGGCGGTAATGAGTCCGGCAGCTGTCTTAAACCCACAAAGAAGAGCTTCACCACGGAAGCTTGCATGCGCCAATGGACGCTAGTCGAGCTATGACTACATAGCGCAGTTCATGCCGTTAATTCACAGCATGGCTCTAGTTCCGTATGTAGAAAATCCGCTACCGGCGCTTTCGAAATTGCACAATTCGTCGGCGCAGTTTCGTTTCGCCAACCGCGACATCCGTCTTGCTCAGGACTGGAAAAAGCTCGGGGTGGCGGCAGTTGTGTGGGATGCGGTGAGTGACCTGAGCCCGGAGTTAATCAACACTCCTACTGTATTCGTTCCTGATGACGTATTTGTTTGCAGGCCGTCGTCACGTGCATGTACCTGGAGCTCGGGGGAGTGGAGCTCAAGGGGAGGCGGGTGATTGAACTGGGAGCTGGCACTGGACTCGTGGGCATTGTTGCAGCTCTGATGGGTGAGTATAATCACCGCCTTCTTAATGAAGACCATTAATATAAACATAACCCTTTAATGAATGTAAATATTTCCAGGTGCACATGTAATAATCACAGACAGAGAACCTGCTTTAGACTTCCTCTCCGCCAACGTGAAGACCAACCTACCTGCAGACTGCCGGGGATCGGCGGTCGTGTCCGAGCTGTCCTGGGGGGAGGGTCTCGAGCGCTTCCCGCCCGGGGGGTTCGATCTGGTGCTGGGAGCCGACATCGTTTACCTGGAGGACACGTTCGCGCCCCTGCTGCGGACTCTGGAGCACTTGTGCTCGGACACCACGGCGGTGTTGCTCGCCTGCAAGATCCGCTACGAGCGAGACACCGCCTTTCTGGGCATGCTCCGGCAGCGTTTCAGAGTGGAAGAGGTCCACTACGACAAACAAAGAGACATCCACGTGTATAAAGCGCAAAAGCTGCCACCAAGGGAGGACTTGTGACATGAAAACCCCCTCATTCAGACTCAAAATTACCAGAAACACATTTATTATTAACAGCTGCCAAAAGTGTAATATCTGAATAGCTCTAACATAATGCACTGTTTTATACAAGTTGGTGCGGACAATTAGAAATTGTGAATAAAAAAAAAAAATACTGAGAAGCAACATAAAAAAAAGCATACTATTTCATGACTATACATAATACCTAAAGAATACAATATGGCATTCCATTACCATGAAAATATCCATTTTGTTGACGGGAATTTTTTTTGTTTGTTTTGGTTGCACTTTACAATCCTTTTGTGGGGTGTTTGTACTATTCGACGCTGCACAAAATGAACAGCGCCCGATTAAATGCATGATTAGCAACGAGACGGGCAACATTTTCCTGATAACTCGGGCGAAATGTCGTCGGATTGTAGATTGCAACAAAAGTGCGCATGCCGCTTCCCGCGAAGAGATGACGCCGCCGCCACGCAGACAAAGTCCTGGATTCGTAATAGAAACCTACAAACCTCCGACTGTGCAGCGATTTTGTTACCCTCAAATTAGACAGAATAAACTCAAATTGAATAAGACAGTATCATCTGCAAACAAACCAGGCAGCCAATGATTCCAGTGACGTGTAACCACATTAACAAAGTCGTTGCATAACAAGTAAGGCTCTTATTTGTTTGGGTTTTTGTTTCCAAAGTAGTTCGTTCTTTAAAAACAAAAGAATGGATTGCAAAATCCATAATCCAAACAAATGAAAAATTTAACCATTTATTTACTGCTCATTATGAGGAACAGTATTGTCGCAGGAACGTCCACTTGAAAGATTCGCTGCCGTTCAGTCTCTTTATATTTGTTACGCTGCAGTTAACATGAAATTCCTTTTACAACTAGCTTTTTGTACATGTCAGATGAAGGCAAAGTAATTTTTTTTTTTTTAAAGTAAAAATAAAACAAAAATAAATGGCATTTACGGAAGCATATAAACTAATAAACCCAAAAACACAGCTCAAAGATAAAAAAAATCCCATCTACAGTCCAAAGCGTTAATAATAATAATAATAATAGATGTTAATGCAAGAGCGCGAAAAGTTATGGATACAAACGCCGCACGCGAAGGTAACCTCTCCAAATCAGTCCCCCTGTGGAAACGTTCTCCGTTGCTGGTGATGTCGCCCGGTTTGTCCCAGGCACCAGTGACTGGAATGTTTCCCTCCGTGGCGCCGCTTCACCACGAGGACCCTGTTTGTTTGTCTCGGTTCGTTCCGTGCGCCGCCGCCGCCGCCGCCGTCGTCGCCTCCTCCTCCTCATCCCGTTCGCGGAAGAGAGTTCCAAATTCAAAAGTAGGACGGGGTCGTTTTTGTTTTCTTTCATATATTCCTGTTGAGTCACGTTATATAGACTTTTTTCCGCAGTTTTTAAAAAGAAAGCGTAAGAGTAGAAAAGGGGAGGGGAGTCGGAATCCGGATGCGTGGCTCTGTGCTGAGTCTCTGTACATGGTGACAGACGGGGCGCCTGGTAGGCCCGTGGCAGGCGCTCCTACTCGGATTTGTGGCAGTACAAGTCTTTGAGGGCTTTGAGTTCCTCGATGAGGGTTTTGTTCTGGTTCTCCAGCACGGCCACGCGGTTCTCCAGACACTTGACGTACTCCTTCTTCTTCCTGCGACACTCGCGCGCGGCCTCCCTGCGCGACAAAAGCGACAACTCTCTGAGAATCTGACGATGCATCCAAACCAAATGACAAAAACTGCTCAATCGACGTGAAAACACGTTCAACGTCAGGAGACACCGACCTGTTTTTCATCAGCCGAACCTCCCTTTTGCGCGTGACCTCCTCCGTGCCTCCCGTTGAGCCCAGCGCGGGCGAGGTCGCCATGACCACCGAGGGGGTGATGGTGCTGGTGGGGGCCGTGCGGATCTGGTAGGCCTGGACGTCGCCTGAGGCGGCTGACGGACAGAACGAAACAAATAACCCGTGACGCGCAAGTTTGGTGAAGTTAAAACTTTACGGTGAGACCGATGAGTTGTCCTCTCACCTTGCACGACCACTTGGTTGCTGGGCACTAGGATCTGCTGCCCGTCGCTGGTCTGGGCGTACTGGAGGATGGTGGCTCCAGGTTGGGCGGCGGCGTTGGCCATGGTGAGCGTCTGCAAGCCCTGCACTCCATCTGTGCCGTTGTTAGCCAGCTGAATGGCTCCGCCCTGGGTAATGGCAACTGCAGAGAGGAATCACTTCTTGTAAAAATCTTCTTGTATCCTGCGTAGAGTAGTGAAGCAGTAGTTAGACTAGTACTTACTGTACTGGCCGCTGCTGGTCTGATAGATGGGGGTGGGCATTGTGACGGTGGTGATGGCAGGGGCTGAGTCATCTTCCGACTTCTCCTCCTCAATCCGAGGCACCGCTGGAGCGTCTGACGATAAGTCATTCAGGATCTTTCTGCAGAGGGTGAACACAAGCTAAGAATTCACACAGGCCGCTGCTATTATAAACCACGTCTATTCCGGTTTCCCCGAGCGAACAGACCTGTACGACGGCCGTCTGGACAGGATCTCTCTCCTCTTCTGAGTATCTGTCACGCTCTCTACGGATTCCTGAGAGTCCTCGCTCTCGGCAACGGTCGAAATCTGAAAAGAGAGAGGGAAAAAACGAGGTATCGCAACCATTGCGGTAACGTTTGGACGTCAAAGATGGCGCTTCGTGCAACAGGCGTGCTCTCACCTGCACTGTCTGGACTTGCGGGGACTGGATGACAGATGGCTGAGCAGCTTGGATCACCCCGTGCACTTGGACTGTCTGGCCGTTCGGTAACTGCACTAGGGTGACTGTGGGACTGCTGGAGGACACCTGGCTGGCTGCTATGGAAGCCTGCGAAACCGTAGCGCGCAGTCATACATTGTGAAAGATTAGGACGAGTCCTCAATGGTCGTCACTTTACGACTCTTGAGTCATGATTTTATTTATTTATTTTTTTTTACCTGTGTCAGGGTGATGTGCTGGACCTCAGACTCCGAGACAGCCGTTTCGCCACCTTGCTGTGTGTCTGCAGCCTCCATGATCATTTAAAATCTGAAGGGGGGTGGGAGGGGGCAGTGTGAGAATTACACAGAAGGCTGCAATTTTCAATAAAAAAATAACTGCCATCTCTAATTTATGCACTGCTTTAGTCAGAGAAGTGGACAGAACACAACACTGAGACCCAACTGTATAGGTTACTGTGCCACTGTGTTACTGGTCTCGCCCAGCTTGAGCTCAAATTGAGCTGAATGTGGCCCCCAAACTACAATGAGTCATTCAGTAGTGGCGGGCGGATCGGTCCAAAGTATCGACGGTATGGATACCATGTCGGTATCGGGTCGATACTCACGCGATGTAAAGAAATATTTTAGTCATCTTCAGCATTCGGTAATAATAATTAACAACTGGTCATTTACTACTTTTGACAACTTAAATATATATAAATTCTGCTAAGACCTTAATATAATACTTTAATCCTGCTGAAGTGTGTTATTTAAATGAAGACATTTACTGGAATTGAAACATTTAGTTTTACAATTGCATTATAGCTTCTGAATACTCTGCCCGACAACAAATGTTTTCATTCGTTCTCAAGCGACAATTTTGTGTCATTTCCGAACAAAAACTTTTGTGACAATACAGCAGTTCGTATCTACATTTTTATATTACTTTTCCCAAATACTGCACTGGTTTTAACTGACTAGTAATCCAAAAGGAAAGTTACAAAAAAAAAAAAAACACTTAAAGGTGATGAAAATTAGGTAATATTTACATTGCTGAGAAAATATATAAATAAAATAATCTCAATATCGGTGATACTGTCCCCTCTATGTACTTGGTATCGGATCGATACAAAATCTAGCGGTATCGCACAGCATCATTCACAACTTGCATGCTTGTGCCTGGAGGAGGGTGTGGCTTAGCCTAACATGCTAATATTTGTAGCACTTTCCTTGCTAAATAAAAACAATTCAGCAGCGGCGTAGCGTCATTATTCATTAAAGCATCACGCTGTATATATTAATTTAGTCACTTCCCATCAGAGGCTAAATAACTGGTAGCAAACGAGCTGTGTAGCCTACGCCGCCACGGTTAGCATGGCTAACTCGCTAGCTGGCTCGAAAGGCTTCATTCCCCCGTGTTAGCACGCTAGCAGGCTAACACGGGGAACGCATTGCCCGCTAAGCGATAACTTATTTAAAAATCACCGTGGCTCTGTTTCAAATCGACTTCCGCATTAACCAACGACTCAAACAGCAGTTTGGCGCTTTGCTGCCAGGTGATCCTGTAGCCCCGAGCTAATAGCACACCGTTAGGTCTCTAGCCACACGCTTGTATGGAGGGAAATGTCTGCATGCATTGTATGCCAGTTTTGTTTGCAACTAGGGCACCCCGCATTCAAACATGTTTCACTTATTTTTTATTTATTTTTTAAACATGTAATAGCGTTAGCGTTACGTGGCTTACTGCTTTTGTAACTCGTTTCTAGACAGTTTATTAAAAAATTCAAGCCCACTCCCATATTAATACCTATGTCTCGGTTGTGTTGAGAGCCAGCGAGCCTTGCAGAGACTGACTCATTTTGTGAGCCTCTGCAACGCCGCCGCCATGATCTCTTTGTCGGCTCTGTGCAGATATTCGGCGCAAAATAACCTCTCCGGGCAGCCATCTATCTGTTTAGCAAACACGGGATGCGTATCCTCTTACCAACACAGACTCGCTTCGTCACTCCCGGGTCTACGGAGCTCCACTTTTATTCAGACCGACACGTAAGAGACCGCGTCAGGCTACACCTCCGTCGCGTCACCGAGAACAACAACACGGAGAGGAGGACGAGGGAGACGACGACAGCGAAAAAAAAATCGGCGCCGCCGGAAGGGCCCGAGTTTAAACGGAGACGCCCGGAAGCTGGCGAGAACCGCCGAAGGAGCGACGGAGATTGCCGAGGAAGACGCTTGACGTCCTTGAGCATGCGCTGTGTTGTATAAGTCGCATAAGCCTAAACATGCCCCCTAAAGCCTTTGACTTTATTATTTTAGAACATATTATAAATATATTTTTGAAATACCATTTAGTATTTAAATAGTATTTAAATAAATTTCAGCATTTTTACATACTATTTTATTTAAGAACTACAGAACGAACCTATAATTTATATTCTATTTCTATTTCTATTCGTAACTGGTGAAATAAGGTGAATATTCTTTTTTTTGTTCATAATCATCCATTGGTAATAAATCAAATACTTTTAAACCAATAAAAGCATTTTTTTAATTTTTTTTATTTATTTTTATTTTTTTATTTTTTTACACAGAGAGACGTTTTTGATGCTTTGCCTGCATTGCTCCTGTTGAACACATGGTGGCAGCAAAATCCTTCTGTAGTTTTCTCCGCCATGTCGGACGCCAGTGACGTTGTTCAGGTATGTTCGTTCACTTTTCTTTAATTCCCGACCAGATATGATCAGTTATCTGTGAATTAGCCTTATCTGTGGAACTGCCTTAGAACCATCAGACCACATTGTGAATCTAATGAGAAAACAGTGCCCGTCTTTTACTTATTATACTGTTTACGGCTCTCGCGATTCACATTACATTTACTTCTCCTCGGTTGTCCACTCAAGCCATAAAATGCACTCATTAACTCTGTCACTTGGTGTGTGAGGAGGACGGCTGCTGTCGGAGTGAAATGGGTTCAAAGCTGCGGCAGCTGGTCAAAATCCTGCAGGGAAAATGAGACTTCAGGCCAATTTATGGCCATCATCTCTATGTGCGAGGTCATTTCGGAGGCCTTTTAATACACACAAGTGCACACGCACACAAATGTCAAACATACCCATCTTCACCTACGGAGTGATTGACTACACCAGGGGTGCAAACACATGCACCGCTGACCCAACTTGTCCTTTGCCATAAAAACTGTCTGAATGCTATCTGCCTACAGACTTCTATATTTAAAACAAAACACCAGAAAAAAAAAATCATGCACCAAATTTAATAAACATTTGTCATGAAGCAGCCTTTATTTCTGCTCCAAGGTCCGTGTTAATTGAGTCTGTGTTTATTGGACATTGATTTCCCTTAATAATGACCACCAGCTAGGATAGCCTTAGCGAACCATAATTAGCTTGTGCAAGCTGTGCACCTTTAGATTACTGGCAATGAAAATGAGTCCCCAATTTGCATGCCTGTCGTGCACATTTTGCTAGTTTGTCACTGTTTTGCACGCATAGAAGCGACTATTAGAAAACCACAACCCCATTTCTAAGTCGCATTTACATCAAATTTACACACAGCTGAATGGGTACTGTCCATATTGCTTTAATTAGTACAGTATAATTTTACTTCCTCAGAATTATTGTAAATGAATGCACGATATTCATTGTTCAAGCCATTAATTATCAGAAAATGTATATTTTTAAAAAAAAAATGCCCACTGCATTTTCAACGCATTAATGTTGAGATTTGGACTTTTTCTCCAGTATTTCTTATTTTATGTTAAATAGTTGAAACCACTACTTCTCATGCATCCAGTCTATTTTACATCCCGTAACTGTTCGAAGCTGAATAATGAAGCTAATGCGTAAGTGTCGAATGCTGCAGTACCAAGAATGGCCACTAGATCCAAAGTTACGGCAAAAAAAAACAAAACAAAAAACTGTTATGTTCTCTATAGATAATTTATCCTTTTATGACGAACTTTTATATAAATCATCTGTTCGTAATTATATCAAGACTTAAAATTAAAGCTAATTAAAGGAGTAGCTGCTTTGAGTGACAGGTGGCTAGAGATCTCCCACAGCTCCGCACAAGCTCCGCCCCCTTTGCCTGTTTCATAATTAAGCAAGGGGCTCCAGGGATCCTTGAAGGGTGGTGACATGGGTGACATTTCCGAGCGTCCTCCCATTAAATTCATTCATGTGTCCACATTTTCCTTCGTTAGCTTTCCCACCGTTCAGCCTTGTTGCATCTTGTAACCTCATCAACCTTTTCGAGCGTATAAGACTTCTTTTATTCCCGCCTCTTGCTTTTGGGTCCTCTGTTTGAACTTAAACTCAAAAACAGTGAAATTGGGGTGTTTTTTCCCCCCTTAAACAATGTCTCAAATAGCCACGAATTAATTTTCTAAAGATCCTTTCTGCCTTGAATTTTGCATAACCGACCACATCATGATTATGATTATAGCGAATTGGCCGAATCCAAATTTTTAAATCCGCTGCGGAACGTTTGGTTGCGATTTCAGATCGCCCCGCAGAAGCGGCCCTCGCTGCTGCAGAGAGCACCCACAAACAGCCGAGTGAAATGAAATGCCACGGACGTCCAAAACGGTGTAGGAGGAGGAGGATAGGAGATTAATCTTCAGAATATGAAGTAGAGACCTGACTTCAATCTGTAGCCCTTTTCCTCTCGCTCCTTAAACCAAGCTGTCAAAGCCCCCGGCTTAACACAAGCCCCCAAACCCCATCGACAGCAAGCCCTGTATCACCTTCTACTCCCCTAGTTTTATTTTACCGTTTTCTTTTTTTTTTCTCTCTTTCTTTTTTCCCCCATTTTTTTTTAATCATACGGTTATATGAAAAATCATGACCTCCATCCAAATCATTGCCCGAGGCGGCGCATGTAACAAGCGCACCTCTGCGTCTGGCGTGTCTTCTCCGCGCGGCGCCGCGATATTGAGTGAATTAATAACATGCCTGATATATTCTGTCAACATCGGCGTCGAATTCTAAATGCGGCACTCAATCAAACCGCGCCGAAATATCAAACCCGCCACTCAAACGGGGTGTGGGGGAGGGGGGCATTGTGGGAGGGATCGGCCCGAGTCCACGTGGCAGGATACCGAAGGGAAAACACGCGTTGCATTTGAATACAAGTGACCTTATGTGCGTGCTTTTCATTGTGCGCCGAATTACCTGAATTGCATATGAACCACTGCACCTGGCTGCCGGTTGCCATGGATACTGGGCCCCACAGCCTGCCTCCCTCCGCCGAGCGAGAGACTTTCAGAGATATGCACCAAAAATATTGTGCTGCCGAGGTGCAGTATCAAGCTGCAGCTGCGAGGCAGGGAAGTTATCTAACACGCAGAGATTGTGCTGACCCAGACCCCTCGCTAATCTAGGCTGCAGGCAACGGCGCGCATTGGCCGATCTCAATCAATCCGTCAAGGTGTCAGCTCCTCCCTTGCTCCCTATCTTTTCCTCCTCCAAGGATTTTTCCACCCTCCCCCTGCCTCCACCCAACCGTCCATCCTTTCATTCGGTTCGAGGAGTCTAATCGCATGCCCTCGGAGTTTAACAGTAGTCGGACAAAGTTCTTGTCCACCCCTCCGAAGTTCAGTCGGAGCTAATAACAAGATTGAAACAAATGTCCCCCTGTGCGGCAGAGGTCGTCAAATTTAGATTTGTTGCCGAGACACAACACCACCAATAAGCCTAAACGCAACTGCCAGGAGGAAAGGTGCCCACTTTATTTTAATAGGGATGCACAGATCCAATATCCCAAATTGCTACTAGATGTTATTAAGCGGCTTGGCCATGATGCAGGCCATCCACAATAATCCAGTTTCTTTGTCAGTTTCATTATAAAACAATCATTGTTTTCTCTATCAGTTGCAGTGATTCAAGCCCCGTAATGGTTTTTAGTTCCAAAATGACACCAGGCAATGAGGTGCATAATTTTTTTTTAACTTCAATAACCATCTTCTGTTTAATTTTATTTGTGTTAGCGCCGTGTCTGTTATTCCGTCCTTGTCTGATTGTGAGGATTTTAGAGCGGTCTGTTTGGCTTTACGCGCGCAAATAAGCTCTTGAAGTCTGAATTAGTCTCAAGGAAGGGCAGGATCTTTTCTTTAATTGGGGCTCTGCGGAAAGAGATAACCGCTCCTTGAGGTGTTTGGAAACGTCAGAGAATTTGATGGACGTGGAGGAAGTCGGACTCTAGGGAGCATTTTCAGAAAAAAAAAATATCCGGTATCAGGCTTTTATGTCTCATTCAGTTCAGTGTCAAAACATTTGATATAAAGGAACAAAAAAATGTTAAGAACACAAGTGCTTCTTCATATTTTGGCTTTTGATCCAACACTTGTTTTTCTTTCCTGAGAGAAAATCGACATTCAATCCCCCCCTGTTGGCTTTTTTCTTTCAGCGAGACAGCAGGAGGCCAAGGCATCGGTAAAGACAAACACACAGACACGATGAACTAGGTCCGCGAGTGTGTGCGCGGTGTGTGCACTTCCCGTCATAACATGTCATTCTGGACACTATTACTCCCAACAGAGGCTGCAGCTCAGTGACACACAGCGTAAGGTCATCTGTCAAACATAGGAGCGCATGTCGCCGCATAGGCTTGACTTGAGAGTATATTTGTGGCGGTGTTATGACAAAGAGAACCCAATCAAACAAACAAAGCAGAAATATTATACTTCTGTATTTATTTAGTCAAAACAAATCATTTGAGTATATCCATGAGGTGCAAATGTAGCCCCATCTCCAGTATATAGTGTGAACTTAACATTTCCAGTAACTGCTGATCTGTCGTCTACTTGCTGTATTTTCCTTGACTTGTGATTATATTTGTGGCAGGTGTTGTGACAAAGAGAACCCAATCAAAAAAACAAAACAGAAATATTATACTTCTGTTTTTGTTTAGTCAAAATAAATCATTTGAGTGTATCTGTGAGGTGCAAATGTAGCCCTGTCTTCAGTATATAGTGCAAACTTAACATTTACGGTAACTGCTGATCCGTCGTCTGCTCACTATATTATCCTTGACTTGTGATTATATTTGTGGCGGGTGTTATGACAAAGAAATCTCAATCAAACAAATGAAACAGAATTGTTTTTTATATTATTATATTATATTATATATTTATATTGTTATTTTTTTACACATCTGTACAAATGCAGTACAAACGGTCAGGATCTAGATGCAGCAAAACAGGCCCAAACAAGAACATCACCATCCTAAATGTTTCACAGGTGACGATGAGGTTCTGATAAAAGAAAGCAGAATTGATTCACCTCCACATGAGAACGTCTCATTTTAAACCAAACTATTGTACTTTTGTGTTACCTGTCCATCAAACATCTCCCCAGCAGTCTACTGGCTTGTCCACATGATGCAGAAGAAATGTTCTCATTTGAGAACAGTGTCTTTGTCCTTGCATGCGTACCATGGTTGTTGTGTTCTACTGATGGTGGATTCATGCACATTAGCCGACGTGAGAGACGCCTTTAGAAGTTACCCTGAGTTCCTCTAAGACTCTAAGATTGCTCTTGGTCTGATCTTCGTTGGTCGACCACTCCCATGAAGGGTAGCAGGCATCTTAAATATCCCCTATTTGTCCACAATCTGTCTGATTGCGGATTTGTGGTGTCCAAACTCTAGACATCCAGAACCTTTTCCAGCCTGGAGAGCTACAACGACTCTCTTTGTCAGGTCCTCAGAAAGCTCCTTTGTGATCAGATTGTGAGAAATCCCTGACTGACCGACACCTGAGTCTCAGTACATTGATTGGAAACACTTCTGAACAGATGGACTCTACTTTGGCCTTGAAATTATCTTGTAACCCTAAAGGATGTCGCAGACATGTAGATTCAAGCATGTAGAAAATTCCAAAGGGTGCAAATGCTCTTAAGCAGCATTGCACGTGCCGTTGAATCTGTGTGAATGAGGGACAGGTAGTGATTCTGGGAAGCTGTCATTCAGCAGGGCACTACTACCTAACAAACCTTTTTTTTCATCCCTCATCGCTTGCTGCCGAGTTCAAAGGTTGCCATGGCTACCAGCAACCCACTGGGAACACAATGTGCTCTGCCCCGGAGCCATTGTAGCAAGCGTGCTAGGCAGGCGGGGAGGATACGGCGACCTTTGACCCATCGCGCAGAACAGGAGAGGGGGGCTAGCGGAAAAAGGGTTGCACATTCAACTGATCCTCGCTGAGGACTGGGTCGTGGGCGGAGCGACCTCATAGCTTCGGAGCTCAGCCACTCGTGCCTCCTGGATTTCAGAGGGGCCCTGGGCGAGCGAGATAGCCGCCCTCTAATCCGCCGAGCCTCCCTCACCTTGCCTCCTCCGTCTTCCTCAGATAGCGGATCTTTTGTGTCAGATCTGTGCAGCTGTCACCGCTGTTGCTCGCGAGGATGACGCCGGCTTTGTGAGGGCTCGTGTGGGGAAACGCGACCCCCACACACACACGCGCACACAAATACACATGAAAACGGATGGATATACGAGCAGCTATTACAAACCGCCACCGGAAAACAGAGGAAGGTACCCGCGGGGCAGGAAATGTCACAAATATTATGTAAATTCGCAATATTTATTCTCGACAAGAGCCCGTCAGAGGATTTGACAAATTCGCTGGTGAATAAGTTATTCTACAAATTTGTCATTTTGCATATTTATGCATTTAATTAAACTCCAGAATTTCCTTTTCACCATTTCCAAGTTGTCTATTCGCTTCCTTTTCTTTATTTTTTTTTTTCTTTTCTTTTTTTTTGACAGGGCGCATTTGAGACTGTTTTGTTAAAATTACTTTCCAGGGTAAAAAAAAAAAAAAAAAAAAAAATGAAACTTGCTGGAACACGATAACAGCACCCAAATAATTCTCAAGCGAATTTGAAAGAAACTTTTTAAATGTGGTTAAAAAAAAAAAAAATGTGAATTAGCATCAACTCGTTTGCTTGTTACACACAGTAATAAACAGAGAAGAAGTTGAGGCTGAAGAAGTAAAATGGGAAAAAAATGTGGAATTCAGGATCTTACTTTTTTTTTGAAGAAGATATAATTGTTTTTCATGTTAATCATGTTGACCATGCTTGCAAAATGTTGCAAATGCGCAATGCACGTGAGAAAGCAACTTATTTTCATCATCTAAAAACTGAAACGAGTCACATGACCGAAACATGCGAAATACGCAGCTAGTGTCCATTTTAATCGTTCAAAATGACACGAACGTGAAAGAGTTGAGTCCACAAGGTGTGGTTGTGCTTTTTATCTGAAAGTATCTTTATCCCTTTTTTTTTTGGACAGAAATCCATAATCTTAATTTACATATTTTGCGAAACACAAAACAAAAAAAGGCGTCTTAGCTTTCTTCGCTGATGACATTTTGTTGCTCTTGTAAGGTAGTGCGCAATTACAACTCCTGAAATTCGACTGCAAACCCGCTGACCTGCTTGTCTGAAGTGATAAAATGCAGGATAAGAGGAGCCAGAAGGTGTGTGTGCGTGTGTGCGCGCTTCCATGCCCATGTATGCATAGGGGAATAGAGGGGGGACAGTCAGGAGAAGGGTTATTTACTGCGCGGCCCAGGCGACCTGTCCGTCCTCACGTCCAGCCCTGGCAGATTAAGATGCAGCCACTGGCGGCTGCCAGAGTGGGCTGAGATTGATGGGGAACACGGGGGGCCACAGAGGCCCTGCAGAATTCTGAGCAGAGCCCATAGGTACCGGCCAGCCATGCTCTTGGCAGCCAGCAGCTTCCATCTCCTCATCTCTCTTGTCACTCCCTTTTCCATCTTTTTTTTTTCTGACTTTTCTTTACCGCTCTGTTGCGCCCTCTGGATTTTTTATTTTTTTTTCCTTTTCTGTCACTTTGCCACTTTTCTGCATCCCTGTTTTCTGGTTTCTGTCACTCTATTGCGCCTCCGTGCCCCTACCAAACCTCCGCAACCCCCCCACTCTCCCCCACCCTCCGAAAGACGCTGTCTCAGCAAATTTGGATGTCATGAAACTGCAGGTGTGTCAGCATTGTGTGTGTGTGTGTGTGTGTAGAGAGGCTAAAAGAGAGGAGGAATATGCTATTAATAAATAATTCTCTGTTTAAGATGGGTAGCAGGAAAGTTAACTGTAAGATAGATAATAACGTGTGTGTGTGAGGGCGTTCTTGTAAAGGTGACGCTTTGAAGACCAGTACAAGTTTGTGCAAGGTGAGGACATTGTGGCTGGTCCTCACTTCTTCTCAACGCTTTTGAGACGGCTACGGTTATAGGCTACCAAATGCATTATGTCAATGAATGCCCTCACAAATATAGATATACAAATGCGCGTGTGTGTTCACGAGCGCCAGCATGGATCAACTGCAGCTTCCAAGCTGTCGCCGCAGCTGAAGAACTTTCTGGCAGGAAAGATTTAGCAATTATCTCAGTGTGTCAACATCTGCATACGCGTCTGTACTCTGTGGTCGCTCTCAAATAATTCTGAAGTCGCAGTGATGGAAGAGGGAAAAGATGAGGATGGAAGATGGATGCCCGCGTGTGTGTGCTAGCTGTACAAACTGCACTGGCAGGGTTTTTTGTTGGAGTCCCCAGGGCAGAAGACGCATGAGTCAGCGGCCAGTAGGATTTATAGCCAATTGATTAAATTAGCATTTGTTCTGCTACCGGGGCAGCACCCTGTCAGTATAAACATACACGAGACGCGCACACACATCTACCCACACGGGCAAACAAACATGCACCCGCGCACCGTCCGCAGTTAAGGAACGCGGAGAGAAAGAAACCAGACAATGAGAGAGGGAAGGGAGAAAAAAAAATCCGCTGAGAAGCGGTCGACAATTAGCAATGATGTCAATAAGTCAACATGATTAACATCCGGATCGCTGGGATGTAAACACACACTGCGCTCCTACAAGCCCCCTTTCTAAGCAGCTCCTTCACGCGATACAGTGACTGAGCAAACGGGTCGCACACACCGGGGCCTGCTGACGAGCCTTTTTTATGACATTCATCAAAGCCATCTGCCATTTTCCGCTCAATTAATTTGTTATGGGAAGTGGGATCAATTAAGTGCGCACCGTAATGGCTTTATATCCTTGTTTCCCTTTTATAGCCCAATATTTTCTGTGCTCCACTCTGGCATGAAAAGGCGAAATCGATATCCACAGCTATTTTCCCCTCCCGTGGACTAATTTGTTTTTGCCACTCTCTTCCTGGCATGATAAACTGGCTGTAATGAGGGGTTAGGGCGAGGGGACAGACTAAACACAAACCAGCACTTGAGCCAACAAGCAAAGAGGGCGTTCTTTTTATTCTGCAGAATCCAAGAAACTCATCTGGATTGTCAGGCGTACCGTAGCTTCCTGCGCTGAACTGAAGACATACAAGTATCAAGAGGGATTGACCTTCGCATGGTTATCATCTGACACGCTGGTCACTCGTTGAGACACTGAGTGGCTTAGGCGAGGGTGGAGATGATAAGGACAATGTCGGGACAGTTGCTTTGACAGTGATGAGTGAAGCAGCATCGGCCCTCAGCGCCATTAGTACAAGTGTCACGGGCCTCCCCCTCGCTCACCCTGACCCCTGCGATGTATTGATCCCTTCCCAGTTAAGCCTCCTGATGGGCTTGATGATACGATGAAGAAGCGAGGGGAGGGGGTGGATGTGGGTGTATTTAAGTGCGTGCATGACTTCAGAGCAGGTTGAGGGGCCATCATTACTCCTGAAGTAGGCCTGATGACATTGCCATATTGATTTTGACATCATCTGGTCCTGATGTGCTTTAGAAGGCGGGTCCTAAACCAAGGTATCTAGAGTGTCACCTTGTTTGTGTCAGCAGGCTTACAAGGCCTCCAAGGTCCAGACTGAGCAGCAGAAGCCAGATTTCCACATAGGACCTAGGAACCTTGTAGAGTACTTACTATTTCCACTACAAGGCCAGGGTCTAGGGGCTCATTCATACCTTGTAAAAACGTCCGTCCCACGGAATCTGACCACAAGTGACCAGTGTGACGTACAGGTATGACTTTAGAGCAGGTTGAGGGGCCATCATTACTCCCGAAGTAGGCCTCATGACATTGCCATATTTATTTTCACATCATCTGGTCCTGATGTGCTTTAGAAGGCAGGTCTTAAACCAAGGTGTCTAGAGTGTCACCTTCTTTGTGTCAGCAGGCTTTCAAGGCCCCAAGGTCCAGAACCTTTCTGAGTACTTACTGTTTCCACTACAGGGACCTGGGTCTAGGGCCTAACTTACGTCCTAGGGAATCTGATCACTCAAGTGTTGAGTACAGGTGTGAACACACAAGGACGCACAGAGACATCCAATCTCAGACCACATTTAGAGGAGGTTGCTCATTGGCGTCTTCATTTTATTACCAGAGATTACAGTTCATCCACTAACAAGACCAGGCTTGGTTGTATGAAGAGTTTTATTAACCAGGTTAAAAAGGAGGGGTCAGGGAGGAGGAAGGGGAGAAGGGGTCGAGGGAAAAGGATGAAGGGGTCAAGGAGATGACCTTATGAATGATGTGGAAACCATCATGTGCGGTCCACCGAAGTGTGGATACAGGAACCCGGGGAGTGAGATTCAGGGTGGGGGCATATCTCTGGAGGCGTAGGTCCTTGTCTCCATGCTTCCTGTTATGAGAATGTAAAGGAAGGGAGAGAATACACGGTCGGGGTGGTGAGGTTTGAGAACCGAGCCAAATGGGCAAGAAGAGGTTAGATGCACCTATATAGACAGGTACGGGTAATTGGATGGTTGAGGTGTGGTCTTGTTCCTGAACCTAAGTTATTTAACTTCATCAGTGTATGGAAGCTTCCAGGGTTGGAGTTTTAATCTGAGTTTTGCACAGGTCTAACTAATATTAGGGCTGAAAGCAACACATAATAACGTGTGTGCCCAAGTCATGATGCAAACAC
The DNA here is from genome assembly GCF_022458985.1 of Mugil cephalus. Classification (NCBI taxonomy): domain Eukaryota; kingdom Metazoa; phylum Chordata; class Actinopteri; order Mugiliformes; family Mugilidae; genus Mugil; species Mugil cephalus. The sequence goes on from NC_061792.1 coordinate 4,769,996, forward strand.
ATAAAACAGCACTGTTCTTGATTCTAAAACAGCAGAATAAATCCTTTTTTTTGCAGAGCTGCTGTTATAACATTTTACTCCATCCTCAAAGGCTACAGGTATTTATTTGCATATAGAGAGAGAAACTGAGATGGGAACTGAGGAGCTGGCTGGAGATTTGGAGATGCATGTTAATGCGCAGGTTGAGCACTCAAATTATGTATCACAGTGTCAAACATTTCTTCTTATTTGCTTTGTACTTAAAGCTGGTCATTTGCAATCAGATTGCCGAGGGCAGATCTTAATGCAAGGTCTGAACAGGGCCAAAATTAACGTCTGCAGAAATTTGTGTTGGGCGTATTAGTCTCTCATGCTGACGGGGGCGCTAGACTGGGTTTGACTGATCTACCTTAAGCAAGTGAATGTCACTTCCTGTGTGGCGAGCCAATGAGGAGATATAAGTCACGGTCAGGTGAGACGGCAGCAGGAACTGAGAATACATTCAATGTGGAAAGGCCGACATAAATGCAGTTTTGAGACCTATCACCACCTATCACCTCTTCACCATTCCAATTCTGAACAAAACTCTAAAAGCCAGAACTGGCGGCTCATTGGAGCTACAGCCAAGCTGGTCGGGATCTACTATTGGCGCTGCCAACAGGTAGGGTCAGTCATACTCCTGTCCTTCTACTGCCTCCCATCAGCATACTGGGTATTTGCTTACTTCCTCTTCTAATTAAGTTAATAACCACGCACTCTGGTTACAATGAGAGGTAGTTCTTGCAACTTGTAACAGCTTACTTTAAGAGTGCCATTTCAGGTGTTGCATTTACCACTCATCCATTTTTGAGCATTGACTCCATTGGCAAAGCAGTAAATCATGATCAAGAACATGACAGCTTGCTGTCATGTGTCCGTTTCTCGCAGTGTTGCCAGTGTTGGCGATTTTGCCATTGCTTTTCCGTACATTAACTCATGAATTTGTCTAATCCTCAGTGGTTTTCCCTTGGTAGTATTGTGTCTCTCTACATATGCCACACCATCCCGAGGAACTATTCCGTAAAATGCAGTCTGAGCTACACCAGTCTGCTCTATGCTGCGAAAGATTTGTAGCATTTAAAATGTAAAAATGACGCGGTATGCATTTCTCAACCATGCTGTAAAACCAAGCAAAAATGACTACAGAGATAAGATCCTAAATATATCCTTGGAAAATGTTACTTGACAAAACAAACTTATATGTATCTCGCACTACTACAACAATTTGTTCCACTGCACGTTTGCCTTTCACCACCACGGTCAAAGTCTCCCATTGTTTTCCAAAGTGCATTAAAGCAGTTACTGCTCTTGAAAATGCAATTCATCATTTGATGGATGATGACTCTTTTAATTCACCAAACGTACCTACGTAGCTCCATAAAGTCCCAATGATTTCATTTGTATTGAAAGTAGCGCCGTTCTACCGGAACTTAAAGTCAAGAAATCAATGCAAGTCTCCACCTAAATATGTCTACCGCTCTGCCTTTAAGTTGTTTTTGTTTTGACAGCCGGAAGAAATATGTAATGGTGCACTGTAATAGGGACAAAAACAGAATTGGTAGCCATTAATAGATGATTTTTTTTTTTTTTATTAGAACAATGGGTGGCTGTGAGCTCTGGGAGGTGAGACAACCCTGCAGAGGAACACACAGTAGATCCACACAAGCAAAAGCCTGGTGGGTACGGTTCATGTGCACAATAAATCACACTGCTATTGTCTTTTGAATATTAATGCATTGTTAAATTACTATAACCAAATGATACCAATTACTTTCGTGTTTAATATGTTTTGTGATCTAGACTGCTTTATAACTTAAAATGAACTGTTTTAACAGCTCAAAAAGAAAAAGTAAATTAAAGACGATGGGTAGTGCTTTCACTGCATTGTAAAGACAATTTCCATGAACAACGTTCCACTAATATTCTATATGTTAACCTGTTAGCAAACTGTTTCCTGTCTTAAAAGTTTAGCAGATATGGCATAATTTCCTTTATGGTCTCAACTAATGCACTACTATGTTCAGCTACCTGTTTAGGTAGTCACAAATCAATCCTGACCTTATCTTTTGAAGTGATTAAAATGGCCAGTGTTGAGAAATGCAACCTCAAGCACCTGTGTGAATGAAGTGTATTCAAATCTTGTACTCATCATGGTGGATTTTTGCTTTGTAATATTTGTTTAGTGTTGTTAACCATGTCTAACCATGAGCCTTTACGAAATCTGACCATTAATTTAGTGGTTCCACTTGTAAAACAAACCACATATAAAAATCAAAGATCCAACACAAGCCTTGACTTACAGCAATGTCTACCCCTGTCAACGGTCTACATTGTTCCTGCAAACAATCCTGGATGTGGTTTCAGGAGCCAGTGGCAGTCAACAGTAAAAGCAAACCAAAGCACTAAAGTTGCTAGCTTAATAAACGAAACACTAAAGTTACTAGCTTACAAACCAAAGCACTTAAGCTGCTAGCTTGAAAACCAAAACACTACAATTGCTAGCTTAAAAACCAAAACACTAAAGTTGCTAGCTTAAAAACCAAAACACTACAGCTGCTAGCTTAAAAACCAAAACAAACGGCAAAAACGTAACCCAAGCCTGACTCTACATCTTACATTTATGCGAGAAAATTGCTACACTTTGATTTTGTGTGTGGTTTTCTGTGTGCGTGTGTATGTGTGTGTGCATTAGTGCTTCTGTACAATCTTTAAATGTGTACAAAAACAATGTCAAAGTGGGCTCGGCTCATTGGGCTCAAGTTTCATTCATTATCAGGCAGCCAACGTTGGCTGCAAATGGTGGGCGGGAGAAGGCGCAAGGCTTGGCCGCCTGTCAAGACCAGCTGCAGATTAAACCTCCATCGATCCGACTGTAATTTATTTATCAATTCGACCAAAAATTAAACACTGACCTCGTTCTTTGAGAATCCCTCCCTTTAATCTTGTTGGATGGAGTGACTTGAATACCAAGCAAGCAGCCAAATGTTGGGCCTTTTTATTCCGAAAAAGTTAAACAAGTTGCTGTGAGAGACGGCGTTCTCTTTTTTTCTTCTTCTTGTTTTAGATCTAAAAGGCAAGTCTGTTAAAAGCTCAATGCTTCAGCTCCTGGTTTTCGAACCCTTAGGACTTCTACTTCTGACAATAAACAACTCATACATTTCTGTGTGCTGCACCAAACCTTCAGTTCGTCTCTCTACCATCCATATTCTCGTCACTCCTCTTGCTCTTCTGATCTTTTCTTCCCTCCCTCCCTATCACTTGACGCTGTCTTTCTTTCCCGCTCTTATTTTACTCTTAAATGCCAAAACATACCTAGGTACTATAACTTTCTCATCACCGCATCAAAGCTATGTCTTTTCCTTATACGGTAATGCTCCCTCTCTGCCCTTGTCCGTCCCCCATGCCAGTCACAGATGTGCCGAATTTCTCTCAAGTCCCATATCCTGCTGACTCCAAAAAAGAAAAAGAAAAAAATCATTGCATCATTATGAAAGCTACGTCTGTTTCTGTCCTCTCCCGGCTCTCCATCTTCCCTCCCTTTGCTCGGACAGAATAATAAGGTTACCTCGCTTGTGCTCATGTCACACAGCCTCTCCTCCTCTGTCTCCTCACCTTACGCCCCGCTCTGTATCGTCCTCCTCACCCCTCTGTGAACCCTCCCCATGACCGGCCCTGTAATCCAATTAAAAGCACATTAGGGCCAAATGAATAGCGGTAGATTTAATTAGCTGCTGACGAAGGTTGGTTGGCTGGCAGTCGGGCGGGTGGATGGGGGCACGGAGGCTCACGGGGTTCGCCTTTAACCCACCAAAGGGGTGACGAGTGTTCGCTGACAAGCCAGTAGTGGTTTTGCATGGTGTGTGAAATGGATTTGTACGTTTTAGACTGTAACTGTGATGGATTGGTCTTAAAGGGTAGGTCCAAATGTTTTTCTGCAATAATTCCTGTGTTCTTGCTACGCAAAGAGGCTTTTGTACTTATGTAGCAGATATCCTCGTTCTTATTCATACTTCAGAGTAGCTTGGGCTGAACCTTGGGATGTGTCTTTACACATAAGGTAGTGCAGCACATTCGCCGTCTAACAATTACTGCAACCTATAACGCTCTCCTTAGAAACAGATTTAACCTTTAGATACAGTAAGCCGACAATGCTGAGTAATATAACTACCAACCACTGCAACACATTTCAGTATCCCGCGAACCGGTTATTTGTCCAGGAGATACCTGGAATTCAAACTGATCCAGATGTAGACTCTTTTCTGATAACTTTTCCTTTTCTTGTTGCCGTTGCTTTGCAGTGTGGGTAGTTGTCGCCAACTTTGGAACACCAGCCTTTACGGAAGTAATCAGGCTATCCATTATCTAAAGCAAGGGTGTTCAAAGTTTTTCAGGCTAAGGACCCCAAAATCATGACTGCCTACTAGGTGTGTTCTATATATATATTAAACTTGGCCTTAAGTGCAATTTATAAATATACATTATAATTATCATTTTGCATTCAATATTAAGCTAAACCTTATCCAACTAAAATATGTTAGATTCATGTTAATGTATATTTAAGAGAAACCGGACCCCCTGTTGAAGACCTACAATCTGGAGGGACGTGCACACACATCTACATTTGTTGAGGCTAGATCAGGGTTGCCCACACTTGTCAGAATTGCAAATTACTTTTATAATACTATTATAAATGATCTACCTACACTAAAAAAAAGAAAGCTCTAAAGCAGCTTGCGTGTTGACAACTAAAGCGATTTTTTTTTATCGCACTCAAGCTGCCATTTGTGGCCTTTCCACTGGTCGATCGGGGTCAACATATTGGACGCACCTGAGGTAGATTATCTCTAGTCTAGTGTGGTTTTATAATTTATAATTTGGGACACTTCAAGACTCGATGTGCATTTCTAAACCAAGCAAAAATGACTACAGAGATAAGATCCTCAATATATCCTTGGAAAAAAAATGTTACTTGACAAAACAAACCTAAGTCTCCCATTTCTCTAGTCTAGAAAGCCTAGTTTCCTCTCAGAATATTTTAATTCCACTGTGTTAAATTAATGAAACGTTTGCCTAATGATACCAAAAACTAATTGCCCACGGCAGCTTTAAAATGTACATACTGGCATGCTGGTATTAGCCATCTTAAATAGCATCAATTTGTCTTTTAATGTGTGACATGGGGCTCTAAAACTCTGTCATTTGGCTTTAATTCAGGCTTGAAAATGCGGCTGTAAATCCTTTAATTCACCAGACCACCGCGATGAAGTCGAGACACTACTGAAGAGCAAAGTTTGACACCCCACAACACACAGCGCATCTCATTTCTGCCTCTTAGCCTCCCTCACCCCCTCTCCATCTCTCTCTAGAAATGCAACCTTTCCTGCTGCAGCCTCCCAATGTGCGCAGTCAGCAGAGTAGTCAGCGTAACCCGCCGTGGCATTTGCATCGTGCCCCTTCTGCAGGCGCACATGTGTGTGTTCGGCTCCCTAATGAAGAGAGACAGTCTCTGTTGGGGTCCCTATTTTTTCAGCTCGGTGCAGCAGGTGGACTGTTGCCGGGTGCTTGTGCACACGTGAATGCTTGTCGGTTCAACCATTGGGTTAGGGTTAGGGTTAGGGTTAGGGTTAACCCTAACCCTTATGCATGTGGGATTTTTTACAATGTTTGCATGCTTTTGAGCATGTGTGCATGTATGCTGTACATACATGAAAGTGCGTGTGTGTGTATGAAATGAGATCCAGGTCCTGGCCTCTCCATTTCTCTCAGCAGGTAATAAAAATATAGAGTGCCCTCCAGATCCCTTTATAGAGAGAGAGTTGAGACCGCAGCGAAATCTAGGACAGGCTCCATTGATTTGGAGGCTACGGTATTACTAGCCATCACAGCCGAGGCAATATGAGAGGCCTTTTTTAAATCACACTGCTACCCCGAGCCCAGAGGGACAGAGAGAAGGCACGGAGAAAGGAAAGGGGGAAGGGATAATTGGGAAAACTATCCTTACTTTGTTTCCTCTCCTTGCCGTCCCTGCAACACTGTGTGGGTTTTATCACAGTGGGGGAACAACATATTTCACACATTTGTCCCTGAACAATGTCGCCTTCCCTCACAATCAAGTCACTGCATCATCAGAAGATGTAATCCGAGACGCTCCCTGCACTGCAGCCTCTGCATCGGTGTCGTGAGCGCGTTTTTTCTTTTCTTTTTCTTTTTTTTTTTTTTGTTACTCGGAAATGAAATTTACATTTTTATTTATTGAGTCCAGTGAACATGCTGCCGCGTGTTATATCACTCTCGGGGTCCATTAAATGTGTTAAAAGCCCATTGTATGATTTCCCTAATGTCAATCACAGAGAGGAAGGGAGAAAAAAAAAAGAAAGAGAAGAAGCTTGGTTTTCATCCAACAGCGGTGAATGGTAGCATTTCAAGACCGGGGCTTTTTACACTTCAAAGAAGGTGCGGACAAATGGAGGAAAAAAAATGTTTTCATACTGTCTCCTGGATTGGGCTCTTCCAGATCTCTGGAGAGCGGTGGAGTGTTCTGGGTCGGGCCAAGAACCGACCCTCTCTGTCTGGCTAAATAAGATAAGGCCCTGTCATTGTATCCCTCCACTCCACAGGCCTGACCACATCAAATATTCATGGGCCACAGCAGACTCTTAAGTAAACTGGCCAATTTGTTGCGGAAGACGTGCATTAAGATTGGCTGGGCCGATACGCGCATGTCCCCCAGGGACGGGGCCAGACTTGAGGCGGGGGGCGGCCGGCTGCCATTTTGGCTCTCCTGTCTCTATTGTTGCCGCCCGTCGGAGCGGCGAGGGATGGCACGTGGCGGCCTGGCTGACGGTAATGGGCTGGGTGTGAATAGGAATAGGAGGGAGGGAGGGGTTGGGGAAGCCGGAATGGATGGGAGATAACGGGAAGGTCACGAGAAGCCGGACGGCGTGTGTCGAGAGCGAGTTAAGGAGAAAGAGTTGAACAATGAAGGGGACAGTTTGAATGACAAAAGAAATGAAGTGGGAGTTGGCATATGGACGAGTGGCCTGCGGTGCGCACATGAATGGGAACAACTTAACAGATCATATCACAGGGACAAACAAACAAGAGGTACAACACTTTTGAAAGATGGCTTGTGCAGTGTCTCCAAACAGCAGATTTCAAGGATATCCCGCCTTGGCGTTATGTCTCCCCCGAGGACAGAAGTTGACAAATCACTAAAGCACATTTTTTGTTTTTCTTTATGGGTCCGGAAGTTACGCGGGAGCTAGGGATAGGCACAACGTTTCCGCTTGGCGATTCCCCGTAGGGCGCAAAATGGAAATGAGCTGAGAAAGCTTGTCTGGAGAAACGTTAGAAATGTTAGAAAAATAAAAAAAGACAGGGAAAAGATAAGACGATGAGGCTCATAAAGGCCCGGCTCGTAAAAACTGTTGATCTGAAGAGTGAGGATTCCTCGAGGCGGGAGGAGAAGTCAGGGAGGATGGCGTATGGGGCTGTAATCCTGGAAGACAAAGATGGCAGGGCGCGGCGAGGGCCCCCGGCGCAGTTATTAGGTCACTTCCGCAGAGGACCGATGAGTGTTTAGAGAGTGACCGCGCTGCCGGGTGACCCCTGACAGCCTGCTCGTCATCTGGCACCGGGGGGAACTCTGGAGGATTGGCAAGAAGCTTGTTGTGAATATTAAACGTGACATTATGCCTTTCGCTTACAGAGAAGGAAAGGAGATAGCCGGAAATAATAATAACTGGAGGTGAAAGCGGCCAGCAGTTTATTTCCCCGCCGAGGTGATACCTGTCATTTTTTTAATTTCACCTCCTTGGAGTTGTAGTTAAAATTTTGCCGCACAAAACGGTATTTAAATCATCAGAAGAAAACCTGCATTCACAGCTTGTAAAAGGCTCATTCCTTCCGCCCTCTGAGAGGTTTGATTGTTGCCTCAATGGGCTAGATGGTGAATGAGGCCATTTACATGCTAATAGCCATGCGGTGCAATTTTCTTATCATGTATGTAAATGAACATGTTCGGCGGATCTATGTTGGCCAAATATAAACAGCCAACAATATGCTGACTTCATGTTCCGCTTTATTTATTCGCGCAGTAATTAAACACTGCCGACACACATGATTCCTCACTGATAGGCTCGTTTGCATTAATTAAAGCTAATTAGGAAAAAACGAACCGATTCATCACACCTGGTTTCACACATGCTGAGGTTTGACGCATCCGAAGCACAAACCTTTACAGGAAAAAAAAAAAGCATCACATGTGTGGGAGTTTTCTGGGCCTGCACACAGAAGGCCCCTTTACACCTGTTCAATTGTTTGTTAACACAAATAGCTAACCAGCCAATCGCATGGCTGCAATTCAATGCTTTTAGGCATGTTGAGGTGGTCAAGACAACTTGCTGAAGTTCAATCCGAGCATCAGAATGGGATAGAAAGGGGATTTAAGTGACTTTGAACGTGGTATGGTTGTTGGTGCCAGACAGACCGGTGTGAGTGTTTCAGAAATTGCTGATCTACTAGGATTTTCATGCTCAACCATCTTTAGGGTTTACAGAGAATGGTCCTAAAATGAGAAAATATCCAGTGAGCGGCAGTTGTGTGGACGAAAATGCCTTGTCGATGTGAGAGGTCAGAGGAAAATGGTAGGAGATGATAGAAAGGCAACAGTAACTCAAATAACCACTGTTTACAACCAACGCACAACATGTTAAACCTTGAAGAAGATGGGCTACAGCAGCAGAAGACCACACCGGGTGCCACTCCTGTCAGTTAAGAACAGTTCACACAGGCTCACCAAAATTGGACAATAGAAGATCGGCAAAATGTTGCAGGGTCCATTGTGCCTTGTATCAACAGTTCAGGCTGCTACTGGTGGTGTAATGGTGTGGTGGATGTTTTCTTGGTATTGTTGCTGACCATGTCCATCCCTTCATGACCACAGTGTACCCATCTTCTGACGGCTACTTCCAGCAGGATAATGCACCATGACACAAAGCTCATATCATCTCAAACTGGTTTCTTGTACATGGCAATGAGTTCACTGTACTCCAATGGCCTCCACAGTCACCAGATCCCAATCCAATAGAGCACCTTTGGGATGCGGTGGAACGGGAGACTGTCATCATAGATGTGCAGCCGACAAATCTGAAAAGGTAAAGCATGGGATCATTATTAGTAAAGGCGCATGTTAACGGGCGGACTGGTTTGTTTCCGGAGTGATGAGACAACTGGAAGCAGCAAAAAAAAAAAAAAAAGAAGAAGTTGGAAGATGGCTTGTTTCCGATGAGAATAATGATGTTTTATTTTTTAATGTTTTTTTTTCCTACGTTTTTTTTTTGCGTGTGAGACATGAATAAAACAGTGTGTGCACCTGACATTGTTCTGCAATTCCAAGCTTCAAATTGCATGGTGCAATTTCATACACAGGCACTCCCAAGTGCTGCCATGTTGTTCCCGCTTGCACTTAATGTGTGCGCACTCCTCTGCCGAATGATGAGTCACATGTTAATGCAAGAGCTTTGAGGTTGTTAAAATAATCTCATTCCACGCCGTTTTGACAGTTGCGTGTAGGTTTTGTATCACCTCGTCCCACCTCCTCTTTGTAGCAGCATTGTGTTTTTTTTTTTTTTTTGTTGTTGTTGTTTTTTTTACACCCAGTGAAACATTCATTTAATGGTGCACCATTTTGTACACATTGCCTCTAAATGATGTTTGTAGTCTCGGAATCTTTTGTAAACCGCAGATTAAAATAACATCCTGTCAGGGTGAGTAATGTCTGGCTGCACAGTGTGAGTTTGTGAGGCTTAAATGTTGTGACTCAACCAAATGAGCAATTGACTTTGCCCATTTCTTACATCGAATACAGCATCCTTTTTTAAATGGATTTGCGACTTTCCTTTTCCACAATTGATTGTGTTGTCATTTAGTATAGAACACCCTTAGCCCAAGAGGCTCTCAAGTCAATAAAGTCAATAAACATGCTTTATATTAAGGGATCTTTATTATTTGACCTTGCGGATGCCTAATATTCCACTAACCCTCACATTTATAGCCTGATCTGAAGAAAAATAATGGTCTCTGTCATCCAGGTCAGGGTACATCCAAAATAGAAAGCAGCAAACAACTGCCCTAACCTTCATTTAGGACTGAAGAAGATACTCGGAATAGGTGACACCTTCATGAAACCCAACAAGTCCAGTTTCCTTTGTTGCAGCTTTGTTCTTTGGGAACTTCTGCTTCTGTTACATTTCCAGATGATCTAATGCTCCGCGGTGGGCAGAACCACTTTGCTCACGTCAAAAAAAAAAAAAAGTTCTGATTGATGATTTAGGGCATGTTAATATGTATTCCTGTTGGAATTCCCTATCAGAATGATTGATAGAAGCAAAGTCATCCATGGAAATGGAGCCAATTGTGCCTCTGTGTAAGCTATAGCATTTTGGTCATTGTGTTGTTTATTGAGCCACCATGTTGCCCCAAAGACATATGGCACTTGTTTCCTAGGGTTAAAGTTGGCAATTGCATAAACTCACAAGGATGCAAAATCCTATTAAACACCTTCTTTGCTTATTGGATATTTATTAAGGAACGACCTTAATCTAGGCAACACCGATGTAGCCGCAAGGCAAAAGTCACGGGATCATGATTATACTGGCCATAATGAAGTTTATAGACCCAAAAATGCAATTTGATGAAGAAAACCCGCATACACTGAAGGCTTATGTATATGACCAATGAATAAACTTAGGAGCGATTCTCCTAAAAAGACTTTTACACAATCCCAATATGTGTTTATCTACTGCCGGATAAGTGTGTTTATGTGTGTGTGACAGACTTGGAGGTCATTCCCATAAACAGTAGAGGGGACGTTTTGAGCTAGAGAGGAAATCCAATTAAGACCCCGGTACAGCCGTAGTGGCATTTAACAAATAACTCTCCTCTGCCTCTCTCAGCAGTGGCTGGCCGAGCCAGCCCCGGCACTCTAATAATAACACACTCGCTCTAAGTTATAGTCTTATACTGTATTATGTCTCCTATACGTCCGAGAAGAGTTACGTCTCTATTCACTCCTGTGATGAAGGCATTAGTTCGCACCTACTGTAACGACCAATCATCGGCGGTTTTATCCGTCATGTGTTTATGCATGTGCACACACACACGTAGGCGATGAGCCATCCATTCTCTGAAATACGTGTATTACCCCAAGGTGGATAAGAAAAAATCAATGAAAAGCAATATTCCTATTGGATTTAGTTTATGCCATCGACCTATTTCTGTGAGCCGGTGCGTAGATCATCTGGGCAACGGTGAGCGGATGACCCGCTAACCTCCATCCAGGGTCACCGCATTAATGCACGCTGCTGCTCTTGAGATAGCGGGTTTACCTGTCCTTCTGGATTATCAGGAAAAGAAATTGATGTGGCTTTGAGGAGGTTGTCCACTCCAAAATGCCTGTTTTGGGTGTTGAAAGGTTGAAGGCTGAAATAACACATTTTGAAAGAAACTGCTTTTTTTTATGGATGTCAATAGAATTTTGAATTTTAAAAAACATTTGCAAATAACTATAGCTGCACTGCACAATCTTAAATCTTTGTACTTTTGATTAGTTTGCGGAACACCAATCAGAGAGGGTTAGGGTTAGGCTTCTACCTTTTGTCCCATAGAAAAATCATTCAATGAATGGAATGCAAAAATGGAATGCCAGAATTACCATTGTTTGCCTAACCTAGAAATAGTAGCACAGGACGTCGGGGCTTGGCAAAAGGTAAGAGTCCTCTGGCCAGTGGTCAGCAGACAAATCAGAAGGCCAACAAATAATCAGTTGTCAGTGTTCCGTCTCTGAAATGCATAGAGAGAAACGTAATCACCATCGAATAGCTTCTTAACTAATCTCCTCCTTCAACAGATTAAATGTGGAGACATTTCGAGACAGATTTTCTGGAAACGCTGTAAGGTTTTAGCAGAAAGTAACAAAATCTTGCACTATTTAACCAATTTTAGTCATGTAATGTGGAAAAAGAATCATATGCAGGAAATCTGTGTCAAAAGGCAGACAACATTGTCATTGACTTCTACTAAAATAATGATACAGTATCATAGAGCATCTTCAAATATCTATATTTTTGAATTCTAGTGAAGATATTTTTTACTGTATGTTGGATCAGTTACATTTGGACCTCTGCCATGCTGGGTGGCACTATGTGATATTGGTTAACAGTGATTCCTTATAGCTAGGGCCTTTCTGTGTCCATGTTCTGCCTGTGACTGTGTGGGTTTCTTCAGGGCACTTCGTATTCTTCCCAGATTAATTGGTGATTCTAAGTTGTTTTTAGGTGTGAATGTGGGCGTGAATGGTTGTTTGTCTCTGTGTTAGCCCTGTGATAGGCTGGCGACCTGTCCAGGGTGTATTCCAGCAAGTATCTCACCCAATGACGGTAGGTAAGACTCCAGAGGATAAGTGCTTACGGGAAATTATTGAATACATTAGAGATATATAAACTATGTTGTTTTCCAATATATCTATTTGAGAAGTACCCAACAAATGAAGTGTCCAAACCTCTACGGACACACTGTGGAATGCCCCAAAGACCACAACCGGGCGCCTTAGTGTCAGCCGTTGCCTTGTCTTTCTGTCTCTTCCCGCCCATGTGTCTCTCCAACCCATATATTTAAATCCGATGTCACAAAGTGACACGGTGGCAGGAGACCGACTCTGCAACTTGTGGCACCACTCGTCTGGGAAGATAATGAGTTCCCATAGGCCAGGGATGGTGGAGCCGAGTGTGTGTCGACTGAAGGTGCGTGTGTGCGTGTCTTTTGTTATTAAATCGCAGAGAGACAGAACTAGAAAGAGTCAGGGAAATACTTTAAACTTTAAACTTCAAATCGCCCCAGTTTGGTCAACCCCCAGCAGGATTCGGCTGTAATGAGGACTGGTTCTGCTCTCTCTGTCTGCTGCCCTCTGTCAGTTTCTCTTCTTTCTCTTTCTCTGTCTCTGCTCTCCACAGTTGATGGTACAGACAACAGATCACTCCCAGGAGAACTAGCCCTAAAACATTATCCATCATATTGACAGCTCTAGAGTCTTAAAGTGAAGAAAATATCATGTACAACACATAGAAAAACCTCCTTCAAGCCCTTCTACAGTTTTTCTCAAGTGCTCCACTGCCTCTTTTTCCCTTTCACTCAAAGAACTGGTACTCAAGAAGCCACTAATGTTTCGTTACCGGAAAGTTTCAGGTTCAATACCTGATATTAAAAAAAAAATCAGTTTTCATGATCCAATGGCCCCCTTAAATTCTTATTTGACACGTTTTGTAGCATTAGCCAACACTTCAGCAAGAATCCGCCGTTACAAGTCGACAGTAAATTGCCGGCAGTACGTCATCCCGGCTGTATATGTCCTTGTAAAAATAAAACTGTACACATTTAAGTGTGGACGAGAGGGACGGGGTGAGATATATGATGAAGGAAAGAGGACCCTAGGGGGAAGGGATTGCGAGGGACAAGATAAAATCATTGCTGTTTTGAATTCAGTTTTAAAAGAGAAATAATGGGAAGCACCGCTTTCAAAATTCATATATACACCCACTTAGTGCAGGCAGTTAACTGGCCGACGAGAAAATACTGGGCTTTTGTTTCAAACAAACAAAAGCATGATAGATTCTTTAAAGCTCCCAAAAAGAGAGCGCAGTGATTGTGCGGAAGATTAATACCATTCCTGTACCTTTCTGCTGTCTTGTCTGTGATTCATTTTATTTGTTTTGCAGTGGAGAGTAGCTCCTCTTGTTTCCTTTGAACTAAAAACAAGCCTTAATAGTCTAAACACTGATGTCTTTAGCCACTTCCACAGAGCCTGCTTGAATTTTCTCCCGGTGGCGAGCCTCGGTTCCAAGTCCAAACTCGCAAAATCTTTCCTAGGATAGATAGAAGGGAGCCCAAGCTAAGGCTGTGGAGTGTTATTGACTCACTGTAGGGCTTTCACAGGTTCAAATGAAGTTGCTTAGTTTGCATCTTTACAGCGCCCTTCTGATTTCAGCTCTTGGTCCTATGTGAAAGGTGCAGAGATTGGTCGGTGGCCCTTCTTTTTTTTATTGCGCCTTTAGGGATAGCCCACACAGCCAGACACCAATGCTGTCATGTTACACCATTTTCGCCGACTTTGCTATAGATTCTGCAAAACATAGCCAGAGTGTGTTCAGAACCTTGTCTTTTTTTATTTAGTGGAAACATCTCTGCTTGGACACAGGTCAATACAAATAAAGTAGGATAAGGTGGTTTGAGATAAGCAACAAAAACCCTCATGGTTACAGTCAGTAAAAAGACAGACTGTACTTTCTGGCCTGTGTTGAAGCTAGTTCCTGATATTCTGTACACCCATCCACCACAGAACCCTCCAGACCTTACTTTCTAACTAGCTACATAAAGGACATAGTACCTCCTGCATTGGGGCTGCACTTTGACACTGAATATAAATAATGAGGCACGAGATTGTCCAATACAGGCATAAATTCTAGGGTTGCTGGGTTTCAAAACCTGCTTTGAATGATTATGGAATTGGAACACAGCTCTAGTTTTCTACTTTCTATCCTCCTTGGGCTGAAGAATTTGTCTGACCTCCAGACTTACGAAACCTTCCCGTAATTAACCAAGTGCGCAGAAGTCTTTCTAGAAGTGTGGGCTGAAATATGGGAAAAGTTTGAGAAAGTACACTTGAAAGACACTCGCATGCATGCGGGACAATTCGCAGAAAGAGGACTGCATGGCGCACGGCGCTTTTTTTCCCCGGGTATTCCACTGCATTCAGTTATGACTTTTCCAAGGTCTGGGTGAACTGAATGAAGGCGAAGGTATGGCGGAATTGGACACAGGGAGAGGAGGACGAATGTGTTGAGGTGTGTGACGACTCTGTAAGAAATGATAAAGAGACAGAAGGAGGAGAAGGAGAGGCCGCTGGTTTTACTGCGCCAAGGCCGACATGCTCGGATTTATGGACGTGTGTAAAGACTACAAGTGTTCCAACTCCACCGCCGACCTTGTGAAACTCCTAAAAACAGTTTGAATTCATTCGGCGCAATGACACTGTCCATTTCCCGCGGGTTTATCAAGTGAGGAGCAGTACACAGACATTTTAAGAGGGATTTAAAAGAAAGATCCGCCCTCAGATGGTCTCATGCGGCAATAAATCTTGTATCTGCGATCTTCAAGGGGTGCGGGAGTTATAGTGTGATTCATTGCCTCATCCTTTGATGTGTCCAATCCCTTCTTCGGCAAATAATTTCTCGCCGAGTTTTGAACGTCGGTGTAAAATTAGTTTACAATTCGTGACGTTCTTTGATGAACTTTTGTCTTAGACAGGTTTCGAATAAAAGCATGTCAAAGCTAGGGACACATTTGGAAGTTTTAGCTTCAATTTTCAAGTGCTTAGCCTTAATTAGAGTTTGGTTCTGTTTGGTTCCAAAGAAATTATAGCAAACTAGTGGGAGTAGTCCAATTCAATACATTCAAGAAATATAAACCAGGATGGGGTACCGTATATTTGAACCAAATCCAAGACACCATTACCAAAGCCTGATCTTGGCGTAATGATAAGCTTACAGTGTCAGTGAGGGGGCGGCGAAAACGCTATTCACAGCACAAGAAAGAGAGAGAGAGAAAAAAGAGACAGGGAGACAGAAACGAACAGTGAGAACGTGACAGCAGAGCGGCAACCTTGAAACCTTAGGTGGGCGAGAGAGGAGCCTGAGGGGGCTTTATGTTACCGAGCGAGGGAGATGGGGGGGAGATCACAGGCCTTTTTCTGCACAATGACAAGAACCACCGCGCGGGGACAAGGACACATGTGACTTCAGTTCTCTCCCGGTGAAGGGACACGGCCCGCGTGTTCTCACCCTGACTGCTACACGCTGGATTTATTACTGCGCGTACTGATCTCATAGTGCCACATGTATGCAGAAATATACATGAACAGAGCCCCATGGGCTGGTTTTGTGATTTCTTAAAGGAGCATCCTGCAGGTTTTGGGCCATTTTTGAAAAAAAAAAAAAAATTGTAGGAAGCGTTGATGTGTGGATCGATACTGAAATACCGATACCTACGATACCAGATCTTTGTGCTCTAAAATCGATTCTCAAATCAAAATCTCGCCATGTTTGATACTTCATTCATCCGAAAAGTAACTACTGAATCTGGGTAACACGACAAACCTTGTGAAACACTGTGACACAGAATAGGCTTGGCCTTTTCAGTGACATGGGGTCACTATCTTCCAAAAGAGAACTGAAGGTGGCTGTGCGTTTGGTAACCGTAAAACCCAAGGGGATTGCGGGGCAGTAAAATTTGAGAACACAGTAAGTTGGATGTAAAGTTAGACCACGCCCCTGGTGCTGGATGAGTCATCAATATTAACAAAGCACTTTCCAGGAAATGGCAAACTCTAATAGTCCTTTAAGAATATCTATACTTTTACATTTTTGCTCAATGTTAGATGAGATAAGAGATGTTTAATTCAAGATTGCATCAAAGACCTGCAATTAGATTTGATGAGGACTTTAAGGGTCACTCCTTTCGAAGATGAATACCGATAAAACTATGGAAATATCCCAAAGTTTATCCGTGTCCTAATTTTTCTGACATTTGGATGCTTTGATCAACACAAGCAAAGTGTATTTCATTATTTTCGTGGTCCGGATAGGTAAGTCTCACCTATTACACCTAGTCAGAAGCATACATTTCTGTCTTTAAATTTAATTTTGAGTAATAACAAGAGCTTGGCCTGCGCAGACACGAATATCGCTCTTCGCCTTTAGCATCCGCTCGATGAAAGGTGCAGCCCCCTCCACCTCCGCCACCTCCCCTAACCCCTTTTCTCTCTCCTCTCTCTCACTTGTCAAACATCAAAAAGAAGGGTGCCGTTTCCAAAAAGACTCACGCGGGGCTCAGAGGGGAGGGGTCGCGTCGGGGATGGGTGAAAGACGGAAAAAGGAGAACGTGGCCTGACGCCGGGGCTGCGAGGCCCTGCGCCTTCCTCATGCCTCACGCGCTCCCCTTGCGCACCGGGCGAGGACAGGGTTCCACTGATTAGTGCGAGAATGTTCTAAAGAAAGAGAAGGTGCCAAAGCGCAGCCTCTAGCAAAGTTACACAGAAGTGTGTGTCAGTGAGAGGAAAGAGAGAGCGAGGGTGAGGGATATTGTGCAGTGTTGCAATGATTAAGTCATTTCTTATACTCGCCTTTGAGTGTCTTGTCTTTGATGCGGTAAAAAAAAAAAGAAAAGCCCCTCCCACACAGACATCATTAAGGAACAGAGGGATTGTCTCTCAAGTTGGATGAGGAGGACGAGGAGGAGGAGGTGGGGGCTTGATGATGAGGAGCTAAGACACAAGCCGGCAGACTTGTAGCACAATCTTGGCACTTTGTTGTCTTTGTTCTGTTGCACATCAGCAACATCTCCGTGAAACATTTGGTTTGCTAACAGCTCTGCCGCGTTGTTGAAAGTGAATTTAAAAGCGCTGCGTTACTTCTTCTTCATGCATATTTTCTTTACACAATGCATCTCCATTTGCCTGTTTTAGTCCCAATTTACCCTAAAGTCATCTTGATCTGAACGTATGCTACATGCTACAATGTTCTATCAAATGCAGCAATAGTAGACCACCTTCATATTTATCCCTGACAAATTCACCATGTTTGACATTAAAATTCATGCGCAAACACCTACTCAGCCACAGTGCAGAACACACATCCACCTACAGACGCAGACACCGACTGTGATCGGCGAGAAGGTCAGGAATGCGTTCGAGGAGCCGAGGCGCTCAGAGTTTTAGCGATGAAGTTTATTCTGTATTCAATCAAACCCACTGCAGGGATTTGGGCTGGAAATATATGCAGAAGCCATAAATGTAGGAAGGTTAGCAGTAGTAGTAGTAGTAGCAGCAGCAAAAGGAGCCACAGAGGTTTAGTGGTGTTAGTTAATGATCCGTAGGGGAAATTGCTCGGCCATAGCGGCTTTGTTGTTACAAAAAGATGAGCTGTTATACAGCTGGATAGAGTAGGGTATAAAAGAAGTTGCACTTATATTACCAGGACTTGCAGCAGTGGTAGGTGTTATAATGGAGATATAAAGTTAGGAACCTTTTCTGTTGGAGACTGTGCCCCCATTTTTGTGCATCTACGGGAATGGTAATTACTTAGGCCTCAGTTTTAAGGGTTTTATAGCTTCTACTTCTGGGTGTGGTACTTCTATAACTGCAAAATTGGCTTCCCCTGGTATTTCGATGTGATGCTAAATAGCAAGTTTCAGGAGCAGGACCACACCCCAACTGCACCTCTTCGTGCCCGGGAACCACAGTGGATTCTCTCACAAAGCCACCCCACATCGCACTCAAATCACTCCATTGTCATATTCATACCCTTCCATGTTCATTCATCAATAAATTGTTGATCCGTCCCTCTTGTTGGAAGTGTGGTCCTTGCTAGTGAAGACCCAAGCAAAGAACGCAAGAGTTTTTCGCTACTACAGGGCACAACCCTTAGTGATTTTACTGTTGATGGAACTAAGTTGTCGAACTAGACCCAAACACGTTTCTTACATTGTTTGAACACAGTTTTTAGGGTGTTTTTAAACCTTGAATGTGGTTTATGCCTCTGTGTGGCTGCGCTACACTCGTGAGTGCTATCCATTTTTTGGCAGTCAAGTCATTTTTGTTTCTACTCCCTGCTTTACTTTCTATTTCTTGCAACATTCGTCGAACTTTGGTAGAAACTTTGCTGAAGACAACTCGCACAAATTAGTTAACTGAAGGTTTTGTGGAGATGGAAATATGCTACTACCAAGCAGACCAATCACAACCCTTGCGGTCTGCGTCGCAGTGACGCGTAGTTACATTTCCGTGGAGATGCACGTCAGCCTATGGCACCAAGGTCTGCGTAGGGCCTTTTAACCTATTAGTATAGATACTTTCCCAGCACAACAGGAACTCTTATACCCTGCCCAGACATCTGCATGAACATATACTGTACTTTCAGCAAATCCGATTGCAAGTGGCTCGCTTTAAATATGTGTTGACACCTGTCCTCAGATACCACTTGGTATCAGATCTCAGTTATGCCCTCTGCATAAACCAAGATCTTCCTGTATAAGGGTGTTTTATTCTGAGTGAATGGGGCAAAATCAGACAACCCTGCTGAGCAGGTGGTCTTTAGTTTGACCACTATCACAATAACAAGGGAATATTGTCAAGACCAATTCCAAATGTGGTCAAAGCTCAGGTCTCTCCAATGTGTCCTAAGTGTGTCATGAGGGTGTTCACACGTGTGCTTTAAGCCAGTTGCTTGAGATTTCCCCAAGACGGATGGGAGCTCAAGATCCGAACGGTACCTAGGGACTTAAATGTGCATGTATGATTGGTTTGGACGTCGACGTGTACATCGATTCTTTTTAAATGGCCCAAAATAAAATACAATTTGTGAGTTTCTGTTGGGGAGAATGCAAAACTGTTTTTGAAGGTAGTTACCCTCAGAGAGACCCTAGGACTGTTTGGTCAGTAGGCGTCTCGTCTCACTCAGCAGCTGCACAGCTGTAAGTGTATGAGCTGTGTGCTGTCATTGTAACAGATTCGGTGTTTACTCGTCCCCCGTCCTCGGCTACAAAATCTGCATTAAGCAGTCGGGGCATTTGACACAAGGAGCCCTACTTAATCAGAGTCAGATAACAGTAGATTGTGCCTTTGACTAATGTGTCAGTTTGGGAGGCCATGAATAACACTAGTGTGAGCTATGCCGGTTGCTGAGGCAGTATTTATGCTACATGTACTTGATAATACTGGTGTTAAAAATGCTTATCTTCCACATTCAGGAGATAACAGTGAATAATGACCATTAAACAGCACTTTAGATGCAAAAACCAACCAGATAATCCTACTAGATTCTAAAAGCAGGAGTCTCCAGACATCTCTGCCTGGCTCCTGTAAAATATTGTACCGTATCATGCAGGAGAACACAACTGGTTTGTTTGTCTTCCTTTACACCCGGCAAGATGAAAAGAACGCTGTTAAGTCTGATGTTGTTGGTTCTCTCTCTCCCGTCAAAATGAAAGACTCCTAGACTGGCAGACACAAAAGGGCTTTCTGAGATTTGTTGCAACTGCAGGAAGCTGCCTCTCCCTCCGAATTTGCCACTTGACAGTGACGGAGTGCCTGTCTAACACAGCGATGTGTTCGTCCGAACGCGTGCGCGTCCGAAAGCGCACCAGCAAACACAAGCCGCGAGAGCGCGTTCAAAGACTCGAAGGCTGTCTGACAACATCATTAGTGTGTCTCTGTCTGTGTGTATTACGTCTCCTTTCTTCTCTCTCCCTCTCTTACCTCTTTCACCGCCTCCCCCAGCTTTCTCTCTGTCTGTCTCTCTTGACAGGAATCGCGGGGAAACAGGTGGAGAAGACTATTCGCGGGGAACAGAAATCAGACATTCCCTCTGTTGCGTCTCGGAAGCAGATCAATGTGCTGGGGTGGAGATATGCGCAGCTACTGGGTGACAATGAGGAAAGCGTAGATTATTTCCTCTGCAGAACTAAAAGTAAGTCTGGGCCCAGGTTGTGCAGTACTTCTCCCGGCAGAGCTCACACTAAGTGTTCATCCCACGACTGCGAAATAGTGTCTGCAAGAGAAGACACACAAATCTCTTACCCCCACAGCAAATTATGACACGTTGTACTATTTCATTTGGAGCTAATGAGCCCTATGGCTGCAGAACAACTCATCTTGGCTTCATGACAAATGAAACCACAGCATTTATATGCAGCTAAAATATACTTCCATTTAGTCGGTTTGACTATTCACACTCGGAAATAGACTTAAGACCAAAAGATACATTTTATTTTATTGCTTATATCTGTCGAAAATGTCTGACAAGAGCTAAGAAACACAGGGTAAAGACACACAAAGGGTACAGCAAAAGGAGAAAGGGGAAGAAAGACAAGGAGGTAAAATTGTGCTCTTCACTGCTGCGACTCGTGCCCCCTTCTCTCCACATGAGAAGGGGGCCACTGATGAGGTGTTGATTGCCTGTGGGCACGAGTGGTTTCTCCAAACACTCTCAAAGTGGCCTATCCTCTGATTAGATTCAAGTGTTATAACGGCAAATAGGCCCAGACACTCGACCATACATTACAGCACCGAGATAGACCTCGAGGCGAGAGCTTTCATTAAAGCGGTGTCCCGGAAAAGACCCGGATGGGCCCAGAGGTTATTTTGAGAACGGTACAAGTAGGAATATTCATATCCAAAGCTGCATGCTTGCTTGCTTTTATCAACTGCCGTCACGTAGGGCACTCTTGGAACAAGAATGGTCTTTGTGATGTGGCAATCAGTGTGCAACAGTACACAAGTTGGGGCCCAAATTATATGGTTGGTAGCCATTACATGTGCAGTCAAGGGCATTGCATGGCTTGGAAAAGGTGCAACAGCTTTGACACATGGCGGTGCCCTCAGATAATTTGAGAAATTGATGCTCTTGGACGCAACAGGATTTTTGTGAGATCCTTAAGCTTGTAGCCAAACTCAATGGTTCAGATCAATCAGGGTTCTATTAGGAACCAGGGGTAGCACTGGGTCTGTTTTAGGTGTGCCGACAATCTACGGTGACAACAGTGAGAAGAGTTTTCTTGAGAGCTACTATGGCATAAGAGCGCCTTTTGTGCCTCAAAATTTTCTCAAAAGATGACAAGAATCACCTAACCTACTAACATACTAACAACATAGTTTACGTCTTTGATTGATTGCTAGCTCTCAATGCTCCTTAGGCTCCACCGGTTTTTCTGTGTTTCCTCTTTTGTTCTCCTCCTTCATATGGTTTATTGATCTGAGGTGTTGAAGTTGTCACAGACAGATGGTTCATCCAACCATCTGCCGAGTATTTTTTTTATTTTTTTTTGTCATGGATTACTTCTCTCATGGATCATAATGGACCATCTGCCGCAACAGGTTTGTTTCTACAAGAGTCTTTTAGGCTGTTCTTGTTCCCGTGAAAATACAACAATTTATGAAATCACAAGAATCACCTTAAAGCTCTGTCCGCATATTGTCGTCCATCTCGTTGTAGGGGACGGTTTCTAGGGAAAGTTTCAGTTTGCCAAGGTAACCCTCTTGTATATTCAGCACTCCAAATGTATCCAAGTGAAACAAACAGAACATACTGCTAGCATATTTACGGAGCTAGCTCTTCTTCCCATCACCACTACCTTTGAAAAGAAAATACTATGAGCAACACCACCACTCTATAGGTTCACCAGATGACTGTGGAACAGTGGAAAGTATGGCACCTCTTCAAAAGTAAAGCCAAAGCAGGAGGAGGTGGCGCTTATGACCTATACTGCATCCAGTATAGGTCATAAGCGCCACCTCCTCCATGTCCAAACTAAAAGACTAATCAAATATTTTATAGTAATGCTGATGTAGGTTCAAGTGTCCAACATGTGACATCATGACGATTGACAACCGCTCCATAAAAAGAGGTCCATAGGGCCATGAGAGTCAAAAATAAGCGGGTGTACAGAATGTGATACGGCTAAACTCTCAAATAGTTCAGCACAGGCGCTGGCTCCTTACTTGCAAGATGGTGGCGCCCATATCCCCAGGATACTAAGCTGCTCTGCTTCAATAACAACCACTAACCGCAACAACTGCTAACCTCTCTTCCGTATCCGCTTCTTCCTGTCGTCCAACGAACTATAAAATGCGACGTCCACATCACCAACATCGTGACGTCATCTGGAAATGCCTGATACTCAGTTGGGCAGGTCTGGTGCCTACATTGGTTGCAGAATAAGGTAAATAGAGGGATAGCTCACATCTTATCTGCACCATAAATAGCGGTGTACATTATGTATGAGATAAAAAAAAATCTGTAGCTATTGCCCATCTTGTTGTTTTAAATGTCGGTCTGCCACTTGAACGAGTCCAGTTGTTTATTATACGATGTAATAGGTCAACTGGAAAGGGCGGCGTATTAACCCGTTGAAAAGATCGCCACCTAGTGCGGAGGAGGAGTACATGTTCCTGTCAGTTATTCAATTTTCTCGTGGAGATGCGTCATCCATTTTTTTCTACAGTCAGTGGGATCAACTAATGCTCCAAAGTTATAACCAAAGTTTTTTTTAACCTCTCGTCTTGCATGTACCCTCTTTTAAAGGTGTGTTGGACAATCAAAAACTAATTTGAATGGCTTTACAGAGGGTGGGTGAAATGTAGGACAATAGATATTCACAGCTGCACTGTGAGTAAAGAGTCTTATGCCACAATGCAGCCACCCTCCATAACACCCGGTAGTTCAGACTGACATCTGTCTGCAAATGTATGGATGCACACACACCAATCACACACAAGGATACACAACCTGTCTGCGATGCACACGGCGATTTACAGGCACACAGACGAGACATGAATATTTAAGAGGCTTCAGTCTGCATGCGTTCCATATATGTCACCATCCGTGCCTCAAGAGCTTGTTGGGAGGGCAGGGGGCTGATGAGCAGTGTGTGCGTACGTCTGCGCACTTGTGTGGCGGGCTCAAAGTGGCCGTCTTCATATATCATGTAGCTCCTCCTCGCCAAGAGCACCGCTTCTGTCAAGTGTGTGTGATGAGCACCCACAAGACCACTCCACACTTCACCCCCTCATCTGTGCCGGGGAAGGGGGAAAGAGAAAAGAGAGGCAGCGGGAACATCATGTGCATCTGCTGTGTTCAGAAAGCAGGTCAGTGGGGTAGGTCGGACTGTGTAGTTGTGTCGCCGTGTGGGGAGGCTTTTAATCCTCTTAGAGGAGTTAAGTTTTTATTTTCTCGTTGAAAAGAGCACACCTCATTCAAAAGTGATAGCGACCTGTGATACAGATGGATAGTTAGCGTTTTCTATTTAATATGCTCCATTAAAGGTATAGATGTGGCAAGGCAGGAGCATTTTGTGGATTCCTAACGCTCTGAGATGAAATTAAATGACCCATAATTACTTAAAATCCTTTTATTTCAATATTGGATTTGGTGCAGATTTTGACAGTGATGTGTGAAAGCAAAAACCCGCATCAACCCACGTAAGTGCTGACCAACCACTTCCAGTTTTATTTCGCAATCTGTTCTTCCCCCGCGGTACCTTTCTTCCCCCCTTGTTTAGTTTCCCGCCACTTTCGTGCATCACCTGTGTTTCATCAGCCAATTACTCACCTGTGCATAAATACCTGTTGCGATTCCCCAGTCACGTTGTCTCAGTACTTTCCTAGGCAAATGCTGCAGACATTTATTGCGACAAGGTTCCGTTTTTGTGTGTGTGTTGCCTGCACATTTACCCCGACGGCAATCCACTTATTGTTAAAGCAACGAATACTGATGCCATGGAACATCTGCACACGGTCTTTTTGACAGTGAATCTGTCTGAGTGTGAGTTTGTCCAGATGACAGTGACCTACCTACCTACCTTGCCAAGGTGGTGGGTAGAGGTCAGTTTCGTCCTGTTCAGGCAAGCACATTGTGGCTTTTACCCAAGCCGAGCTTGGTGCCTTTCGTAAAACCTTTCCTTACCAGCATGTTGTGTCCACAATTCAGTTTCAAATATTCTCGGGTCTGCATTTGAACGAACAGAAAGTCTCCTCTTAAATTCACCCTTCCTTTCAGCTGCTCAATTTGATCAGCTCTTGATCAAGTTAACTATAGATGAAAGCAGTGTTGGCACCGTCTTCCTACAGGAAGGGTCTGATGGTATAGAGCAAGGGTGTCAACTCACATTAGTTTAGGGCCTGAAAAATGTTGAAGGCCCCTCCACGGGCTGTAAGTTTGACACCCCTAATACAGAGCATCCGGTCTCTGCCATCAAATATGAGACTCCACCACTGAAAAGGACGTCTTGAACCTTCTAATGTCAAACATTTCGGTGTGGAAAGCGGCTTTAAATGACAAGACAAATTCACCCCAGAGGAAATGTCAAACGCACTGACCTACGTTAAACCCTTGCAATAAATAAACCGGTGCAGCGGTGGGGCCGACATGACACCTGCTTGTCGAGACGCATCCACCTGTAAAGGGTTAACGACACAAGTGGCGGCGCCTCGCATTCCGCCCAACAACAGCCCAACAGGTAAACCACAACCCCCCGCGGAGTCTGACAGTAGCTCGCAGCAGTCCATCGCCTCGTGACCACTCTCAGCGTGGCGCCAGCAGTCGCAATGCTATGAGAAATTCGCACCAAAAAAAAGCATAATGAAGCCTGCACCGACATTGCTTTTTCCCACTGATCCTTGTGAACTTGCAATAGATGGAGATGAAATAAGAAAAACACTGTGTGGGAAATGGGACACTGCCTGCACTACTAAATAAATGCCTCTCTATAGGTAATTCTTTTTTTTACAAGCTACACTGACACAATATTGTGTTTTTCAAAAGAAATGCATGCATAGCTTTTTTTTTTGTATGCAGCCTTTTTAAAAAGAAATGTTATTCCTCTATGGGACAAAAAAAAAGTAGAAAAACCTCTGTGGAGAGTTATGTCCTCATTAGGATTGGAACTGAAATGGAGAAACGCCGGCTTTCGTATCAAAGAGTAAAAGTTATACCTCGAGTTTCATACATTTTTTCTTTTTTTTTTTGAAATCTAATCTGTGTTGGAAACTACATCCTTTTTATGTAAATTCTTAATCTGCAAAGTAAACGTAGAGGAATCGAAGTTGCAAAAAGGTTTCTCCATGAATCTTTCAGCACGGCGCAGCTGAATCAGGTGTTTTTCAGCTCGAGGACGTCTAACTCATAAAGGAGAGGGGGAGAGGGGGAGAAAAAAATGAAAAGAAACTGGAGTGCCCTGATTGATTTGCAAGTGATTTTGACTCTGATGAAGACAAAGCAGCGTCGGAATGAAGGCCTGCGTGCACTATTAAAGCTGCATCCCTCAGTGTTCCCTCAGCTCTCAATATTCTAAGTTGCACGTTATAGAGAAGTACCATAAAGCTGCACTCGTGTGAACTTCCTGGGCATATTCCATTAGTTATTTTCTAGCATTTGGAATGGGGCCAGTACAATAGCCTTGAAGGTGTATCGATCATATTATATCTTGAGGTCTTCTTGGTAGCTCTGCTACCTCTACTCTTGTGTTTCTGTCTGGATAGCAGTGAAAAGCAGAACTTGACCCTTAAGTCTTATCAGTGTGCAAAATGGCATATCAGTCATTTTTAATCCATGTCTGTTAACCCCAATGTGGTTACATGTGTAGTTTTCTTGGAAACAACAACAAAAAAATCTTGCTGAGTACAACAACCAACTTCTAGAGATTCTTTCTTACTAC
Source organism: Mugil cephalus (assembly GCF_022458985.1). Taxonomy (NCBI): domain Eukaryota; kingdom Metazoa; phylum Chordata; class Actinopteri; order Mugiliformes; family Mugilidae; genus Mugil; species Mugil cephalus. Next base: position 4,796,333 of record NC_061792.1, read on the forward strand.
TCTTACCGCTTACTCATTTCCTCAAGAAATACTGGTGGTGATAACATCGTCCATCACTGTCATTTAGTTAAAAATTAACCTTGGTGATACCTTGGTCAGTCCTTTGCAAATCAATTCCGACCTGAATTCTGTCAGTCAGAGCTGAGGGCCAGTCAGCGGGGTCTGTAGACAGTGACTCATCCATAGGAGCAAGGGTTGCTGCTAGCGTCTTTTCTAAACAGGATCACATTTGTATTTGCAGGTGATTCACTATTGAACCATACAACCTCCCTGGCTAATGCCTGCTTCTATCAACCGGACAACCCTAAAATACTCACAAAAAGAAGAAAAATGGCATCATTTGTGTGGTTGTTACTTAGATATGTAACACCCCACCTAGACCAGACCAGGCACCAATGACATGGTTTAGGGAAAAGAAAAACATGAAGAACAGCACAAGGTGTTGACCTGACCTCCAAATTCCCTAGCTCCCAAACTGATCAAGTATCTGTGGGATGCACTTGAACAAGCCAAGCCCCCAAAGGCCCCCACTAACAGCAGACGCCACAGGACACCCTCAGAAGGTCCATGTCCATTCTCTGATGAGTCGGAGATGTTTTGAAAGGAGACCTACACAATATTGGGAAGGCGGGAGTCAAATTAAATGCATTTCGGGGTATCATTTCAGATGGATAGTGGTGTACCGTCGAGGTCGGCTACTTGGTAGACTAGCTGAGATCTTTTGGCCATAAAGGAGAAGGATTAAGAAAGCACATCAGAAGATTGGGGAGCACCCACTTCAACCGACGTAGTGAAATCATATCAAACTGTCGGGACAATCATGCAAACGTACCGAATGTTCCATTGTCGCCCGTACCTCAATCTGCCTCTGCCCTTACGGCAGATATGAGGCAGGGTAAAAAAAAACTGTCAAGCGTCACCTCGCCCTCATCCGTTGGGCTTCGCTTCATCGTTGCAAGCTTCTGTTACAGAGCAATCTATAAGTACTTAGCTGCTAAGGAAATTAGCCGCTCCACCGGCTGGAGAATGGAGAAATCATTGTGCGGTCGGGTATGCTTCTGTGCGCCTGTGTAATTGTATTTCTAACAAATGTGCTCGCGGAGTAGGGGGCTCCAGACCTTTTCTCCTCCCTCCTCCTCCTCCACCTCCTCCTCCCTCCTCTTAACTAAAACCCTCCTTACAGCCCCCCTTTAACATGCAAGCGCAGGGTACCCATGCGCCGGGGCCGCGCCAGCTCACCGCAGCCAACCTCATTACTGTTTGATTATGCGAAATCAGCAGAGAGGAGCGAGAGAATCAAAGCCGCCACTGGAGATGAGTGAGTTGTACAGTAAGTGTCCCTGCCCCACTGGATTGGTCGGGAGGTGTGTGTGGGGGGGGGGGGGTTAGAGAACTCGCTCCTGGAGACTTGCAGAGATCAAATTCTCTTAGTTTGCCTCTCCTCTTGGGCGTCAAAATGAGTTTCAGTGATGAGGCTGATGTCGAGGTCTAAGCTGCAGTTGCGGCGGGGATGTGAGCAGAGCAGGTTTGGGTAAGCTTAGAAAATGAGGGAGATCCACACTTTGATAGTCATGAAGAATTCCGGGACCCTTGCGAAGAGAAGCGCCGTCATTTATATTCAAGGGCAGCTGCAGCTGAGGATGTGGGTGCAAAATCGATGCGGGGGCTTTACCACGTCTCATCCTCACTTTGCGTATGCGCTGGCAAAAGACAGCCATGTGCACACATTTGCAGACCCCGAAAGTGGTTGAAATGATGCGAGCTGAACACACAGGACGCCAAAATGGCTGGCCCGGCGAGGAGGCGTACACAAGTACTCGCACAAATGCTAGTGAGGACGGACAGGCGGGCGCACGCACAGCAGCCATCGGTGCTGTGCGAGATAACAAGAGCGCGTTGAGGATGACCGGAGGGGCGGAGGGATGGAAAGGAAAGACGAATGAGTGAAAGAGTAAGAAAGTGGTCACGCTTGGCTTCCCTTTGCCATGTAGCCGCCCTATCTCTGCGCCGCACTGACCCCTCCACATGACTAGCCCTGCGCCTTATCAGCGCCTTACTTGCCCCCCCCCCACTCCGTCTCCCCCGGCGCCACGCGGAACGTGATGCTGAGAACGTGGCGCCAGATATAGGTTGAGTCATAGAGCGGCACTATCAGCTCCGGACACTGAGTCCGTCAGGCCTGCAGTCATCAGCCAGTTCGAGGTGTGATTTTGAAAGTGTGGACTGCTCTATCCCTCAGGCGTGTATACCCAGACATATGTTCATAAAGTACACACTCACTCCAGCATCCCCTATCGAGACACGCACACACATTTATAAGCTCGCCTAAGTGCAGCCTTTAATTGAAGCGATATTGCAGGTAAAGAGCTCATTTATATGCATTTCTTTAGCCCAAAGCCACCGGCTGGCAAACACACTCGCACACAAACAGACACACACTCGCACACAATGGCAACAATACCTTTTAAAGCTGACGGGGGCCTTATCCGCTTAAACCAAATTTACATACACCACTTCCGTTTGGTAGTCCGTCAAAAGCATTAGCCCCCTCCCTCTGTAATGCAAATAACCCCAACACTGGACTTAGTGTCCAAACTGATACTAATGGGGGATTTCTGTACAAGCCAGTTCGGACCAAAGGATTACGTAAATGCAGGGAACAAAACAGTTGCATATACTGCATCAGCAGATGTGAGATTGATGTCACACAATTAGTGCAAAAAAAATAAATAAGTTGCGTTATTTTCTCTGATATCTTTTAACTAATCTCTTTGTCGTGCTGCCATGACTAAAAGCAAAAACTGCAAATTTCCACCTTGACGTTTTTCACAATTCTTTTATTTGATCATAGTCAATGAAAGCACATGCCAGACACAAGCCCGTATCAACAAAAAAAGTCACTTTGTAGGTATTTTTTAATGTTAGAGCTTGTAGTTCCTTGGGAAACTGTTGAGGCTGATGACTCATCCTGCACTAGTGGGCGTGTAGAAAATTTCAATCACTCTGTATCTCTAGTTCACCTCCATTTTTTGTTGGGGATGGTTTTCAATGTTTTTATTTATTTTATTTAAGCAAACATATAAATTGAGTTAAAAATAGAATAAAAACACATTCAGGACAATTGTGGGACTGGACTCAATAAGACCCCTAGAGGGTCTGCGGCGGTACTGCAGGGGCTTGCAAAGTTGTTGGTTGATTAGACATTTTTCATGTGTATATGTGTATATATTCCCCTACATAGTTTTCTCACCCAAATTTTAATTTCTTTAAATACACAGTAACATGAATCCAACAGATTGGTTTCAGCAGTTACTGTTGCACATGTTTGAAATAAAAAAAAAAGAAATTAATATTTGAACCTGTCAATTATTTGAATAGCTTAATATTTAATGCAAAATGATACATATATTTATAAATAGCACTAGGCTGAGTTAAATATAGAACACATATAGTAAGTAAGGGGTCCCTACTTGATCTCACCATCAGTTTGTGGGTCCTTGGCCTGAAAAACGCTGAAGACCCCTGACATAATAGCCTCTTCCATATTCTGTGGTTATTTTCACTTCAGGTTTCACATGATAAATAATATGTATAGCTGCAGTGTTGCAGTCTAAAACAAACAAATCAAACAATTCAACCTTTCGGGATCCTCACTGGGTCACAACTCTAACTCTATTGTCTTTCCCGGCAACCCCCAGGTGCGTTATATCAGTATATAATAACATTGCTGACACATTCTCCTATTTCCTACACGATCTACCAAAGTGAAAACAACCCTGGGCTTGGGGACCGCTGGTCCAGCTTAAAACCTAGCACCAGTGTTTCCATTATTGCTGAGAACCAGAGATTCTGCACTCCAGCTTCCCCTGCGGTCTTTCGAGTTCTGTTAGTCTCGGTATGACTGTATCGCTAATGTGTTACAGCTGTTAACGATGTTGTAACAAATGTGGTTTTTAAAAACAGAGCGGGACACTCGTGGTCCCGATCAGTCATTAGCAAAGGCACGGATCTTGGCATGAATTATTTGGTGTCCCCAGCAGCCCTCCTTGGGACGTGCAGACGGGGGTGTTGCTGAATCAATAGCCATAAGGAGTCTGGCTCCCGTTTGCTTTCAAGATCTACAGCCAAAGGACCCAGTCATCAAAAGTTAATGAGCTATTTAGATCATGCTGTTTCCTCAGCTCTCTGCAGAGAAACGCTGCTACGCTAGGGCAAAAAGAGAGCCCGGGTGCACGGGTGTTTTTATATGCTTCATGTGTCTCCTATAGATCTACGGAGGATTGGCAGCTAAGACGGAACAAAGCATTGGTAAAGGTTATCATGAGTGTGCAGTTGCTTGACATGGGTTGTAGACCCCTTTTGTGGCTCTAGTTGTCAGGGCTGTCCAGAAACACCCTTGACGCACAGACCTTTTTAGCCTTCTTAGTCAAAGATAGAGAGAAAATGCGCTTATCAAGTTGTATCATCGTAAAACGTGTTAAATTATCTGCCGCAGCAGTAAGATTGATTGTATTTACGCAAATCAAGTGTGTCACCGCAACTACCCTTTATTGTTCCTATTCATTTTCGTTTTTTACGCTGGACCTTTTCTGCACTGGCCCATCATTTCAATCTGAGCAATAATGATATTACAGGTTATTATTGCCAGGCCTAGCCCTGTATTTTTACGGCCTTGTGTAATTACGGTCATTCGCGAGACATCTTCGCCTCCCTCCTTCCTCATTTTGCGACTCCCGCCCTCCCCTTACCTGGAATTGGCTAACAATGCCTCAAGCGGAGGCGGACGACGTGTCGCCCAGGAATCCTGCCAGGTTCCCTCGTTGGCTGTTTCCCTGGCCGCTGGCCTTTGTTAAAGCGATGGCACATAAATGTTGCAGGGAAGAAGTTATGGCTCCCCAAATCCCCTACAGGACAGCGGGACATTGGGAAGGGCTCCTTATTACTAAGGCCACAAAATGTGTGTATGTGCAGCAAGAAATAAAGATCATTAAGAATTAACCTTATTCCCAGGGTAGCCACTTCGAAGACACAACCAACAGACTTATAAAATATATATAACTCAAAGAGGCCAGCAGGTCCCATCCCACATGTTCACATATCACCGCTGTGGGATTAAGGTGTAATGTACAGCAAACTTTCTGGCAGCACTTCGAAAAAATTTTGACCACCGTGCCAGTCATCGAAAGAATGATTCAAACTGAAGGGAGCCAAGCGGGGCATTGATTTTTTTCTTTCTTTTTTTTCTGGATGCACCCAGTGGAGAAGGTTTTATCTGTTGCGTTCACCACAGATGCACATGAACCTCCAGCTTTCTTTCAAACACCCCTAAACTCCCGGGGGACCGGACGCTCACCAGTGGCGATTAATTGGTCAGCCTCGACGTCGTCCTGCACCCGTCAGTCTGCCCGGCCAGGTGCAGACTCCCATTTGTCTTCCTCCAACTCGCCGTCAGCTTTGATGCCTTCTCTTCTCCACCGCTTTTCCCACAAAACCCTAATCCTGCCAGCTTGAGAGTCAGGCGCCGGGGGTTCAGAGAGCGAAGGAGACGAGGCGGAGGGGGGGTGAACTTTGGCTTACGGTCGGGCTTTGCAACCCTTCGAACATAAAAACCTCTGGAAGGAGGCGTTTTGATCAGTGATCACCGCTCGATGCGCATTTTCAGACAAATATCATTTTTAGTGCCACCCATTGCTCGCCTTAAGCGCGAGTCGACTTCTCGGAGCTCTGATGTAATGTAAGAAAAGACTATCCCGGAAAAAAAAAAAAAGAAAAAGCAAAGTGCCTGGGAAAGTCTTTTTTTGTGGTACCTAAATTGACTAGAAGCTTGCAGCGGTGTGTGTGCGGTGAATGTGGAATAGAATCAAACACCGGGCCATTACCAGAGCTGTTATTTAGATGAGAGCTTTGGAGATCACCCAACCTGTAAAGTGCAAACATCCTTTTTCCTTGAAAGACATTGTGACTCATCACACTACAAAAAAAGCAGAGGTGGATATTATAAAAATCGATAATGGCTTACTGCTGGTTAGTCGCTTCCCTTTCCAGGGTCCAGGTATGTGTGCATGCCACACTGGCGTCGATGTGTTTGTCTTACTACGACAAGTCAAACACCTGCTGTCATAAACACGCATTAAAGGTCTATTTAAATGGTTAGAATTGTTTACGTATGTGATTGAGGTAATTTTCATCTCCAAAGATAAAATTTTTGGAGATGTACAAACAGTTACTTGTGACAACAAGACGTAATAGGAGCCAGCAGTTGCTCCTATAACCCAAATATGTGGAAATCCATGTGGAACTACCCTTTGCCAAATGTGAAAGGTAACCTTAAAGTTCCCCTGAAATCAAATTTTATGTTTGTTTTTCATGTTATATCAAAGTATCTGGCTCAACGCTGGCAACCGCAGTAGTTTTGGAAGTATTGTCGATGTCATTTTTCATTGCTGCTGTCAAGACATATACGACTCATCCTGCACTAGGGGGCGTGTCCTGTCAAAATGCAGATGACTCAGCCTGCACTTGGGCTTTACATGACCCCCACTCTTATAAAATTTAAATTGCTTTTGATTTGTTTAGATATGTGAGTGAAGTCATTTTAATGTGGATCAGGCCAGACGAGCAGACCAATCAGAAGAGACTTGAGTATAGTAACCTCCATAGCTCAATTTTTAAATATGCAGAGTTAACTGTTAATTCTTGGAGACTTAGGTTAGGTTAGGTTGGAGGTTAGAAACAATTATGCAATATTCTCATTAGGCTTTAGCAGTAACAAAACTGACGCCAGTAGAGAATGACTTCATTTGGATAAAAATGCTCTTTGCACTGGCATGCCTTTCCTTGCCTTGTGGCTCAGTTGAGCTTCACTAATTCATCTTTTCTTCTTTTAAAAGCTAGAAATTAATCCTCCTTAATGAGTGCAACAAACACGCAATCCGGAGAAGGGGTCTTATCAGCCAGAAGTAAAAACATGATGTGTTTTATTTTTTAGGAGACAAATCTCTTAAATTTGCGGCCAACACAGTAATTAGCACTTAAATTTACAATCCATTTTGGACTAATAAGGGAAGGGGGGAAAAAAACCTTTGATCCGCTCGGGCCCACTAGGGATGTTCATCGGTCACTCATGAGTGCTCTCCGCAGGACTGGAGCAACAGCCACTGAATTATTGAACGCCGCTGCGTCCCTAAGGTGAGACGCCGCATGGAAGTCTTCAGTCTTTGGGCCTGACAAAGAGAGAAGAAGGCTTGATGAAACATGGTGGGATGCTTACAAGCCATCCGTCACGGTGCCTCCCCGGTCACACGGAGGCGGGATTGGATTTCCGGCCGCGGGGATTTGTCGTGCCAGGGTAGGGGAGTGGTGGGGATTCAGTAATGCTTCAAGAGGATGATGCCGTGATAGCTATGATTGTTCCTTGAGTTTTCCAAATCTGAATTCTTGTCAGTTTTCCACTTGCGACGTCCACATACGAGGATGCATATATATATACATTAGGTGCCTCTGTTTACGAGATGCACGCGTGAGTAAGTTATGCATCTGAGCCTGTGAGGCTTAGGCCTGACCCAGCGCACCAGCAGTAATACTATCAGAACTCTCCCACTGAGCACCTGTTTTATTACATTACATACCCCTGATCCTCAAGCTGCATATGAAACCCGATAACAAGCCGCAGAGCTTTGATTTACCTGCCAAAGAGACCAGCTTTAGGCTTGTCGGTGGGAGCCGCCTCCGGTGGAGTCAGTGGCGGAATCTGCAGTCTAATGGCACATCAGATGTAGTAGGCTCGCACAAAAAAAAAAAAACATGTAGGATGATTTGAATTAAGCAGCAGCAGCAGCAGCTATGTAAAAATCTGTTTATTGTACCATAGAAAAGCTTATTTTCCATGCACTAATTTGCCTCCAATAGAAATTTAATACTCATGGATAAAAACATCCAAAATATATATTTAAGAGTTTATTTTGCTCCATTTTGTCCGTTGGAAATGTTAAGCAAATGTGGGCTTATTTTATTAGATAATACCTAACTTTCCAGTTACATTTCTATATAACGTACATTCCGAAGGTTTTTCTCAAGGGAATTGTTCACGTAACATCCGTAGCCTCGACAGTATATACCGCTTTGTTCCAGTGGTGAAAATGTCTTTTCCATTTGCTGTGGAAAGGTGTATTTTGATTTATGAAGTCATAAAAAGATATCCTAAGATATACCCCCTTCGGAATTCGCCAACAAATGTAAAACTTTTCATCTCATCCGATGTTCAGAAATCCGGAAAAACTTTTTGCACAAAATGTTTTCTTAACGCAAGTAATCACTTAGGGATTTTTCAGGATGATATCTTCCACTATAGATGGTGGTTACTCACACCCTGGGGCCAGAAATCTTCACTTGGTTTGCAATTTATACATAAAACTTTTATTCAAACATATATTCTGAAGGTTTTCAGAGAGGAGTTTGTTCGCTTTTCATTCGTAGCCTCGATAATATGATGATTTATCCTCATGGCGCAAATTCATCGACAGCATTTCCTGATTAATGGAGTGATAAAAAGAGTTATCCTAAATCTGCAAAAACCATTATATGGCAACAAAATAAAAATTTGAAGTTATCCAAAGTTGCAACACACACATAAAAAACTTATATAAGTAATCTCATGGGGATATTTTGGGGTTAAACTTTCCAGTTTTACTGCAATCTCAATTCTCTACATCATAGGTTTTCAACGTTTTTTTTTTTTTTTTTTACCCCTAGGGGGACTGCGGGGGCTTTGGTTGATTAGGCATTTTTCTTATATACTTATTTTCTCCCGCAAATTTCTTTAAATATTACATTAACATGAATCCAACATATTTTAGTAAAGGGATAAGAGTTAGCCTTATATTGAATATTGTTTTGCATCATCAATACCATAACGGCAGCTTCTTCTCTTTTTTTTTCCCCCAGAGAGCACAACAGAGTTCAGGCACACCTTTGTCCATTGGTGAGTTACGTTATTCAAATACTGCAAGGTTTTTCTTTTTCCTTATCTGTGGCCAGATGTTTGGGTCTTTGGTTATTTTCAAGCTGCTGGAAATGTGAATTTCTCAAAGAGACGAATAAAGAATCTATCTATCTATCTATCTATCTATCTATCTATCTATCTATCTATCTATCTATCTATCTATCTATCTATCTATCTATCTATCTATTCATATTTGAACAAATTGAAAGAAGAATCTTATCAGTTTGGAGTTAATTAAAAAGAGATTTTACGCTCCGGTAACCCAGGAGTTGATGGATCCTGACATAGGAAGCCACTACAGTTTATTGCAAACAACATTAACAGCCCAGAAAACGTTCCAGGTAATGGAAAGTGAAGAAAGAAAAAAAAAAAAAAAAACGAAAACAGTGGCTTTTACCAATCAAAAAAGTTCAATACATCTGATACTAGTATTCTATTTTTGTTCTGTTTAATTTTGTTTAGTTTTACAGTGCAACAGCTCACTCATTTCCAGTGTATATATGTACTGTCTTACATCTTTCTTGCTTCTTTCTCTGGTTGTAATACACGAGGATGCCTCCTATTCTTAAACAGATGCAACAGGCAAACACACGCCTACTCGCACATGCAAAACAAACAACAACAACAACAAAAAAACACCTTTCCCTGTTGCCCTCCTGTCTTCCCGTGCCCTGTGGGTAGTTGCATCATCGACTGGGGCCTCTGACTGTTGTCATGGTGTGAAACATCCCCGCATCCCCGGAGGATTTAACAAGCCCCCTCCGCCTGCGCATGTGATGCAAAGCACCGTGCTACCCAGCCAGCTGCTTTTTTTTTTTTTTTCTTTTTTCCCCCCACAGGTGTTGTCAACAGATACAGCATACAAGAAGAGGAGGCGAAAAAAAAAAAAAAAGTGGCGAGCACCTCGTCGAGGATCACGCATCACCCCTCACCTACTCACGTTTACAGCTGCGTCGCCTGGCAACCGCACCTGGCGTCATCGGCGGTTCCCCCCCACGGGAGATTTGGCCGTGCACAAACACCCGGCTGAACAGATATGTGACAACCGGGCTGAAGGAAGATTGTCGATGAAATCAGATTACAGCGAGAGGATTCGAAGGATTTTGCCCCATCAGCTCCTGTTTAGGAAAGACATTCGGAAACGGTTATTGGTGGAGAATTAAAAGACTGCAGCGCATGCAAGGAAGTGAACGGCACATAGAGCAGGGGATCAGCTAATGGTCAAAATGGGTTCCGTCTGCTTCTTGAATTGTTAATAAACCCTTTCGCTGATGAGCGTGATTGATTAGTGCCGGCCTGTAACAATGTGTGCCTCTTCAGTGCACTCAAACTCATTTACCCTCTTTTTGTCCAACTGTGCCTTTTATCAGATCCTCAACAAGCCTTTGTGTATAGTCTTTGAATTTGAGAGTGTCGCTATGTAGCCTTGGATAAGAATAGCTGGATAACCATCACTGTTTGTTCCCATATTATGCACGTCCGCCATGCGTACTCTGTTGCTGGCGATAGCGGCGGTGTTGTTCGGGAGATAAACGACGCTGGGCTCCGTGTTTGTGTGTGTTTTCGTGTGTTACACCCCGAGGTGGACAGGCGAACATCATCACAGGCCCCAGCCTCCTTCGCCCCATCCTCCTTTTACACCTCTCGCCTTGCTGACGCCTCCTAAGCCTACAGATTGTGTTTTGACAACGCCGATCATCTTCCAGCGGCAGACGCGGTGCCGCAACAGCCATCGAGATCTTATTAAAGGCAGAGATGGAGAGGTGGAAGTGGTGCAGAATGAAAATGGGAAGCTGAGCAGACTACCAGACAGAGATGCAAGGAGAGCAGAATTTAATAAAGAATTAGTGTCCCTTTTTTTTTTCCTTTTTGCAGGGAGGTCAGTTACGCCGAGGGTTGCTCAACAGCACTTTAGTCAGGGAAGAAGATGCATGTTCGCCCGGTAAAGTGCAGGCTAATGTGTTGTCAAGGCTGAAGCAACGCTCCTCAGACAGGAGAGATAAGATAAGAGAAAGGCAGCATTGTGAATGGTTGCCATGGAGCGAAATAATCTACGCATGCCGGAGACGGGAACAGAGAAGAAGCAAACATTATTCAAACGTAGGTGAGGAAATGAAAAGCTTCCGAGAATCCTTTTGCAACGCGGCCGTGATTTATTCAGCGTGCGCCGAAAAGTCGAAGAGTTAGAAAAGGCCCGTTCGGCACCCTCTCACGGGAAGGCTTTTTACTTTTGCATAATGCATCTACTTTTCCCTTCCCTCCTTACCTGCACGCCCCCCAACCCTCTCATTCCTGTCACCTCTTACGCTGGCCCAAACCCGGGACCAATCTGTCCCCTCCGCCATCCATCCACTTCATACCCCCGTCGTCACTCTTTCTTCCCTCCTCAGCCCCTATCACTCCTCAATCTCATCTTCCTCCTCTCTCCGCCGCTTCGCCCACCTCTTTCACTCCTTGCCGTCTCATTTCTTTTTCTCTCTCCCTCTTTGGAAGTGCCTGTTGCTGATCCATCAGGCTTGCTTCCAGGAGTATGTTCCCACTCGTTTCTCACAGTGAGTAAAGTCTCTCTCAGAGTGGAGGCGGTGGAGGTGGAGGCGGAGGCGGAGGCGGCAGCGGCGGTGCTGGAAGGTAGCCTCTGCTCCAGTAGGGTACCAGCCAGTTATTAATTACTCCCCAATTCCTCATCTGTCTGCCGAGGGAAGTAATTACGTCTCTGCCCGTTTCTCTCCCTCGTCGGCATCAGAAATGACGCGATAACCAGAAACCCAAATTACTCCTGCTGATGAGACAATCATTGAGCGAGAGCGAGCGAGCCGGAGATTTTTCAGCACCGCTGTGCTTCACCCGTCGGGGGTAATGGCACCTTGATTCGGTTCGGGATGTCTCCCCGATGCATTCGCAGGGCGTTTCCAATTTCCACCTCGCTAAACACTAAGAGATGGGTAGAGAGAGATAGGCCGAATGAATTAAATGAGGACCTCTTTTTTTTCTGTCTTTCTTTCTTTTTTTTACCTCCCTTTCGTTCATTTTTTTTTCTTGCTCTCAATAAGAGAGTGCAATCACGGGGAGGTTCCAGCTCCAATCAGCATTTTGCAGCTGTAGAGGAGCGATGATGGAAGAGGGACATTAGCGCCGGATCCTCATCTGCCATAGAAGACAGAGGGAAAGAAAAGGGTGGAAAAACAATTAAGGATGCTTTTCTTTTTCTGTCTTCTTTTCTTTCTTTGGAGGGAAACTAATTTGATGGTAACCAGGTGTCTACACAGGTGTATGTGGATACATATTTGGCATATATTTCAGCCTCCGTATGCAGCTTCCACGAGGCATCTGTTTCAAGAATGAGTGCACCTTGAGGAGTGAACAAATCTGAGCTGGCACGCCATTTGTTTGACACTATTTTGTAGTCGAAATCTTTTCAGAATTTCTGGCTGCCCTGGTTATCTTTAAACGAGGCAGAATAGGGCATATTATTATGATAAAACACAAAAATGGATCATTGTAGAATGGCTGATGCATGCATTTTCTATTTAGTTTGGTAGGCCATTAGCTTCTAGTGGCTTACATGGCTAACAGCATGATACTAGCTTATCTTTAAAACATCTGTAACTTTAGGCCCAAACTAGCTACATCTGTCACAGGGTGAATAGAATGGGGCCTCAAGGGAGGGACTGTGGAGTAGTGTTGATGCTTTGAGTAATACGCAACAAATGGTTGCCATCTGGGGGACCCTTTTTATCTGGGGATAAAGCTATTAGCTTAGCATAAAGACTGAAAGCAGGGAGACAGCAAGCCTGGCTGTTCCCAAAGTTGACAACAGCTAGCTCTAAATGTGTTACGGGTTTATAAGGCTGTAATTCTTGACAGTAACTCATAGTTTACATTCCGGCGTTAATTGATGTAGAGGCTCCGGCATTAACGCAGACACCTACGCAGACCCTAGCTCTGTGGCTAATGTGCACCTCCCCAGAAATGTAACTATGCACTGCGGTGATGCAGAGCGCATGAGCTGTGATTGGTCCGCTTGGTAGTGGCGTGTTTCTGCTTTAGTATTTCTGGCTGCTTCTCGATCTCGGCGATTGATTTTTGACCAATAAAGAATTGGTAACATTAACTGAGGCGGTTTGAGAATACAGATATTTGTATGACTCATGTTTCGATGGACATTTTGGCGAAAGTTTCAACCACCATAGTTAAACATGAAGCAGGAAGTAGAAACATACCCGATTGGCAAAAAAGTATAAATGTCTGGGACTGGTGAGGGCTCCATGCAAAGGTCACCACAGTACTATAAATTTGCCTTAACCTCCTACAAGCTTCTTTTAATCATACCAAAACGTGAATGGTGTAGATATTTTAAGCTAACTCTGAGTTACTTAGCCCTATTCTAGACAAAATTGATGAAATTTGAGTATCGATAAGACAGAATAAAATAATAATAATGAAATAAATATAAGGAACTACGGTGGCATTAGCAAAAAAAAAGTACAAGATTTGGAAATCTCCTCCATAATCCAAATTGTGCTTCGTTCTTCAGCTGTCAAACTGCTGTTTAAATGGAGCAGAAAAACCAGTAGGCTAGAGCAGCTCTCTATATTGTATTTCAGTACCTGTCAAGTTCTTATTGATTGGCTGCGGTGGATTAGGGTGGCTACATTGCTGCAGAGAGCGTGTGCAGTGTACATACAGAGTTCATGCGGAGCGGCGCTGGAGGTCTCCGAACTGGCGGCGAGTCACCAAATTCACTGCTCTCTTATTTCTTTTCTTTCTTTTTTTTCACATCTTCTTTTCTCTCCTCGCTAACTTCCCCTTAGCCTCGCTGTCTTCAGCCCAGAATGATTTGGATCCTAATAGTCTTTTTACAGCCGCTGGCTAATGTTGCCATGGGGGAATGTAACGGGGCCATAACGAGACAATCCCATCCCATATGCAGAGGATATGAGGGGGAATTTGTCTGCTTCAACGGTGACAGGAGCAATCTGTACCGTGGGGCAGTTCCAATGAAGAGCCCATCGAAGAAGAAGAAAAGAGGACTCAGGATTGTGTTCAGGATTATGGTGTTGGAGCCCATTGAAAATCTAATGGACTAGTCACATCAAATAGACTGGGTTGGTGCACGCCAGATGAATACATGTATGTCTCCGTGCATGCACAGAAAGAGAAGCCATTACCAACAGGGGTTAGGCTATTACTCTCTGTCCACTATGCCACTATGTGTGTGTGCGCGTGGGAGAGAGTCCCAGCCATACTGTTTCCAGTCCCATAGGGATCTCAGTACAGTGCGGCCTTTCCTGAATAATTACCAGAGGCTTCGTTGTATAAAGGCAATAAAGAGACCTGCAATATTGCATTGTGCTTATTCCACTGCCATAAGGAGTGTGAGGAAGACTGCTCAGGACCATGTCAGGTAGCAATTTAATAATGAAAACATTTTCATAGTGTTAAAGTGGTGTCTGCTGCACTGTCACATCGCCAGCTCTTGTAGCAACAGATGACTCCCTGCTTTCAAACTAAATAATGACCATATGAATGTTTGCTGTGTCAAGCTTTCAGTTTAAGTTTTAAAAGAGGAGATAAAAGTGTTGGACAACAGCAGCTAATATGCTCCAGGCGTGTCATGTGTTTGTATGGGAGCATCTGTTACTGAATGAACGCCTTGGGCCTTCTGAGGGTCCTCTGGGTTGGTGGGGAGGGCCCTCTGTGGATCAGGCTTGTTCCAGTGTATCCCACAAATACTTCATCTGGAGTATGCATTCAAGGAGTGGGGTGGGGGTGCCTGTTCTGGTCTAGGCGGGTGCTACATGTATAAGCAACATCCACACGAATCCCAGGTCCAAATGTTTCCCAACAGAACATGGTATAACTACTAACTCCTGTCTGTGGTCATAATGTTGTGGCTGATTGGTGTATGATGTGAGTTGCTTAAAAGTGACAAATCCAAAGTCCATTTTTACTTTAAACCAACTTTCTTTTCACCATTTTCTGCCTACATGTCACCCTGCAAGGCGCATGCCAAAGTCTCCGTCCATTTTCTGACTCACAGGAGCCCTGTGAGCTAAGACACAGGCAGTGACACGATAACATCAACCATAAATTTCTGAAATGCATGGCAACTTTTGTGAATATGCACTATATGAGAGCAGTAGTGCATCGTCTGCAAAGAAATACTTGGCTAGCTTTCTTGCTAATGTATCTCAATGATAAGACCACATAATGAGACATTTAGCAGTATGGCTTGTCTAGCTAAGACAGTCAAGCACTCCTCAAGTGAGTTGACAAAATACCAAAAAGGCTATTCTGCCCGAGGTGAATTCTATATTTTGTAGAATAACAGTTTTAATCTGTTGTCTTTTATCTTGTCTCTTGCATCTCTTGTGCACTGTTAGCACCCTGTTTTACATTATCCATCCACGGGTTCCCCACAACAACTCGGAATTGTCTCAGAGAAACTAAGGTTACAAATGTAACTCGGGTTCTATGCATTCATTGTCTGTGGGAGTCAAGAAGCCATACTGCAAATTAATGACATTATATTAACTTAGCATCCACAGTCGTCATTTTTGAAAAGCAGAATCAGGAACTAATTTGATTAGTCTGATATTAAATGCAAATACAATAGCTTTATAAGATACAGTAAAGAAAGTCCAGCAAGTAACAAAACCATCTGAAAAATTAAGGTCCAGCAGTAACAGTGAATGGACGGTCAGACTCCAAATTCCAATGCCAAAAAATGACAAAAAAAAGAAAAGAAAAAAAAGCAGTAGCTTAAAAAAACAACAACTTATGTGCAAACTACAGAAAAAACAAAGACAAAACCCCAAAGCACGTACAGGCTTGATTTAAGATAATTCACCTCACTTAGATTTCGATTTTTGAAGTGCACAAGAAAGAAAGTGTTTAATAATCTCATATATATTGGAATTCTTTACAGGACCCATACAGCAATAATACACACTCGTGCTTTGATTTACTCATTTGATTAGAAATCCTTTCAGGTCTGTGCTGCACAGATTTATTCTAGGTCATCTTCCACATTCTCTCATTTATCCCAAGCTTTGGCATGGGGCAAATTTGTTGCTGCATTGTCTTGATGCATTGTGAACTGTATACAGTATGAAAAGGCAATCGCAAGATCCTGCAGCTCAAGTTTTTTCTTTTTCAAACAATTCATTTAAGAAATGAAAGACATACAGCAGTTGTTTATATCCAAAAGACATGAAGAAAAGGGCTGCTACATAGTATTCAGTCCGGTGATTAATCAAGTTTTATTTATTTATTTATTTATTGTTTCAGCTCCTGCTTTATTGACTTAGGTGACCTATAACATAACAAGTCTTTTCCTGCACTTTGAGAAATCGAGCTTTTTAATAACATCAGTGACGGTCCTGTGTTGTTTGTGCAGTGCAATGGATCTTGTCATGTCCCTGCATGAAAATCCCAGAAGTGTTAATATTAAAAAGAAAACGCATTTCATTTAGAAGAATTAGTTCCGGTGCGATACCTGGAACTAACAGGGACACTTGATGGAACATAATGAAAATTGTCTCTCCTGTCTATGTCAAATCAAAATGTCCTCTGTTTGTGTCTGGGAGTAGTTTCAAATCTTAAAATTCAGTCAACAAAGCTGACAGATGTAGTATGTTGGCCTGTACTTGCCCTGCTTTTGGTGATTTGCAGGCCAAGACATTAAAAGGGTCTAATAAAACTTTCACACTCCAATTACTCGCTTTCTTTTAAAAATTTCGTCTCATTTTCAGAGGAAATTGTCAAATTTGCCTTATATGTACATGTCCATGCACACAATGGGTGTTACTTTAATTGTTTAATATTATCTAAAGGCATTGGTCTGATGAAGTTGTTCCATACACCAGAAATACCTGTTTCAATCCATTGAGTATCTTTTTCATCAAGTAAAGAAAGATGTTCACGTTTTTAAAGTTTAAGCATTATCTACATCACCAGCAGCTTTGGCAGGAGTGATAACGTGGCTTTCGGCACGGCACATAAGCTGCATGTTCCCTCAGATTCCATCCCCCCACCAGTCATAATCTGCGTAAGTCATCCTTGATTAACCCTGCTGAATGACTCTAATTAGAGCCAATTAGACCGGGGCGGAATGAGATGCTCTCCACGCACTAGACGAACACGAGAGGTGGGACGATGGATGGGTGGATGGATGGAGGGATGGCGTTGAAGTGGAGGGATGATTGAGGGACGGAGGCGCTTGGGGGCATGGAGAGAGAGAGGAGACGTGGTAGGAGGTCGTGAGTGAAATAATGAGGGGGGTGAAAGAGAGAGGAAGGGTGGCAGAATCTAAAAGAAGCTGGGATGGTTCGACGGTGACGACCAAGCCGTACAGCACACCAGTCAAGGTCATGAATAAACACTTGTAGGGGCAGATTGGCTCTGATGAACTGTTTTTTTTTCTGTGCCTGCATGACAGCGCTAATGTCCACGATGTCTCCTGAATCACTTGATTAGATTTTTTCACACTAATCCAGGAGGATTAGTGTTAGGATTTTGTGAATATGCACTATATGAGAGCAGTAGTGCATCATCTGCAAGTGCATCTGCAGTTGACTAGCTTCAGCCATTTAGCTTTAGCTAGCTTTAGCCATTTAGCAGTATGGCTTGTCTAGCTAAGACAGTCAAACCCTTTTCATATGAGTTGACAAAATACCAAAAAACCTGTTCTGGCTGAGGGTTTCCCATAACAACTTGGAATTGTGACAAGAAACTAGGGTTACAAATGTAACTTGGGTTCTACGAATTCACTGTTTGCGGGAGTCAAGCAGAACGTCTGAATACTTGAAGTTTCCAAGAAAGGTTTCCTATGTGGATGAGTCGTGAAAGACGTATCAGAGGCACTGTAGACGTCATGTGTCTGGATGCATGAGACAAAGGTTCTGCGCTGTAGCTTAAAGGGTAAAATACTGACATCAGGCATCATATAAACAAATAATGCTGCTGAGCTCCTGCACAGAAAAAGCTCTTCTTTTCATGTGACCCAGACTAAAAGTTAGAATGTCTCAGTCTCTGCTGCTTCAATTATGATTGATCTCTGAGAAAATATCTCTTGAGAGGCTTCACATTTTATTAGGTTCATTGGAATGCTATGGCAAATCAGGCAAATGGCAAA
The DNA here is from genome assembly GCF_022458985.1 of Mugil cephalus. Lineage (NCBI taxonomy): Eukaryota > Metazoa > Chordata > Actinopteri > Mugiliformes > Mugilidae > Mugil > Mugil cephalus. The sequence goes on from NC_061792.1 coordinate 4,814,470, forward strand.
AGAAACCCTTCCAAATCCCATTGGATTGCCTCAGAAATGTATTTTACTAAGGTTTTTTCTTCGGAAATTTGGACAAAATTATACCATTAGACTGGAGCTTCTGGACTGTTTAACTTATCTCTGTGCGGGGATAGAAAAAATCGTAACAACATGTGGTTCAGTGGCAAAAAAAAAAAAAGGAAAAATGTTCTCAGTCCAAAACAAGCTGTCTCTTTAAATGATAAACATATGGTGCTGCAGCCCCAGTGATAGTTTTCTGTACCCTTTACCCTCCATGTGTATCCATCCAGCTTGCCAGCCAGGCGGGGCGCTCAGAGGCCTACCTACCAGATACCCGTGCCAGCTTCCCCCGGCCCTCCTCTGCTATCAACCAGCAGCAGGGGTGGAGAGGCCAGGCTGAAGAGCCCACTCAGCCTGCCCAGTGATTGCCTCAGTCTATCATCAGCCAGAAGATTTCTATTATTGCAGATGGATGATTGGTCTGGCTAGCTGCCGGCCTGGCAAAGCAAGCTCATTTTAGAGCAGTTTGAAGTGTGAGCTCCAGTGTACTGAGGCAAGCAGGAGGGGGATGACAAATCGAAAAGGAGGGGACGGGGGGGAATTTGGTGATTTGGTGTTGAAATAATGGAGCAGAAATGGTCATAATGACAAGGCACGCCGACGCCGGGAGTGTTATGCACGGAGGACGGGGTTGTTAATGTGGACTGCCTCCATTTCCGACAACAATTTAGACGCTAATGGGGAGTGCTTTCCTGCTAAATAAATAGATGCCTTTCGGAACAAGGAGTTTGTTTACTGTTTGTACGGAGACGCATGTGTCAGCCCAAAACCCCGTGACAAATTTGCTGTATCTGTGTAAACGTCACGCTTTCCTCATCATTAACCGAGACTCCTGAACAGTCTGATTGTCGGATGAGGGTCACTGGAAAGAGTTCATCCAATCTTGTCAACAGCATATGTGTGGCCCTCCCCTTCGCACTGTGAACCGCTAAAGGGTTCAGCCTCGATATCACATGGCTATCATATGGCTACACACGCTCCCTTGTCCTTCATGTTGTTGTTTGGCAGCAAATCAAATTACCACAACACAGTATGACTATTTGAAGCACTTCACGGTCCAACTTAGCAGCCTTCACTTTACTGCCTGGCCTGAGGTCAGTTTGCTCTGTTGACGAAGCGCCGGACTCTGCAACCTGCAACCCTGAATCGATAGTCTCGAGGGAATTTACAGTATCTGACTACATGGCCTCTGCACTTGGGGGATTGGAGAAGTACATAGGAAATGTAACCCTACATGGCTTTTTATGCAGTATTGATCTCCGCATCCAGAGCTTTAAAACAGAGTTTAACAAAACAGGAGCAAATATATGATGCTCTTTGTAAGTTCCCCTGATGTTAAAAGCTCTCCTGTAAGGATAAGAGGCCTGATTACAAGGATGAGATGGATGAGTGGTCCAAAACGCTGATGTTTTCAGAGGAGATCCTGTTACAGAACAAAAACGCGGACATGTGTGAACATTACAGAACCAGCTATTACTCTGCACTTTGCTTTTTCACCCCTCTTTCCGTGACTTTATGTCGTTTCATCTGCTTATGCCGCTAAGAAGCTTTGAACCTCGGCGCGTCCCTGACTCCGCCGCCACCGCTGTCACCTGCTAATGTCACCGGTAATGATGTGAGGGCTGCTTTTTCCTTGAAACGGAGTCACCGAGCCAGGACTCAATCATTTCATTTAAGCAAAACAAAGTGCGACAGCGACAACCAGCCAAGAGAGCGAGAGAAGCGGCGGCGGTGGCGGCGGCGCTTTCGTCTGCAAATCACTTTACTAACACCTTTGAAGTGGTGACATGCCTCTGGAAAATGTCGCAAGAAGCTCCTAGTTTTCCGGATGAAAGGGAAGTCGGCTTCTTGTCAACTTTTGACCCCTGTATGCGAGAGATCAGTTGGGGTTCGGGCCAGCCACTACCACAGACGGTGCTGCCATATTTGATAAACGACAGCGGGAGTCTTCTCCGACTTCATTGAACTGGAGCTGAACTGAGAGAAGGAAAAGTAAACTGCGTTCAAATGAACTCGAATGCACTCGACTAAACTCGAACTGAACTAAAATACATTTACTGGGGAATGTGTTGTTTATCTCTTCTGAGTCTTAGGACACTTCAAAAAAGTGCAAACATGGATCCGGGTATTCCTTGTGAATCCCAGCTGACCATCCATTGATACCAGTGAGTATCAACCCTAGGTTCCTAGTATGGACCCTAGGTAAAGGCATTCACATGCTATCCCCTAGTCCAAACTAGCAAAAATCCTCACAGGGTAGACAGAAGGGGAACACTGGGAAGGGTTGCTTGGTCTGCCCACCCTACAATGCACCCTTGATCCTGGTTAACACCTGTCAACATGGGTCAGTCTAGAAAGCAGGGTTTACCTAACAATTCCCTATCCTGGTTTGAGAAAGGTGAGTGTCTCAACAGCCTCATAGCAGTTGGAACTTTCATCGGCTGATTTGTGTACATGGAAATTTGCTCTGTTGTATTTGTGAGCACAACTTGACTTAAGATGCAATACCAGCAGGCTCAAATGTCTGTATCAGGACGCTGGAGTCTGTCCCACATAGGAGACCGGAAAAGCAGCAAAAGCAATTTGGTTAGGTTTGTCATTAGACTCCCATTAGACTGGGCTGGTTGTTTACCCTATAAAGGGTAAATGGGCAAACCTAGCTGAGGTTGTATGACAAGTAAAGGGCAAACACCTTTTCAAAGTAGCTAAGTTATGAATTTCAATTTGATTTTGTTGCAGTATAAATGGTTAACTAGATCAGGCTAATTGTAACTGAAAAATGGCACACTAGAGTCTATTCTGCCCTAGCAGATTGAGTAATTTTAGCCAGAAATTGCATACATTGGGCCAACACAGATTGGCATACACAAGGGATACTTGAATGAAATTTTGCGGTCATTTCACGCTCCCATCACACTGGACTGGCTCTTTTATAGAGTAAATTCAAACCCTGCTTAAGTTGTACAACAAACGAACCCCAAATTGGAATTGGAAGAAATTCAAGGATGAATAACTATATTGGGCTAGTTGTGGCTGAATGCTAGGACACTTTGCTCTGTTCTGAAACAGTAGATCGGGCAGATATTTAGCTGAAATGTAATCAATTTTACTCTTGGTCTATAGCAACATCAGTAGACTTCTGCACAAACAACAAGTAAATTAAATAAAAAGACATCTGCCTTTGAGGGTTTTCATCAAGTAGATTAGTTATGGCTGCTTGACTCATTCATTGTAGTGCTCCTGTGTAATATTTTTCTTAATCCATTGAGAATTTTATAATTTCTCCGGAGCCACATCTTTCAAGAAGACACAAGTCATTTCATTACTATTAAAAGCACACGGGCGGCACATGTGTCAACAGCCCCCACTGTTAAATTATCACTCCTGACAGTCTGAGAGTAACGTTTAGCATTTGCATAGATTCCCTGTGAGGATTGTTTTCCAACACGCCGCCGTCCTCATTGAATTCGGCGTCAAGACCTGTGAATCTGGTGCGCGCTAAGCCCTAACACTGATCGCTGATGCGGTGGGCGTGCTGTCAATATTGGCCCATTCACTGTGAGTGAGCAAATCTCCCCTTGACATGGCCAGCCATGCGAGTAATAGCTAGGATTAAGATAGGAAAGTACACACATGAATATACAAAAAAAAAAGCGCTGTGCCGCGCAGGCGGACCTGAGGCAGCAGCCGGTGGGAAATTGCCTAGGCCTCAGATGTGTGCGGAAAGGAGATTGACTGGGAGCTTCGGACATGAAAAGACCCATTCATTGTTGGCGACCCTGATGCCAAACGACACCTTTACATTTGGAGTCATTGTGAATCCAGGAAAAGTAATTTAGCCTCTTGTACAAATCAGGACATGAAAGGAGGCGGCTTGTTGGTGTGTTTCAACGGCGCTCTTGCGCGTGCACTGGTCGGTGTTGGATTCAGATAATGCAGATGTCTTCTTTTGTCGCAAACAAGGTCAACCGCTTCATTATAGCTACAGTTGCCATAGCTCCCTGTGGAAGAGGTGCGTTGTTTCACCCCTAGAAACTCGTCGCTTGAATGTCTTCCTTACAAATGCAAACTTGCGCAGCCAATATAGCACATTTCCTCCCGTTCTACCTTATCATTCGGCGCGTCGTGGGCCGAATGCGTGACTGAATTCGCTCCCTAATTGGACGCCTGACAGGGGGCATTGTCCGTCGACGTAATGTGACAAGCTCTTACAAAATATTCCTTTTAGCGGCCGTCAGAAGGGGCCGGGCGGAGACGAAGCCGAATGGAAACGGCGAATCGTAACCCACATTTTCAGCTGACACTGATGTGACATTACCTAACAGGCGGGAGGGGAGATAGAGGGTGAGAGCGACTCCGGGGAAATCTGACGGCGTGGATTAGGCCCTATTTGTTTCACTTTTTCGACTGCTCCTCCCTGCCTGCTTGCAGGGGAGTGCGCGCACGCAAATGGGTATTTCCGTCTCCCACTCATCGTCGCCCTAATTGGCACTTAACAGCTGCCCCTCACGGCCTTCAAGCTGGCTGTGTTTCCGCTCACTTTTTTTTCCTGGCGTAGGAAGCAGCAGCGCCGCATCGAGCATTGCCCAGCTGAGAGGGCACTTTCTTTCCTTTCTTTCTTTCTTTCTTTCCCCCTGCACCCTCTCTCCATCCTCCCCCTTTCCCTCGCAGCCATTTCATGCAGGGAAGGAGCTCGCACCCCAGACAGCCCCGAGCGCTCATTATCGCTTCCCTCAGTCGGCCTGTCGCTCCGAAATCCAACCCCCATTCCCCACCCCTTCTCATCACCCACCTCCACCTTCTTCTCCCTCTGCTTTTTTTCCTCACCTCTATGGAGGACCGGCGCACGTAGAAGAAGACGTCAGGATGTTCTGCACCCAGGCTCTGAGCCAAAAGAGACAGTCCATACCATATGGCCCCATTTTCAACATCTTATCTTTATTTAACCAGGTCCATCAATCACTAGATTTGCGTAAATGTTTGACTCGGACACATCATATCGAAATGCCGCAAAGAACCGGCACTCGAGCTGTCCGTGTTCTGGGAGTGTGTTCCATTATTTTTTATTAAACCGTGACAGGAAAGAAACTGCACCGACAACTGGAGAAACATTATTTCAAAACCCACTCATCCCACAGCCTTCAGCGTGGTGCCCGGATAGCATCTTGTGATTGTTTGTGCGGCTTTTCTCAACCGCACATGTGCTCTACAGACGTTCCCAGGAAAAAAAAAAAAAAGAACGGTTTGAAAAATGGGGAAATCGCCGTAAAGCGAGCGCTACAATAACGCAGCATTATGAAGTTTTAACCCCAGCAATGTCAGCTAACCATATTAGCATTCCCACATGGGGGAAGGCTGTGAGTTGGAATAGAAATGGGCTGGTTCAGTGAGCAGGGGGGAGTAGAGGTCCCATTCGTCTTGTCCTGTTTAAATACACTGGTTAACTCCTGCCAACAGGGAAGCCATTCAGCAAAAGGCCAAGGGCATCTGTCATGTGTTCAGCACATTGATATTGTCCCGTTCCATCTCCTTCTTTCCCCCCTCTCTCTTTCGCTCCGTCGTTCCCCCTACTCTTTTGTTGATCTCTGCTTCTCGCCGTCGCTCCCCTGCTTTTCCCCACCTCTTGTCTTCGCCTCCCTCCGACTACCTCTCCTTGCTCTCTTGATGAAAGGAGCGAATATGCAGGGAGCTGACATGATTAGCAGCCTCATATCCCCATGATGGATGGCGCCTGCTCCATTATTAATATAGTAAAAGCACCAACTGCCAGGTAAGAGCAATGTCAGCATCCACAATATAACGCTGTGTGCCCGCGGATAATGGCGAGCACTTATTTTTTATCTATGATATGCATGGGCTTCGGGCCGAGGAGGAAGAGGAAGGAGAGGGTACTCGGTACAGAGCGGGCACTGAGTCTGGGTCTCCAGTTCAGCTCAGCTATTTCCTCTTGTTAAAATTGGCTATCTTTAATTAAATAAAAGGAAAGGCCCAAATTAAAACTTCCTCTTGAATCATAATGTCATTCCTTCTGGAAGACTTGGACACAGTCTTAAGTAAAAGTTCAGTTGGTTAAATAAAACAACTGGTTATGATCCCAGATTAAGCAAGAAAGGGGTTAAAATAATTGGTGAAATTACCAGTTTGTTGAAGTTAGTGGTCTTTGGTTGCCGTGGTTAAAATTGCAGGTGCATAGTTAAGGTTACTGCACAATAAATACGGTTTATAAAACATCAGCTGTTGATTTAAATAGGGAGACAAACAGCGTTTAGCCTTTAGCCTTGAAGATCTGATGTGTACTGACCCATCGCTTGACCCCAATCCCCTCTCTTAAGTTCTGCTAATTTCTCCTGTTAAAATTGTCTACTTTAGCTATATTTAATTAAATAAAAAGAATTCCCATGAAAAATAAAATTATAAGGACTTGGACGCAATATTTGTGACCAGACAACATTTACAAAAAGTTTATGATCTGATGATCAAACAAAAATAATAAGTATCGTAATTTAACAGGTGCGCGGTTAAACCTTGGTTGGTTCTGGCCTCAGAAAAATCACAAAATGGCCAAATTTGCCAAAGTTAGGAGAGGTTTGTTGCCTTGGTTACATTAACAAGCACATACTAGAGATTACTGCACAGTAAATAGGGTTTATAAAATACCAGCTGGTGATTTAAATCAGTAAAACAAACAACTTTCTCCGGGTTTAAAATCTGATGTTTGTTGACCCGTTGCTTGACCCCAATCTCCCCTCTTCAGTTCTGCTTATACCTCCCATTAAAATTGTCTATTTGAGCTATATTTAATTGAATAAAAAGAAAGAACCGAGATAAAATTATAATCTCATCCCTTTTGGAGGCCTTGGACACAATGTCCGTGGACAGATAATACTTACAAAAAGTTCATGACCTGATGCCAGGCTTAGATAACCCCTACAGATGACAATAATAATAATAATAATAATGATAAAAAATAATAATGAAAAGTATCGTAATTTAACAGGTGTACTGTTAAAGTTAGGTTTGGTTTTGGCAACGAATACAATTGATTACGCCCACACACAAAGGCCCAAATTTCCCAAAGTTAGTGGAGTTTTGTTGCCATGGTTACACCAACAAGCAGATAGTTAAGGTTACTGAACAATAAATATGGTTTATAAAACATCGTCTATTGATTTAAATCAGTAAAACAAACGGTTCTCTGGCTATAAAATCTGATGGTTGTTGACCCGTCGCTTGACCCCAGCCTCCTCCTTTTAAGGGTCACATCTTTCTTGTTTGTGTTCGTTCTACTTTGACTTAAACATATGATGTCTTGGGGGTGCTTGCCGAATCAGCTGACACCTCACCAAGATCATGCTGGAATGAAATGGGAGTGTAAAAACCCGGCCACGTTCTCAACCCAGGAATTGAACCTTAAAACCCTGTAATTATTAATGGACCTTTGTAGTCATTCCACATAGCTAACTTTTTCCCATTTTTTCAATGAGAACACGATTCTTTGAAAGCTCGACACACTTCTGCTAACATTTATTTAGGTCACACAGGTTTTTTTTGTCACTTTCCTGCTCCTCCCTTTTAATCCAAGACGCTACACGGATTAACAATGCGTAAAAAACAACTGTTAAATATTTTACACTTCAGTCATCCGTGCAGACATCTCTTGAACATGCCAGGCTGCCGTTTCCTGCAAAGCGTCGAGGTAGCGGAATTGAGACTGATGCGACGTTTGAAGGAGGGGATGGAGGAAGATTGAAGGGGAGAAATATGTGTGAAGAGGTGAAGAGCAAAGGGGGGGGAAAAAATAAAAATAAATGAAATAAGTGGGAGGAAGGGGAGGAAAGAGTGAGTTGTGTCAAATGGATAAATGTCAGCCGGAGCTTCATCGTCTTGCCTCCCAAAATGCCATGTGTAAATCGCGTAGCCGGGGCCCTCGGCCAGCCTCCCTCGCCGCTGTAATGAGATTACCGACCTCTACAACGCTCTGAATGTGCGTGTGAGGCAGGGAGAGGGGGAGAGAGGAGACCGTCGAGCCTGTGAGGAAGTATTCTGATGGCTTACACGGCTCCGAGGAAGAAGTGGCATCACTCACAGCGCCGAGCAAAATGTATCAAGGGGAGATTTGGGTGCTTATTTACCACTTTTTTCCCTGCAATTTTGCTCACAGCACCTGGTTTTTAACGGTTTAACTCTAAACCACGGACAACGAATTGACTTAAATATGATAAACAAACTAAATCTTCATAATGGCGAGCATGTGCATTTTTAATAACAGTCTCCGCAAGAGGAAAACTGCAAAAAGTTTACTCTCATTAAAGTTCCCTCCCTATAGAAATCTACTTTCCTATACTGATGCCTCCCACTTTGTGTCATTATAATTAAACACTTACTCTGTGGAACACTATGGCAGCCTATTAAAACTGTTTCCCAGCTCCTGCTTGTGAGCACATGATGTTTACACCACGGCTTCTCCTCTCAGACTAGCCTTTCAGACCTTCTTCCAAATCTAATATACCCATCCATAAATAGCTCACCTATCGAGCCCATATTTGGCGTGAGCGACGTTGCGCCGCGGCCAATCCCCGAGGCTCCCTCTGCCTGGCCCCGCCCCCCCGCGCACCGCCGCCCACCCGGTTCTAGTAACCCCCCCTTCCTCCCCTCCGCCCATTCGCCTTAAATGGACAAGCGGGGGGATTTGATTGACAAAATAAACGACGCCCCACCGTTTACCAAGCCCCTCCCCTCCTTTGGCTCCCTATCAGTGTCTATTTTGGCAACACGGATACGCATGGAGCCTCCATCACCTCCAGTCCCTTTTACGCACCGAGTCCGATAATGCGCGCAGGTACAGGGACCCCAGTCGCCACGTTTTCCGCCGCCGCACTCTCAAATTAATCTCATTTTAAAGGACTAATATGAAAGAAGTGGATGTAGAGGTCTGACAGAGCCACGAAAGGAGGCGTATTTCTCTTTGGATCGTTCTTGTTTTCCATCACCCGAGCGTCAGCATGGATGTCTTGGCGAACCACAGTATCTTTCAGGAACTTCAGCTGGTCCACGACACCGGCTACTTCTCCGCCATGCCTTCGCTGGAAGAAAACTGGCAGCAGGTACGTCTCAACTTGCGAATACGGCCGCTGCTGCTGCTCATCCCCGCATTATCCACCTCCAACACGCACGCTCTCTTGATTTGTGATCACATGCGCTCGCATGCAGGCGTCAACCCCCCCTCCCCAAAAAAAGCGTGTGTGTGTGTGTGTGTAATTCAGACAGAAATGAGGAGGAAAAAAAGCTTTTTATCACTCATGGACGTGACAGTTTTCGGAGAAATGGCAAAGTGGATACGAGTCGAACGCACACCGGCGCGTAATAAAGCTGTCAGATGCGATTTGGGGAGATGAAGACCCGAATCCCATTATAGGGATGAATTGGTCGTTAATAATACATCTGCATCCCTCAGATTACTGAGTTTTGAACCGTCCTGCATGGGTAGAAGTCCCCTATCTTATTCATAATAAATATCCCAACATGTCTGGCTGAACCCCTTTTAAATGCAGTATAGTGAAAAGGAAAATGTGCAGAGGGAGACTAACATTCTCCTCACACTCATCCAAGTTCGCTGGATTTAAAGGGACCCACGCGGCCACATGGCTCTTAGACACCTCAGAAACCTTAAAGTGTGCAATCATAAGCTAGTGTTTGTGCCACGTGAGCCGGTGCGTAAAATGCTTAAAATCTTCGCTTTTTTTCCTCGTTGCCAAATAAGAGTTTTTCACCTTAATGTTAATTTGCACCTGTCATCTTTCAACAACCCTTCTACTTTCTTTTTTTTTCCCATAAGAAGAACCACCTGCATTGCTGCTGCTACTGCTGCTAGAGATGATGTGCTGCACGTAAAAAAAAAAAAAAAAAAAAAAAAAAAAAATCATTGCACAGAAATCTGATGCCGGTATTGTTCATGAAACAGGAGCTTCAGTTTTTCCCCACTTCTCTGCTGCTGCTCTATGCGTGAGAGTGGGGGAGGATGGAGGAGGAGGAGTGACAAGGTGGAGAGACGAGGGAGAGAAAGAGAGAGAGAGATGGTGCGTGACCGCGGATCCATTCGTTGTGGCCAAGCAGCCTAATTGGCATCCTACTGTTAGCCACCGACGCATCTTTTCATAACAAGTCTCCAACTCCCTGCCTTCGCTGTCAGTGGATTTCTTTTCTTTATTTATTTTTAAAATGTGCACGGGCCTACGTGCAGCCATATGCAGCGTGCGTCTCCCCCCTCCCCACCTCTCTCGAGTTTCGCACCCACGGCCCGCATATCAAAATCAATACCTAATGCAAATGGAGGCAGAGGGCTGCATGTGTAGGCAAAAGGCCGGGAAGGCTGTTAGCTGTGGAGACTGGAAATGCCTTTTTGAGTGTTCGCAGCCAGTTCCCTCTCAAAGCCAGCGTCCATTTTGGAATCTGAGAAGTTGAATTGTCAGCCTTTCCAAGTGCAGAGATGCAGACCGATGCTCCCGTTTTCCGCCACCGAAATCCTCACCGCCGCTGCTTGAATTGTGACCAAAATTTTGTTGCAGAGCCCCCTCCTCTTCCCCCAACCAAAAAGAAACTGAGACAGACACGTGGTCAGTTGAGTTTAAAAACACTTTTTGTACCAGTTCGCAGTCTTGTGTCGAATCCCGATCCCCTGGAGTGCTTCTTTTCTGAGAACAAGCCTCCTTGCGGATAAGAAGCTCGTCTGACGTCCTTGTGAGCACGAGGATTATGACCGGCCCCACACTCCGAATCCCCCCACCCTTCTCCCTAGAAGATGTTCTTGGCAAAGAAATCCTTGTGTTCGTTGTAGTAGCGTGAAGTTGCCACAGAGCCCCCCAGCCCTCCTCCACCCCTCCCACACCCCTTCTCCTAGAATGCAGGAATTATGAGTCGCGGCTCGCCTTAAAAGCTTTGTCTCCAGCCGCTCTGAGGAGTCCCCTCTGTATTCCGGGCACAATTTAGAATTTGATGCTTTTATGGCGTCTGATGGCGAGATAGGAGGCCGTTGTTGCTGGCCCACTAAATGGGTCCCTGAGATGCGAAGGCAAGAATGATGACTGTGTCCCCTGTTGGTGTCTGTGAGGCATGATTCAGGCGCTTATAGGGGGATGGGGAGCAGAGAAGGAGCAAAGTGTTTTGGAGGTTCTGCAGATGGTACATCAGAGGCCGCTATTTGTTCCATTATTGGACCTAATAGAGCCAAACCGAACTGTGCCGCCTCGCTTCCAAATCCCAGTACAGTTGGTTGTTCAGAGCTGGAACAAACAGCAGGGGCTGAGCTGGATTTGGAACAAGCAGAGCCGGTCCTCGTTATTGGTGGAACCCAGCATTCCCCCCCAAAGCAAATAATACATGCGCTGTTTTGCATCTCTTGTAATCTTGGCTTCTATTTTCCGCTCCTTGTTTGCCTCTTTTGTAAGCTGGCACCCTTTCAGATAAAGCCTCATTTTGGCTTCGCCGTCGAACATTTACCAGACCGTTCAGCGCGAAACAGACAAAACATCTGGATTGTATTTCAGAATTTCTTTGCCACCTGGGGCCTCCAGCTCAGCTGATGCTCATCCACGGCAGTTGACCCTGATGGATGTAAGGGGACACCACCGATGGCCGGCTGTCTGGCTGTCACTGACCTCGGGACACACTCCACAGCCTCCAACACATATATTATCCCTTAGGGGTTCAGAGTGTTTGATGCCTATCCAAGCGAAATGTCCGTGTGTCGCCGCACGGTGCATTATGGGCTTCTATATGTGGATGTGTATCGGCTTCTGTGTTTCTAAATGCGGAACGAGCATCGGGGCGCTCTGGCACAGCCTCCGCGTGCAGGCCAGCGTCTGCAGATGCATCCACTCACATCAGTAGGCAGCCGGCTACTCCGTCTGGGGCGGGGTGGTGGGTTGCGATCGCAGAGGTGGAGGAAGTTGCAAAGCACGCAGATTCTCCCGGCTGCAGGGTTTTGCATTTCACAGTCCGGCGGGCTCAAACCCCACCCCACCCCCTTACCCCGGCGGGAGTGAGGAGCACGGACAAATCAAGAACGAGGGGCATGCCGTCCTCCCTCGTCCTCCCTCGTGAACCAGAGGCATTCTACATTTTGACCGAGGCCTTCCGAGGGAAAAGGTTCTGTGGTCAAGATCCATCAGAAGGCCTCTAGGTAGATCGAAACGTAAAGCTCTGCAGAACTTTGATCATCCATATGTGTCCGTTTTCTGTGTTTCTACGTGCACGTCGGCGCGTTTGTGTCTCGGCATGTTATGTAATCCTCAGTAGGCCACAGCTGCTTTCTCACACACGCGGCAGACATGCCGGGGAGCGCAGCCAACTCGGCCCCCTCCTTCCTGTCTTCCTCCATCCTGCTTTCTTCTTATAGAATTAGCACAGTATGGATTTTTGATCTCCGCAGGCCTGTTGTGTAAGCTCGGGACTTCTCCCTTTCGCTGTGCGCCGCTCGCTTCTGACAGCTGCCGGGTCACAATGCACCCCAGGTCATGCTTGGCGCACAAGCAAAAAGCAAGAAAGAGCCAGCTTTGATGGTCTATTTCCGGTCTTGGCAGGAAGCTAAAACCTAGCCAGTCTTCTCACACATCCCGCATGTTCTCCACGACCTTTTACAGCCTGCTATTTCATGTAATTTTATGCAAATCAAAATTAAATCAATCCCGTGCCAGTTCTGCTTTCTGGGAGCAGGCGGAGGTGGGACAACCCCGGGACTTAATCTTGTTTGTCTCAGAAGAGCTCCTGGTAGTGTTTGCTTTATTAAAATGTCACATCGGCTCCGAGAGTGAGATGTGGAGTTCCTAAAAATCAAGCCCGCATGCTTTCTCCGAAAGTCCGCCGCCGTCTCGTGACACTCAGGTGTCAAGCGGGATTGATCCCTCTCGGCGTTGTTTTGCTCGCCTCTAACCCTGGACGTCGCTTAGAAAGATCTTTCGGAGATGGATGCCGCGTAGAATGTATTTGACACGGCCTGGCCTGTGGCGCGCCGAGGCATGAAAGGAAGGCTTTGTGCGCCGCTGCACAATGCGCCGTCTCTGCTGGACTCTTAGTGCATGGATTCCAAGAAAAGATTCGTTCTTGTTTATTTGAAGCTGCGCACCAAAGTAGTTCATCTAATTAGCTGAATCGGTTTTCTAGGAACTGTACCTCAGCAAGCCAGTATTTCAATTTTGCATGAATTTGTTTCTTTTACCTTCGTCTTCAGCCTCCAAAGCTCCCTGCGTCTTTGTCTATCCGTGCACGTATCTCACGGACACACCTGCAAGCGTGGAATTTCATTATTCTGCTTGGATTTTGCTCTCTTCAGATCGGACTGCGTACTCTTTGCATGCGCGCAGCGTCGCGTTCAGGTGCAGAGGCGCTTGTGCGTTGTGTGTGTACGTTGTGTAATGAGATGTGCAAGCGACCCCCTGACCCAGTAACATCCATTCTGCCATAAAAGCGCTTAGTGAACTCTGCCACCTCTGTCTCATCACTCAGGCAGCTGAGAGGCGATTGCCAGTGATAGGTGCCGGCTACTGCTTTATGGGCGTTGATGAAAAGGTGGGAAGCGTTGATGAAAGCGAGGACGGCCGGGGGAAGTATTCATTTGTCTGACGCTCTGGTGACTGGCCCCGTCAGGAAGAGAGGCAGGGGAGTAAGAGGAAAAAAGGCAGAGGTGGGGGGGAGACAGAGGGGAGGCGAGGAGGAAGAGTGGTGAACAAGCACATCTTTATGTATGGCTTCCGTCTGTGAAACGCTCTGCCACCCCAGGTTTGATTAACAGTGAGAAGAGGAGCCAGTCATTTTTTTCGCCTCACACCAGCACACATGGCTTGGCAATGGCTTTCACATCATTTGAGGGGAAATCGGGAAGCCGTTACAGCACCTTACAGTGATCCGACATGCTTCGCTGCTGCCATCCGGCTTGGCAACCGCGGGGAGGGAGAAAAAAAGGAAGGAGTCTAGGCACTCGTTTTCTGCTTTGGATTCAGCACCAACTCTCCCTCTTTATCTCATGATGCTCCCTTGCTTTCTCTCGCTCCCCCTTTGACAAAATTCTGAGAAGACAGTTTTGACAAAGTCACAGCTGCTTTGTTTGATTTGCCCCGCTCTAACCCTTGGTGAAAGGCTGCCTTGCTACAAAAAAAAGTTGAACTCATGAAAGCTCTGCAATCAAAAATTGGCACATGGCTGATTAAAAGCATAGGGATACAAAGGAATAACAGTAAAGTTTAACTTTCATGCCACGAAGGACAAGATGAACTCCATCATGTGGAACAGGGTGAAGGGATATGTGGCCTCGGCCTCTGGCGTGCATCATAAAAAAATCTAAATGAATAGGCGTGTTTCTTTTTATCATGCTGAAAAGATAAAGCGATCGGTGCCATTTTTTATATATCCGCTACACCTACACCCAGGCTCCAGTTAGCTTAGCTTAGCATGAAGACTGAGCAGGAATCAGGGGGAAGTAGCTAGCTGAGCTGTTAGTCACAAACAGACACAAATTTAACCACATCAAACCTAAATTTACAAGGCATGTAGCTTAGCTTAGCATAAAGCAGAAGGGAACAGCTACCTTTACTGGTAGTCAGAATAATTTAACAAATGTTTTTATTAACTAAGTTGAACAATTGAACTGGGTTCCAAACTATCCTCAAAACACAAATGTCTTAAGCCAGACTGCGCATCACACAAATCTAAACCTGGCTGCATTTAGCTTAGCATAAGGCTAGAAAGCAGAAGGAAACAACTAACCCTGGTGGTCAGAAAGAAAAACACACTTATATCCTGAGCCAAATATGTCACACAAACCTCATCCTGCAGGCATTTAGCTTAGCTTAGCATAACTCCAAGAACCAGGAAAAGGCAGCTAGTTTTCTCTTGATGACAGGTGTTACTTAATTCACTGGAAACATTGCACAAACATCAACCAGGGAGGCAATTAGCGTAGCTTAGCATATTGACTGAAAGCAAAAAAGGCAAAGGAACACAGGAAGTCAGAGTGCGTAGCAAAGTAGTCATAGTTTCCACAACAGGAAAACAATGTTTGTTGTCACGACTGTGCACATTAGTTTACTGTTCTTCTGGTGAACATTCTGATTTAACTGATAGTTTGGTCTAAAGTGTCAGTCGTTTATTTTCATCAAAGAGCGACAGCTGTTTTCACATTAAGGTAATCAATCATTATTGTCGATGTTGGCTAGTAGCTCCTGGCACAGTTGACATTGCCTGTGGTAATGGCATGTAAAATAACAGTCATGAATCACTCTATGCAAAAGAGCCTTGACTATGTAAAGGCTCTCTGCAGCCCTCGGTTGTCTTGGTTACTTGCTTCTTACTTGGATCTCTTATTTGCTTAGTCCTTCAGCCTGCTCACATACTTGAAATCCATTGGCTTTAATCATGACCACATCCACACTTTGTCCAGGCATTTTATAGCCATAATTGGCTGAGACATACTCAGTCTTGCATCCCATCTTTCTACCTACCTGTTGCTAGGCAGCCTTGGCAAGCAAGAAGCAGCAGCTTTGGCCTATTTGTTTGTTTAGCTGTCAGTCTGGGAGGCTAATCCCACCCCAAGGGATTCGGAGCCATCCAGAAACCAGAGATCCAGCCATGTGGACCATCTCTCTCCAAAGATTGAGCGAGAGAAATGGAAGAGGGGGAGAGAGACAAGGGCAATTTGCCCTGAGTAAACACAGAGGCTTGTTGTTGTCATCCGAAGCCAGTCATCAATCACAGCCCCGGGCTCTTGGTAGTGACAGCCGCAAGGACGCTCTCTGAAACCGGTTGGATAGTGTATAAAGCAGGGACAGTCATTGGTGAAGATCAAAGCTGAGACGCCAATACTTGTTGACTTTTTTAAGAGAGAGCTTTTGTAAAAGTCATATTCAAGGCCTCCAGTAAAGACATGGACATGTATTGGCTTTTGGCTTGTATAATTGCTGAAAGCCTCTTGTGTTAATTTGTTTGCGGTCACGTGCAGGTGCACTTTGCATTCTGACGTCAATGCACGGCTGCAGTGATCCAACATGCAAAACCAGTTTTCTTCCACCTGCTCGGGCTGGCTAGCTTTCATACCTCTTTCTCCCTTTACCTGCTCTTCTTCACATTTTTTATCCTCTTTATCTCTTTCCAGGGATCATGAGCTTCACGCTCCTTCTAACTCCGTCAGGTTCTCAAAGATGCTTTTACTTCAAATTTATGTTTTGGCAACTAGCATCCGGGGGCGAGACATCAGATGTTCAGTCATATAATGTTTTCCATTGTCAGCAACTGACACTAAACTCCCTGGCAGTTAAGATTGGGTCCCAAATTACCCTAAAGACACTGATATCCCGAGCCAACTGAGTATGTCACATAATTTTAGTCATTTGAAGCCCCTGCAGGGTTGAGTTGTCTGAAAAAGATACGGCTTGTATCCTGAAAGCGAGACAGATTCAACTTGAATTGGGATTGGCCTACATGACAAAGCCTTAAAGCGCACGTTTCCCTAAGAAAAATGTTATTTTAACATGCATGCCTGGGAAAAAAACTGTCAAAGCAGACAGACAGAGGGGGCGAGGAAATTTTGCACCCTGCTTAGCTCTTCGGACGCCCTGGGAAGTGCCCTTCTGCGATTTAATGAGACCTGTGGGAAGAGCCATTCATCAGCGTGACAGCGTACCTCTGTTTCCCATTGTTCTGTTCTGGTATGTGAGGAAAGCTGTGTGTGTTTTAGCCTTAATGATGGGCTGGCAACCCTTTGATTAGATGAATCTCCTGGTGCTAATTAAGATTTAGGCTGCCAAAAGACATCTGTGTTTATGCCATCCTCCCTCTCTCTTACACTATTTGCGTGCGAGTGTGTGTGTGACCAGTTCACAGGATGGGTGTTGCAGTGATTTTGATATTTAGGGCTTGGCTGAACGTCTCAGCGGTTGACATGACTGCGGATCCTGGAGCAAAGGCATGTCTGAATGGAAGTCTGCACGACAGTTTGTTTGCATACCTAGGAATATAGCCTTTCCTAGTTCCAACCCTAACCCTAACCCTAACCTTTCTTGTGAAGTACAGTTGGTCATGCGAAGTCTTTGCAACAAAATTTGGGATACAAATTGAGCAAAGACAATCATTCCTCTCCACAGATTTCGGCATCTCTTCAAGTCAAATCTATTATTCAAGGCCGAATCAATAAAACAAACTATCTGTGTGGGGATTCGTGTCAAATCTTAGCAAATGCCAGTTTGCGAATGAAAAACATCAACCCCTGCTGCAGATGTTTTCCCCATCTTAACTAAACTCATGGTGTCACATAAATGTTTCACCAGTCAATTCCCCCTTGCGCATTTTCAGGGAAGAGAATTTGATCACTTATGCTAACAAGAGCCGAGGCATCCCCGCCCTCCGCCCGACCCTCCCTTCCTCCCGCCCTCAAATCGCTCCATCTCCGCGAGAGTGGCTAGACACCCCGTCTTCCCTCGCTCTGCTTTACTGCTACGTGTTATTCAGTCTATTGCCCCAGATATTATTTCATCGTAAAATGATGCCAATTAGTAAAGCCAGCCGCCGGTGGCTGTGGTCTGGCTCCTTCTCCCCTGTTCCGGCGGGGAAAGTTATTTGGGTCGGCAGCTATTTTCAGCCTGTGATGTTGCCAGGAATACTTCGGGGAGCAGCCGCTGTTTTATAAGAGAGCACATCAATAATTTTCATTGGTGTGTGTAAGCAAGAAAGAGAGAGGAAGGACTTCAGAGTTTATTGGGTTTATGTGCGTTTATTCCTCTGAAAGCTTTCTCTTGAATATTTAGCGGAGCAGGTGGCGTGCATGACCACGTGCACGTCCAGCTGTAACTGTCACAACCCTGCGTTCATTTAAACCCCATTAATTTGCCAGCCTTTGAACTTTAACCCCACATCTTAACGCAACTCTTATATTGGGTTTTAGCCTTTGCCCTGTAATCAAACATGCGGGACGCCAGTGAAAGCACACACACTTGCGTGGACCTAAAGGCCAAAGTCAATGAGTTTCTAACACCTTTCTTAGTGCGTCTAACCACCCTCCTCCCCTCTGCCGAACAGCCGTACATTGTCAAGATGAAATTGGGGTGAAAAGTCCTGGCACTACGCTTGCACCTCCCGCTGAAAAGCCAACTGCTCTGCACCGAAGGGTGAACGGGTTCAGCCTGCCGTGCTGCCTCCACCCATCCTCACACAAACTCTCTCCCTCTCTCTACGCTATCTCTTGGAGGGGAGCCTGCATAGTGGTGGTGGTGGTGGTGGCGGCGACGATGAGACGTCTTTCAATATTTTAAGCAGCTTGGGCTAATCTTTGTCGCTCAGGTTTGTTTTGGAAGCGTTGCAGCCGGTATAAAGACAGAACAGACAGCAGCCTTCCCCCTGTTTGCACCGTTCTGGATGTGCGTAAAGTCACCGGGATGTACAAGCATGTGCACGACTCTTAACACGACGCTGGGCGAATCCACCTTGTGAGCGACTGTGCCACTGACCTGCTTCTGCATCTTCTTTGCCTCTCACCTGAGATTCGGTGTTGTCGGTGTCATCAGTGACAGAGCTTTGGCCTTAGCAGACGCACTGTTACACAGCACTTGAAAAGCCACGGTTAAACACAAGACAACCAGCATGGAACGGAGGTGGCTCCTCGTTCAGTCGCCGAGAAGTGTGTAAGAATGAACCATTTTGGCTCTTATCAGCGCGGGCACGGCGCCACAGTTGCACTCCACGGTTTTCAAACGTGATCGGGGTACCGAGCGGCCCTCTCTTGACTGGCACGAGGAGGAAGCAGAGTTTTTCCGCTCCACTGTTCCCTTTATCTCTCCCCTTTCCCCTCTGTTATTTTCAGCCCTCCTCCTCCCCTCCGCCGTGCTCTTTAGCTGCTCGCCGCCCCTATTGTTTCTCCGTGCCTTTTCCAGCCAAGGCCCCATTCTCTTGCCCCGTCATTGTGTGCGGTAATGAAGATTAGCCAGCCCGCCGCACACAATGGGGTCCCCACATCCGGAGCGCAGACTCCCCAAATCCTGCTGCAAGCTGCTAACCCCGGAGTAAAACCACTGTTGTTGCCGACCCCCTCCGTTCCACGGGCCACACAGACGTGTCCAATATGCACTCTGTCGTGTTGAAAGCGCATGGCTGAAATGTCTCCTGATTAGATTAGGATGGTTTTGACAGCTGAGAGGGAGCGCTTGGCGACTCATATGCCGATAAACAGCAGCTCACCCAAATCCAGTTAAAGAGAGACAGAGTTCTCCTCCCCAGTGTGTGCAACATGGCTCCAGTCATTGGGATTATACCCCCCTTCCCCATCCTCCATGCCCCGCTATTCTCCTCTCTGCTTCTATCTCATCCTCCGCTCCATCATTCGTCTTCTTCAGTCTCAAGATGCCTCTTCTCTTTTCTTCTCTTCTCTTCTCTCTTCGTTCCTCTTCTCTCGATCCCATTTCACCCTCACCTCTCCCATCCTCGACTTAATACCAGAACAAAATCATTTTTCACACATTGTCACAAGCTGTTTAGATGGAGCAGCCGAGGTCTTTATACGCCGTGCACTTGTTGTATCCCCCGTCCTAAGACCTCTTAATAACGCCTGTATATTGCTCTCAAGGTCGGCATATCTTCCCCGGGTTCAATCTGTTTACTCGTCAGCTTTGTCTGCGCCGAAAGACGGATTATCCAAATGTGAAGTGCCAAACTGCTGTGGCACATGTGTGTTAACAAATAGTCGTGTGTCAACTTGGTGCTTGTTGCAAATGCTGAAATTCCTCTAGTATTGGAACTGCTCTAATATGTCCTGTAGGCTCAATTAGCTAGTTTAGCTTAGCACAAAGTCTGGAAACGGCATGCCTAGCAGGGCTAGCATGGCAAGAAGTTATCTTTAAAAAAAAATGTTATAATTATTAAAAATGTGATATTATTTTAATTTGAATTGGTATAAACAGCAGAAAAGTAGTATGTTGGCTAGCATTGAGCTTTTTGATGATGAATTTTGTTTTTTTATTAGCCAGAGGTGATTTGGATGACAGGGAGGAGCTGGGGAGGAGCGAGGGTTGACTGAGCACCACTAGACTGCTAGAAATGTCCATCATTGGCCATTTTTAAGACACACAGATTTATGGATTTTCGCTATCGCCGCTATCAATTCTTTCCACGCCATCCGCATTTGTGTCGATGTTGTCGTGGCTCGCGAAGAGAGGGGAGGTCCCTGGTGTCAGGGTGATGTGTGGATGCGTGCCTTTCTGTTGTGTCTGCTCCGAGAAAGCAATGGGAAATGTCTTTCTGCTCCATTAGGCAGGGGTCACCAGGTTTTTTGCGCTCTGAGTGCTCCATCATTGTGGTTTTCCCGCTAGATGAAAGGTGCTTTGAAGATCACACACAACCGCACACGAGCACGTGTTGCCTGAACCTCCAGTAACGGAGGGCGTAGCGGGGAGATGTCTTGCCTGAAAGCAAGGAAACCAAAGCTCATTCTCACTCTGTAAAAGGCGCAATCTCTCATTTAACGTGACTAAAGACGGGCGAGTCAATCCGGCAAAACAGAATATGCTGCAAGAATACTGTTCCGAGGGTCCGTCTATTAGTGCGCCCATCCAAACAGAAATTGACTGCGCATAAAGGAGGTGTCAGCTTTACAACCAAATGTGCATTATCCCCTCAAACTCCGTCAGCAAATTGTGATTTAACAACTTGGCGGTGTCTGTTATCAGCCTGAAGCCCGGGCTCGAGTAAAAACCGCCTCGAGGCGCTGCGTTGCCAGGCTTTGACGGAGGAGCTGACGGCGCCGCTGATTATTACCGCGAGGCTAATGTCGTCTGATAAGGCCGTGTGTGTAATTAAGCTGTTTCCGTAGTGTGTTATCTGTAGCTAGGTGAGGCGGCGGCTGCCTGGAGAGATGGAGCTGTTAGTCAATGAGGAGGAGGAGGAGGAGGAGGAGGACTCCTGTCTACTGTGACATTTCAAGCTCCGCATCTGTCTCTTCTGACACTCAAATATTTTTATTTATTTATTTTTTGCTTCTACATACGTAGGTGTCAAAATTTCTTAACCTTTAGCCATCTCTTTAAACTTTACTCTCCTAATCTGAAATTAATTCAGCTTGGGCCTCATCATCCGTCACCTGTCTGCCTCCTCCCAGGGAAGGCAGATAAATTAGCTTTCTTTCACCCCTTTCTCTTTGTGCCTCTGCTCACTCTTTCTCTGCTTCGCCGCTTCCAAGCCTTTCCCAGGGCATCGGGAGCTCCGAGATCCCTCCTGGCCAAACGCTGCACCCCCTGCCGCTCTCTCCGCTGAGAATAGCAGAGCGACGCGAGGACGCTCTCCCATTCAGATCACCGTTAGGGAAAACGAGGCCTTCTCATCCCGTCGTACCCCCTCCTTCTGGCCCCCGGAGGCAGGTTTTCCCGTTCAGCTGGGATGACACCATGCTGCTCTCCGAGGAATCCATGGGATCAGAGTTCTTAGCGAGTGCACAGGAAGGAGCAAAAAACCCCGAAGGGAAGCTTAGAAGGAAGGGTATGGTTTTTTTGGGGGTGGGTTTGTGTGTCTGAGGGTGAGGCGCACAGGGGGGAGCGGTGTGTAAGTATTGCTCGGTGAAGCTATAGATTACCGCCTCTGTCAGCTTCGACGGCCACCGCTGATGAGCTCCTGCGCGGTATCATTTCGTATCGATTAGCCACTGCGATGCAAACACACACACACACACAAACACGAAGGCTGTTGGGGAGATGGCCGCTGCCTAGGGCTACCGGTCATTTAGCTGTCACCTCAAAGTGATGGCTTGGCCTGGGCGCTCCAGATCAATGGGAGACAGAGACCCAATAACACATCATGCCTGGATAAAACGCACACATGTGCACCCTCATTGTGAAAGACCAATTTACCCAAATCTTTTCTTAAAAAGTTAACCCCAAACAGCTGTCACAAGCCATGAATTTGGTTTGGCTACCTGTTCCAGTACAAGATTTACCCACCCAGCAAAAAGTAGTTGAAAAGACATTGAAAAGACATCGCTCATGTGCGTCTAAACAACGTCTAAAAGCCGTCATTTTCATGTCGTTTAAAGGGCGTCTTCAAAAAGACACAACTCAATTTTCAACGACTATTTTTGGACTAAATTTGGACAAAATCGGACGGGCTAAACACAACCCAATTTTCAACGACTATTTCTGGACTAAATCAAGACTATGACGGACCGATTTAGCCCAAAAACCAACGTTGAAATGACGTCTGGTGTTTAGTGGGTACATACTGATGCGTAAGCCGTTGTTACCTGCATGTAAGGTGTGATTAATTCCTCAGTGGGGTTTTAATCGGAGCTCATATTGCATTCACGCCACGTGAAAAGAAACCAAGGCCATCCTATTTTCTGTGACCAATGACATTGTGCGCTTCAAATAAGCAATGAAGAGACCGTCACTGAACGTGAAACGACAAAAGAAGACAAACAGAGGTGGAAAAAGGAGCAGAGATTCATCCATGAAGTTAAAAAACGCGTAGTCGAACTCCGAAAACGGCCGAGACAAATAATCAATGTGTGACAAAAGGGTTTCTTTTTCCAATTTTCTGGGAAATGATGATGAAAATCCAAAGCTGCATTCTTTACAAACACAAATGGCGAAGGCATGAAAATTATACATGCCGAGTTTTTTTTTTTTTTTTTTTTGCAGGGTTCATAGTATGTGTGGGACAGAGGGTCGATATTGTTGGTGTGTCCTTCTGTGCTTGTTGGCTCTTGGGCATTTTTCACACTGTGCCACATATTAAAATCAAATCCTTTGAAAGCATGGCAGTTATGAACGGAAACAGGTTTAGACGACAGATCAGCAATTACCTGAAGTGTTTAGTTGCCATCATTGCTGCACAGGGGTGGGCACACTAGATGCTGAAAGCCTAGGCTCACATACTCAAAATAAAAGGATGTTTTGTGTCATTTTTATGCAAAAATGTAGAAAATGCTGTATCTGTACCTAGACTTTCCAGGGATGAACTACAAAAGAGGAGGGTGCTTGTAGAAGGCCATTAAAATTAGTGAGAAACCCAGATAAACATTGGCAGTAACACAGAAGCCAAAACAACAAACGTACAAGCTTGAGTTTAAAAGAAATGTGGCAATTGAGGGTTTATTTACTTATAAAGAGTTAGCTTAGCTTAGCAATATGTCTATGTCCAAGGGTAATACAGTTTGCCAGTTTTCCCAAAATATTAAACTACTCCTTTTTTTTAGTTTTTTTTTAAGAATTTCATTTTTATCATTTGTGGGTAAATCACTAGATTATTTCCATATAATTCAGACCTTGCAAAGAAACTGCTGCAGGGAATCATGGGTCATGTCTGAAAAGATGTGACAGCATATCCCCCCCCTCCACCCAGAACCTCAGTGCATTTAACAATAGTGCTGCATCACCCCCTCCCGCTCACGGCCCTGCCCTTTTAAACCCTGCCAGCATCAGCTCCGAATATTATTCACAGCACCTTGTCTCTATCACGGCATCTGTAAAAACTAAACACGATCACCCTAAAATTAATGGGCCGTGTCCACCCCATTACATTTATCTGTTTAGTGGTGTTTTGGGCCTTCCTTTAGGGCATTATGCATGCTCCTCTGTTCATATTTATAACCCAGGCTTTTTATTAGCGACGTAGTGGGGTGCTAACAGTTGGGAGGCAGCGTGCGCTTTGATGGTGATGGCAGGCGGCTCGGCGCAGGCCAAACGCGTAGGGAGGCGCGAGGAGGGGAGAGCATCAGCTGCCAGGCCAAGGGCCTCACAGAAGACAAGAGGAGAGGGTGAGACGAAGACAAGGATTTATTTTTTTTTTTTGTACGTCAAAGCGAGCGAATCGGGTCTGGTTCGCAGCTCCTCAGCGTGCTCGACTTTGTGAAAAGTGCGTCCTGCCATCAGCGAATATTTGTCACACCTGCTGTATTTTAAGCCTGAGGTGTGTTCTGTGTGCGTGATTGTGTGGGTTTGTGCCCGAGCATATTTTTGCATATGTATAAATAAGTGTCCATGGGTTAGCTTTCTTTTTTTTCTCTCTGGAATCATGTAGAAAGAAAATCATGTGAACTCTCAAAAAAATTAACAATAAGAACAGGGCTCTTTTACTGATTTAGTGGCTGAGCTTTGTGGTTTCGATAGTAAAACCACATACAATATATAGAGAAGAGGCCTATGTCCAAAGCCTACTTGATACATCGCACTGCTTGACTCATTTCCACTTAGACCTACATTTTTTTCTTAGCTATTAGTTGCTTGTTTTATAGTGATAGTTTAATAGTAAATCATAATGTGCTGTGAAACTTTCAGGACCGCTCTTTCTGATACCTGTTTGCAGTCTTGACTATTGACCAATCACAGGATATGAACCTGCCAAAAAAAAAAAAAAAAAGAGCCAGGAAGTTCTAAAAGTCAGCGTTTATCAAGACAACAAAACTGGTTTCAAGCGAGTGCGTCCAGTCGAAAAAATCATCCCCCGACCTAATTCTCTTTAATTGCTAGCTACAGACTGAACAGGCAGCCTCAGCCCAGGTTATTGATATTTTGTTATCTGTGGCATTTTAAAAGTCACGCCCTGAAAAGTACAAAAGCAAATAATTCAACCGATGATCACTGATTTAGCGTTGACTGCTTCGGGTTCACCGAGCTGTACTCCGTCACACTGCGCTGCTCTCCGACACACTTGAGTTGAACGGAGCCATTAATGATATTATTACTAACACCTGTGCTTTTCCTATAACCCGAAGCACCAGATGCTTTGTTGCCATAAACCATCTGGGAAGTTGTCCTTGGAAACAGTTTGTGTGCGGACAATAAAAAAAAAATTTAAAAAAATGTGCTCAGAAGGTGATTGGATGAACCGTCAGTCTTTCTCTGGATAACCACTCAGTCCAACGAGAAGTATATATTAATACATAGTAGGTGAGCCACAGTCTGAATAGCTTTGTAAGCTAGTAAGCAATGTAGCTAGCAAATAAAAATGATGATTTTTGCGACTGCAGTGAAATGTCTTCTCCTAGGTTTGACAGTCGTACATTAAAAGCACGCTCATACATTCATGTAGTTCCTAGCTCTGATTGAGACCTTGGAAGATGGTCATGTGATCTCTTGAAAGAACCCTGATGCCTTGCAACAGCACTTTTACAAACTTGCCAAAAAATGTCACCAATAAAAAAGGTCTATTGATTGCTGCCTTGGTCAGTGTACAAACTTGAGAAGAGCCACTTTATATTATGGCGTCCATCGCTGTTATGCTCAGGAGACATTTCTTGACAGTATGAAAGCTTGTTTTGAAGATCTGTCCCAAGTCACCTCTCTACCCTGCACCACCTAAATGATTCCCTCCCATCTGGAAGAGGAGGCAGGGGCTCCTGGAAGAGCTATCGGATTGTCTCAGCTTATCTTGGCCCGCGTGAAGGAATCATCCCGAAAGCCTTTTAGGAAATGGACCCTGGCTTTGTGCGGAGCCAATTGATGTTGGCTCTCCAGATCGGCGTCTGTCCAAATGGAGTGGAAAGGGGCCGTTAGCGTTCCTTTATCTTGGCTATTGTGCATCGCTTTTGGCTCTCCGATGTCCTAGCAGTCACACAGATGCGAGTTGCACATTCGCTTAAGGCCCGGCGAGTACAGTGTGTGTCACACATACATGTGCGCTACCTAGATTGGCACGATTTCAGCCGCATACAGTGCATGCTAACACTCAGCAATCGCTGATCAACCGCATGACCTTCTCTCTAATAATTTTAATGTCACCACCTGGGGGAAGGATGGGGAGGGAGAAAGATGGATAGAAAGAAAGAAATAGTGCATGGTAAGCTTGTCTTACCCGCAACCCCTTCACCTGGAGCCGCTTGCGTCCTTCTTACCTTGTCAAACATAGCCCTTTCACTATACGTGCACACACTCTCTAGGAAAGTGTGTGCGCGCACTCTCCACCTCACGCCGCGTGGCCGGCGACATCCCAGTACATCACCCTGGGTCGCAACCTAACATTTAGTGTGCATGAGCCCTTTTGAGTGTGCGTGCAAGGCCTGTGGCTTGACCACTGACAGGATCCCGTTACGCCAAATGTCACACTTCCAAAAAGGATTCACTCCCCCCCTGCAGTGAAAATGAAGTCGAGGCCCCTCTCTCCCCTCATGTCTCCCTCGCCTTGTCCTTCCATCACTCTCCTTCTTCCTCACCCCTCCACCCCAGGCCCGCTCTCGCTTATCCGCCTCTATCCTCTTTTCCGCTCCCTTGAGCTATCGCTGCCTCGCACACACACTCACCTCGGTTTGCCGTCCTCAGCGTTTTGCTGAATAAAGTCCCCTTTAACTGGATAATTAGTCCTCACCTTGGGAGAAGGAGGAGGCGACAATGAAAGAAAAGCGGAGGAAAAAGCTTGATTTTGGGCAATCGATAGGAGTTGAGGTGGAACCGGGATGACAAAAATGAGTGGTTTAAGGTGGCAAAAGGTAGAGGGGTTGAAAGATAGTGCAGATCGTGATGTGAACAGAGCAGGTGTTTGTTCTATTCTATGTCTAGACACCTTCTGTAATAAAATTTTGGAATGCGGCCATCAAGACCTCGCAGACAGGTGCATGAAAGAACTTATTTTCTCAAAGCCATCACATTTAGGCGTGCAGTGAAGGGAGGAGGCATTATCTTGACTCCTCGCCGTAGATGGGGTCTTGAGCAGCTTTTTAATTTGATGTCAGTATGCAAATACGGCGAGCAGTCAAAAAAACAACAGCTCTGAAGGATTTTTTTGTTCCTGGAAGAAAATGACTTGGAGGAGAAATCACACTCCCTTAGGAACAGACACCCTCCCTCCAAAAAAAGAAGAAGCGCACGGTTTTATTTTTAGAAGGTGAAAACAAGGAAAAAAAGGATGGGGGGGGGGGGGGGGGGGGGGGGGGGAGATTGTAAATGTCTCTGATGTGTTCAGTCTGTACAACCTTATTCCTGATAATGGAACTAGCTGCTCAGTCTGTCAGTGCCTATTTACACACAAATGAAGTGGCGAGTAGCACGCGCCCAGTAGAGCTGCTAGCCTCCATCTCAGCTGTCAAAACGGGTTAGTGGTTACAAGAGAAACACAACGATCCCTGGGATCAAACTGGCGCCGTCCATTCAAACATAATAGCTTCATCCTTGGACACGGAGCATCTCTTTCCCTCGCTGGCTCTCCTCTCAGAAGCTCGCCGGCTTGTTGTAAAGTAATAGACTTCTCAGGAAGCCAGTTCACACAAATCGGGGATGCATGCTTTTATTTGCCCTCCGTGGGGAGAGGTGTTTGGCGTAATAGGGATGAAGCAGACCATAACTACAGCTGAATAAATCTTCCTATCTTGGCTCAGTGGAAGCCGGTGCACACATGGCTTGTCAAAGCTCTATAAAATGTTGTTTGATAGGAGTTCTGTACAGTTTAAGATTTCTCCTCCCGCTATCCTCTCGCCTCGCTTTCGCTCTGCGCTACAGCGGTTGCAATCAATCAGTGTTTAATCAGCCGTCTTGCTGGAGTTGCCAGGTAATCCTGGCTGTCTTGGTGGCTATCTGTGCCTGTGTGCATGTGACAGCTGGCAGAGCTGCTAAGTTGCCTGCCTGAGTGGATGGCGCCATGCAGATTTTCTCTCCGTGCTGCGTAAAAAGGCATACTGGATGATCCGATGGCTGTTGAAATTGCCAAGTGGGATTTGAGTGAGAGGACGCGCATCTTCAGTGCAAATGCCCAAATGTGTGAAATTTGCCTGAATTGAATGTAAATTGTTTTCTCCCTCTTGCTTTCTCTCTTGCAGACCTGCCTAGAATTGGAGCGCTACCTGCAGACGGAGCCCAAGCGTCTGTCTGAGCTTTTCGACCAAGACTTGGAAGGCCTCCTAACTCCGGCTTACCTGAAGGAGGATGGGGAGGAGGAGCTTTCAGAAACCCTGCTTCCAAGCTTGCCAAACCTCCCTGAACCTCCGAGCCCACCTTCTGTGATCCTCTGCCCAACACGGAAGAACCTTCCCTCAAGTGGAGTGATGAGAAGAGACCTCAAACCCAAAGGGCAGGGGCTGGAAAATGTAGAAGGGATGGAAGGCGTCCACCAGGCCCAGCTGAGTGCCGTCACCTCCCTGACACCCCCTTCGTCGCCGGAACTGGGCCGACACCTCTTCAAACCCAACCAGACGCTGACGGCCTCGGCCGACGGGACGCTCACCTTGAAGCTGGTTGCCAGGAAGGTGGGGATAAGTGCGGCCCGGCTGGTGGCGGGGCACTCGCTTCCTGACCGGATGAAAGATGAAGAAGAAGGGGCTGCATGCGGGATCGGGGTCGGAGAGTTACCAGAAAACAAGAAAAGGATCCACCGTTGTCAATTCAACGGCTGCCGGAAGGTGTACACCAAGAGCTCCCACCTAAAGGCCCATCAGAGGACGCATACAGGTGAGATATAATCTTTGGAACTGGTTGTTATAATTGTTGTCACTGCTCCCAGGGAATTTTGTAAGGGTCTATGTGGGTAGGAGTTATAAAAATAAATGGTTGTGTAAAGACAAAGTCAGTAAATGACAGAATTAGAGTTTCAGCAAGGCAGATCTGAGGACTCCTCTCCCACCAGGGGTAGCCAGTTGATACACTTGCAGGTATTAGGATTGATTGACACTCATTGCTGGTGACAGGTTGAAAAGACTCAATCCTGAAGCTCAATGACCGTAGAACACTAGTCAAGACAAGGCCATTATGTCTGTGTCAAATATAAACACACATGAAAGAACAGAACTCAAACACCATGCTACCATTTTAGTTTTTGTGTTTCAGCAACCTTTTCTCTTCTATCAGTGCCACAACATTATGAATAGTACGACGGACATTTCAGGATCATTCTTTTCTTTGACGAGAAATAACCCATGCAAGCAATTTTCCACCAGTGAGATATAGCACGAGGACTGTTTTCAAAGCCAACTGGTATCGGCATTATCTCTCTACGGCTTATGTGAGCACTACATCCATCCATTCATTCCAACAGTCAGGTTTCTGAAATCCTAGATAACCCGACTTGAGATAATTGAGGAAAATCCACCTGCCTCGCAATCTCGGAACAAAATGCGCACGAAAGTGATAAGAGATGTTAAAAGAAATGGCTCTGTAATCGTTGAATGGGCTCCGTGCCATATGGAAATATCACAACGTTAGATAAAAAAATGTGATGATTTAAGGAAACCCACTTGCCTTATCCCGCTCTTACTGCCTAAGTACCTCTCTGTGCCAAATCAGGGCAGGTCCTCCTTGTCAAGGTTCTTCTCAAGAAAGAAGGCGGGGGAGGGTTCAGAAGCTATAACTCTCCCTCTCCTCCATCTCAATCCCAAACCACTCAGACCTCTGTCAGGAAGCTGTCCTCCGTCTGAGTAACTGCACGGTGATGGATGGATTGACCTGGATAGGCCGCCATTTCCCTGGTTTATTTCAGGCCCTCCCGTCCTCTATGCGTTCTTTAAGTCTAGGTCAGTGTTTCTCAATCTGAGCGTGTCTGATTTTTGCAGTGGGGGTCTGATTTTTGCAGTGGGGTCATTTTTAAGACCAAGAAAATATGAAAGTGTATCTAATTTCAGGCAGCAGTTCCAGTAACTAGAGGTGTCAGTGTTTGTTGTTATTAATTAGCATGGTTAGTGTTCAGAACCTTTTTGTCTTCAGGTCATATTCACACCAAATATGTTTATTTGAGGTCTTAAATGTTTCCTCTTTTAGTTTGGTTGGAAGGGTGAGAAGAGTGTTTTGCTGTTGGGAATAATTAGGTTAGGCTATTTAAGTCTCTACCCCCCTCTAACAGAGGCATTCAGGGGTATAATGACATGAACATTGACATCTGATAGGTTGCTGTTTCTTTAAATCTGAGGGGGAACAGCAGAGAACGTCCGTCAAGCGAAATGAAGTTACAGCGACTGAGATTAGATTTGTTTGCTCCATATCAGCTGAATTTGTCCAATGTATGGTTGACAGATCGCTAAAGCTGTCCAACAAAGACTTGTTTACCAGCTCTTGCTCCCTTGCAATTTTTTTGGGGGGGTGGTGTGAATTTTAAAAACGTCAACAAGGAAACATGCTGTACGTGCGATCACACCCTCCCTGGTGCATGGGGCATCAGCCTGACTGGGACAAAGGGCACAGACATGCCATCATTGATTTCCCCAGTGTGGTGTGTCTGCAACCACTGTGATTAAACTCCATGCCAACTGGGCCAGCTCTGTAGGACCAGGGCCACCAGTGCTGTCCAGTCACAACATCCATGATGTGCTGGGGCAGAAAACAAAATAAAACATGGCTCCGTTCCAATATGACTGAAATGACCGCAAGAGCCAGAACGCTGCATTGCATTTTGAAGCAAACTCCCTTGATGAAATATAAAAAAACAATAGATAGTGACTGGAGGGTGGCAACTTTTGTACCTCTTACGTTTTTTCCAGGCAGGCTACTGGTGTGATTGTACAGTTTTAAAAACGTACTGTTGGTATACTAGTTGGCTGACTCGCATGCTGTAACCTAAGGTCCGTCCACCAAATAAAGCAATTTTCTTGTCGCCTATTGCGTTGTAGCGAAAAGTTATTTGCACAAAGATAATGCAAGGGCACAGTTTTTGTTGTCATCTTTCTTGATTTGATAACAAAACATTATTGGCATCTATGTTCCAAACTCTCTATCAGCAAGTTGAACTTATTACTTATTATACTTAGTAATATAACAGAAAATATTGTCAATGCATGGACAGAGCTATTTGAAAAGAATATTGCCTTCACAACTTGGCTGCTCCATCTGGGTTCACTCACTGCTTAAAGCCCCCTATTAGCACGGTTGATTTAGTGGTAGGATCCAAAGTCATCGACTTTGTTTCCTTGCGGTAAACATTCAGGGAACTTTGTCCTTGTGTCTTAGGTCAATCAACAATATCAGATGTTCCAATTTGTAGCGTTGCCTCAAGTTGGGGTTAGTTCAACTTCAGCTTTCACCTATGATTGCTAAAAAATGTTCTATCGTCACAACCCCTAGGGTAGGGTTAACACTAACCCTAACCCTAACTCGTCGTGATGCCTAGCTAACCCCTAATTCTTTTCCTGTGCATATGACCCTCAATGCTTTCAACAAACTTACATTTGTTTGCTCAGGTCTAATTCTGTTCATGAATTTTTACCTTTTGGGTTCTTTTCGCTAAGAGAACGTTCCCTCTGGTTATTGGTCAGAAATTTGTGCGACACAAGTAAGAAGGTAAATACAGGAAGTTGTTCCAGTTGTGTCCTAGATCGTTTGCTAAAAACAGTGGTAAAACTTCATGAAATGAAAGTGCTATACTGCTTCACAACATCAAAATGCCATCTCTTAGCTAATGTGGTACTTTTTCCCCCCTCTATCCTGTAGTGTTTAAACATTTATATTATAATGACTTTATGGCGACAGGACAACGTTCCTTGAGAAACCCTTCCCCCCCTCGAGCCTATCACTGTCACTTAAGGTGCTCCTGCATGAAAGCATTGAAAAAGAACATCTGTCTCGTTATTCAAACCAGGAAGGTAGCGTGATAAAGGGGGGAAAATGTCGACACAAGATGACAAAAGGAAACACAAAAGCCGGAGAAACGGCAGAAGAAGAGGAGAGAGTGACAGGGAGTGAAACAAAGAGTAGATGAAGACAGAAGAGAGGAATGGGGGAGGTACAGTAGAGCGACCCTCTTCAGAAAAAAGACAGCAGTGCCACAGGCTCCCCCATTCACTGAGCCATTATCCTGACAAGTTTAAAGATGTCATTACTCAAATCCTCTTTTTCTTAGTTGTTATTTCCATAAATTACCGACGGAGAAAAGGCTACGATTTAATCTGGAATTAGACGGGCTGAGTTGAAATGACAGTGCCCTGTAGAGCTTTTGGTGAATAGGCTTATTGCAGATAAGGAATGGTACAACTGGATTTTGGGCAGGGTAAAACACGAGCACTGTTGGGTTATTCTGCCTTCTCTGTCTCGCTCTTTCTCGTTCCCTGTTTTCCTGATGCTGCCTTGCTCTCTTTCGCTTTTTTCTTTTCGCCGTTTCTCGTCAAATTCTCTTCCCTAACCCTCTCCTCCTTTCATTCTATGTCAGCCTTTTAGCCCGTTACACCATCTGTCTGTATAAATGCTTGCCTTTCCTGCTCATATTTTATCAGTCTGCTGTTTATTCATGATCTCTTTAGGGCTATATAATTAGATTAGCTAATCAATTAATATTCTTCTCAACAATATTACATTTATTGTCTGTAATTGTTATTTTTTTAGCATAACACGGGGCTACTAATGCGTATTAGATATCTTATGGTTTTTATTTGAATTGTCCGGCAATATATGTCGCCTATACGACAATATCTGGCCCAAAAATGATATTTAAGTAATTTTAGAGGAACTTTTAAAGGTATTTTAAAGAGCAACATTTCGTGGAAAACTGTTTAAAAATGTTGGTGACTCATCTTGCACTAGGGGGCATGTACTTACTTGATGTCCAATGAAATGCTTTCTTGCATTTTCAAGTGCCTCCACCACTCCGTCTTTTGTTCACCTGCACGACTCGCTACTAACCTCAGATTTCGGTAACGCTAACGTGCATGGGCAGGGCCTGTTCAGACCATTGCAACTGACCAATCAGCTTGGACATTTTTTTTTTATTTTTTATTGGTTTTTACAGTAAACATTAAATACGCTGGATAAAATACCACTCCGGTAGCCATTTCTTGGGGAGAATTACAGTATATGATGTGATATATGATTTTTGAATTCCCTTTTTTTTTATTTTTGTTGCAGCGGAGCCGACTCATAGCATTCATTAGCCACAGCTCTGTAAATCATCCTCTGGTGGTTATTTTATCATAAAACTGGAACTTTCCACATAAAGATATCGACGTTTCAACTTTTTTTTATCATCCTCATGCCTCACTCTTACACACTTTACCTCCCCTTTGCTCGTCTCCAAGCCTGCAGTGGTGGTTGTGGGCAGGAGCCTATAAAACGTTTTCCAAGAGCCTCTGTAATGACCTCGGAGACCCGGATGCCCTGTTTCGACTCCAGCTAATGGAGGGAATGTAATTAACTTCAACACTGGCACCTGAGAGGCTGGAGAGGGCGCGTGCATGAGTGTGTGTGTGTGTGTGTGTTTAGGAAAGCACTCGGAAGTAACAGATTACATATAATGGGATTACAGTGACTCAGGAAACACCCAGTTATCATATTACGGATGTGAAATATGTGATCGCTCATTCGATTATTTTGTCGTTTTTTTAAAGGAAAAAGCATTTTGATTGCGCCCATTTATTTATTTTTTTTCCCTGAAATGAGTGAATAGCGCTACATAATGGGACTCCTATTAAATAAAGCGGAATAAATGACGGTTTTAAACGACAGCGCGGCCCGCGATCTCGATTCTTTGAAATCGGAGCAAATAATCCACTTAGCGCCATAATTATATGTTTTACGGGCAAAGTAATCCAAAAGTCGCGGAACGTAATCAGATTATGTGGCTGAGTTGGGGCTAATCTAGCGGATTAGGTGACTGCTGGCCATTTAAACTGTCAGTCAGTCAGATTTTATGTAACATTGTGTTTTAAAAGTAGCCCTATCCAGCCCTGGCGCGTGTTTGCGAAGGAAAGCGTGTACCTGCTCCACTTGCTTGTTTGTACGAGGGCATCTTGAGGGAGAGGAGAGCAGGGGAAGGGGGGGGAGTGTTGCTAGGCAACGGGGGCAGTGTATCGTTGGAAGAGTCGGTAGCTGAGTGGTTATGTACTGCTGCAGGCTCTGGTCTCTTAGTGCCACCCCCCCTCCCTCCCCACTTCCACTCCTTCCCCTTCCTCCTCCTGCTCCACCACCACCACTACTACTACTACTACCACCACCACCATCCCCACTTCTCCCTCCCATCTCTTGCCCTGTACAGCTCTACAGTTACCGTTGCTAGGCAACTGCCTCCGTGCTCTGCCAGCGTGCTCAGTAATTGGCCGGTGGCATGGCGGCGTGCCATTGCCAGATCCAGCCAGCTGCACTGACTACTGCCTCCTCATGTTTCACCGCTCCTCCCCTCCTCCTCCTCCTCGCACACAGACACACCCCACCCCTTTTGCTCCCATTGCTAGGCAACACATTCAGGCATCCCTGCCTCCAGGGAATTTCATTGGCCAGAACCGGATGGACCAAAACCTGCTGGCCTGGGTGTTTCTGGGAAATGAGGCAATATGTAGGAACATACAGTTTGTCCACAACGGAGACAGGCGTGGATGGATACAAGAGGGATAAGACTAATTCCTGGGTCTTATTAAACCAAAATCTCTGAAACACACAGTTGTTCACAAATATGATTTTATCCCAATTAGATGTTGAGTTTTTTTTTTTTTTTCAGTCTGTGAAAGTGACATTAAAAGGAAAAATGGACAAAAATAAAAAGTTGATTTACCGTTATCAGTGTGTATTCACCCGCGTTGTTGTCTTGAGTCTATTTCCAGAGACGTAACCGGAGGTCATTCTCTTCTCGCTGGTTTATTTATCGCCTCATCCCCGGCGTGACCTCTTGCACCTGTGTTTCTCGCCATCAAAACTTGAGGGGATTCACGGATTTTTTTTTTTTTTCTTCACTTTGGCCTCAGTTCCAGCTTCGGATTTTAGGTCAGATTCGGCCGCGCTTCGTGTTCGCGACGGTTAACTAACACACGTTTAATTGGAACGAAGAAACACTGTATCCACCATTGATTTATTTGCTTTTTTTTCTCCTTTTTAGCTTCTGCCTCGTGGATAAATCGACCACGCAGCTGCTACAGATAATGGAACCTACTACTACTGTCTTTACACACTCTTCTCAATCTTGACTGGACCATTGATTGCGTTCCCTTTTGATAATCAGATTCGAAGATTTAAGCCTGAGCCCGCTCGAGCAGGGCTGGCCAGCGCGTCCGCATTCAGCCACGAGCAACAGTTCCAGATGGGTTGTGACTGATGCAGGTGACATGTCTGGAGCTGGACCCAGCTGGCCGATTGTGGTTTCCTCGCCATTATGTGACTGGCCTAATTATCGCTACCACCCCTCTCCCCCTGCCCTTCCCTCCCCTCTCCTGCCGGCATATCTGCAGCCTCCTCTGCCTTAATCCACTTCTGCGACACTTCTCTCCCTACTCCACTTTTCCCTCTCCTGGTCTCATCTCACCTCCTCTTCTCACTCACTCATCCACCTTGCCTCTAATCTCTCCCCCTCCCCCTCCTCTCCCTCTCTCCACTCCTTCTCCTCCTCTCGCTCCACTTCTCTCAACCCCTCCACTCGTCTTCTGCGCGTTCAGCAAGACTGGAGACCGGTGGGAGCTTCTTCTCCATCTTGAACATCGCCTTGCGCTCTTTTCCAGAAAAAGGGGGGAAAAAGTATTGGGAAAAATGGCAAAAATAAACAGGATATAATCGCTAATAATAAAACCTGCAACATGCGGTTGAGCGGGCGTTCAATATTCGGAGTGGTGCATTCCGAAAGAGTACAGACAAATAGTGTTTGTTTTTTTTTCTTTCCATCTGAGCGATCAAACAGGTGCTCATGTGTGTTTTTCATCCCTCTCCCCAGGTGAGAAGCCGTACAAGTGCTCGTGGGAGGGCTGCGAGTGGCGATTCGCCCGGAGCGACGAGCTGACGAGGCACTACCGCAAACACACCGGCGCCAAGCCTTTTAAGTGCAACCACTGTGACAGGTCTGTCAAAACACTCCCCCCTTCCCTCTATTTTTTTTTTTTTCTCTTCCATTTTCCGAGGGGTTATTTGAAGTACTTCCACAAGCACGCTGGGCTGCGTTTCGTACGCAGTTCAGCGTATAGTGAAGAAGATGCCGGTAACGCGCCTGAAAGTGTCTGGTACTGACCCACTTTGAAAGTGTGTTGGCAGGATTACTAATGTGCGCTCCTTCGCAACGAGGCTCTTTGGATCCGAAGGGCGCTTCTTCTAAGCTCTACAGGCCTGGTGCAGCATATTAATAGTGAGATGGTACGTGGCCTTGATTTGGAGCTTGGTTCAAAATGAGCGTAGACCCCCGTTAGCCGCCTATGGAATGCTAATTTGACTAAAATGATACAGTGGTCGCCCGTCGCTTTGAAGCCGACAGTTGGTCGCCGTTGGGGTGCTAGCTGCTTAGGTTTCGGAGTCAAACAAGCACAACATATAAAAATAATAATAGCTTATTTGCCATCACAGAAAAAGAGACTGCACCTTAATCTGGGTTGATCCGTCAATCTGGGCCTGCCGTATTTGGTGGTAGGAGCCAAAATTGCTGACGGTCTTTCCTTACAGTGAACATTTGAGGAGTTCTATGCTTGTACCATAGGTCAACCAACTGTATCAGATGCTCCCATTGGTCGTCACCTCAACTGCGTCGCCTAAAAGTTGAGATTGACGTAGGTTTTTTCGCACATCATCGCTACAACTCGTGTTCTCACCACTGCCAGCGTACACCCCTTTGGGTAGGGATGGCTGCCAGGTTTTGTTGTGTTTGACATTTAGAGGGAAAAGGTATTTGGGGAATAGTTGAAGCAGACATAGCCCAAAATACAGGTCCCTGTGTTGGTGTAAATAAAGCCTCTGCCTGGCCTGGAGACAGGTCAGAGTATCCTTTAAACCTTCTCGGTCTGATCCCTGTCACACGAGCAATGACCTTGAGTGGAGGAAACCTTTTATTTTTTACCATTTCACAAAACGGAAAAGACCTTACTAATCCCAATCAATCTCAAATCTTGGTTAGTCACTATTTAATTACGAAGCACAGCAAAATTGTCATTTTCTGGGCTCCTTCAAATGCGACTCCCCGCTGACAAAAATGTCTGACGGCAGGCGTTCGCTAGCTACACACCAGATATACACACAAAATAAAATAATCTCTTCTTTCTTTAATTACACCCTTCTGTCTGTGATCCAGTCGTCACTGACTGACACCTCTGGGACCTCTGAGCAATATTATCTCTGGGAGTTACCGTGGTGCTGCACGCAAAGGTCGTTTAAAGGTGTGACACCGCAAAATCGATAAAAACAGCTAGCGTATTTTTACATTTGTATAAAAAAAACACAATTCATTTTTTTTTATTGATACATTTACATGCTTTACCCCACACATACAGGTATATCTATATTAACCAAGTTAAGATTTTATTTTTATATACACAATGCACAATTAATTAAAAAAATAATAATAATAAAAAAAGCAAATTATTATTATTATTGTATTTTATGTATTTTTGCAACAAAAAAATCCTTTTTTCTTTTCTTTCTTTTTTTTTTTGAACCCGGACATTAACAAAGATGTCACCCAAAATGCATGTGCGTGTTTTAAAGAATACCGCGGCCTCTTGAATCATGCATAGGTTCATTATTAAAGGACAAAAAGAAATCCCTCTTCACCTGAGGTACTTTGCGTTAAAGCCTTAAAGAGAGCCTGGGTGTGTATTTGTGTGTGTGTGTGTGGTAGCAAAAGTCCAGGCAGTGTCAACTTAATCAGGTCTCAGCTGGACAGACTGTAAATACAGTATCACGTACCCCCCCTCCCCACCACCCTATGCCGCCAGACCCCACCCCCTCATCCCTCGCTCCCCCACTGCCTACAGGCGCACCCCCTTAATTCGGGCCCACCTCTGTCATGTGTCACAAGACGACGAACCCCTCCAGCTCCAAACACACACACACCCTGCTGAGATGAAGGAAGAGGGGAAACAGGGGAGACAGAGAAGTCGGGGTGGAAGATTGAAGATGAGGGCGGGGGGAGACAGACCCACAGTGTGCCAGCTGGTGTCGTGCCCCCGAGTCGTGACTCATACTTCACCATCTGTCTGCGCCGAGCACGCACACACATCCACGCACGCCTCCCGAGCCGTTCATTAATCCCACATGTGGGTGTGTGTGTGTTTGTGTGCACGCAAAGACGCGCACATGCAGGTGTGACAGCAAGACGGATGACTGGTGGCTCGTCACATGTAACTCCCCCCTCTTGGCCGAACCCTGATTCATCTGGACGTCTTAGGCCTCCGCCTCAGTGGAAAGACGGACAACTACAGAGCCAAATCAGGGCAAAAAAGTCTCAAATTTTACTACTTTGACACAAACTAAAAGTTATGTGTTCTGAGTCAATTCACTGGAAAGTTTGTGTTTTTATCGTAGTTTTTCAGCCATTTTTGGCCGTGGAATCATGAGTGACAGCATGACAAAAAGGCCCAAGGGCCTTTCCTCAAACACATTGCCTTCAGGAAACGAGGGCATTACTAGATATGCGACTCGGTGTTTTATATAAAATCATAATTATGTGAATAAAGCGATAAAACGAGGGAAAAAGTTCCACTTAGCATGCTGTTTAAAACCAAACTTGGCACCGGTTGCAGTGTGAGAGCAGTTAAGTGCCACATTGTACGGTTCAGCAGTCAGGTTTCCCACTTCCTCATGCCACTGCGAACGCAGCATGATATTGATTTTTTCTAAGAATAAAATAAATAAATAAAAGCTTTAATAATAAAACTTTAATAATAAAACTAAAACGGTAATAGAACTTTTGGCCCAGATTTGGCTCCATAGAAAAAGTAGTCTTTAAAACATTTGTCACTTATGTCACTTATTAGCGACTTCCTTAGAAATTTATTTCAATTTGAGGTTTGATTGGTGATCACATCGTTGCGTGGTTTCCAGGATTCTGCACAAATGGTTAGAAAATGGAATTAAAAAAGAAAAATCAACGGGGTGACTAATTAGCTAAGTCTTAAAACTGAAGTTGTCGTTCATTTGCTTTCACTTCAGACGCACTTCCTAAAAAAAAAAGAAGAAGAAGAAGAAGAAAGAATTAGTGGTAATTTGGGAGCTTTTTTCTTATTTTTTTTTCTGTTTAACATTATTAAATTTAAGTACTTCACTAAATTTAAAAACAAGCCTCCATCTCAAATAATCACCAGCACACGCAGCTCCCAATTATCTAAAACAAAGCAACACTTTTTTTTTTCTTTTCTTTTTGGGAAAGTGCTCCTCTCGGGAAAGGAGCTGTGGTTGTATTTCAGTATTTCAAGCGAGAGTGCAGCAGAAATGCCGTTCGCCTTGTCACGGTGATGGTAAAACGCCGGCTTCCTCTCTATGTAAACACGCGTGGTGTAAACAAAACACCAGCTGAAAGCGTATGTGATGTCAGTTTGCGGCAATCAGCTTGAAATAATCGCTTCACACAAAAAAAAATAAATATATATATATGAAAAAATACACCAACATGTTTCCAGTGCAATTTCACTTTTCAGTGTGCGGCTACGCCCCGGTGATTCTGCAAGCCTGATTTCAGATGAGAGGCTTCGATTCATCTAATTTAGCTATCGTTTTACAGCACATGTTTTGCATGTTGTTTTTTTTTTCTTCTTTACCCCCTCCCCTCCCTTTCGCTGTTTGAACAGATCCATCTGTGGGTTCTCTAGTTATTCATGGCGCAGCTGAAGTCATTAGGAGTGCTGCTGAAAATGCTGATTATGAATTAGTTACACATATACTAATTGCGTGTGCATTAGTGCCTCAGCACTCACTAGCTAACAGCAACATTTAGCTCCATCGACAAAAACAAACTCCTTCCCCTCGCATTGGCGACACGCTAACAAGCTATTCCTCTCTCTTTTTGGTTGCAGGTGTTTCTCAAGGTCGGACCACTTGGCGCTACACATGAAGAGGCACATCTGAGGAATTCGAGAGAGGTCAGCGGGAGTGGAAGAGAGAGGATGATGAGGACGGAGGAGGAGTGGAAGTAGGAAAGGGAGCATCTTCTGCAGAAACATAACACCGTGGTTGCCAGATGAGGAAGAGAGAGATTGATGGTCTCGAAAAAAACACCAGATTCGGTAGAGTGGACGGAGAGTGACGGAAAACACGTGAACTGATCCTGAGGGGCTCCGTCAATCTGTGCCGACCAGTTGGTCCATGATTCTGTGGTGACTTGTCGTCACCTTGCAAATGTCCCCCATGTGTCGTCATGTGGACAATACAGACGCTTCATCCCACCCTTCGTATGTGTCGTGGAGGGGACGTCTCGTGACGGGCGGGCAGGAGGGTGGACCACGTGTCTGTAGCTGGCAGCTCTTAACTTTGGTCGTGGTCCCGTCGGTGAACGCTTCCAAAATATTAGCCCTGTTTTTGCAGCAGTGCTCCATGTGCCGGAGAGAGTACGCCAACGCCAAACCGGACTAGTTGTACAGTTATTATTGTGCAGATCCAAGAGCATAACTTGATTTGAAGCTAACATATGCTAAACAAAGCAAGCAAGTAGGGCCTCCGTCACTCCCTCAACCTTAACAATTCCCCCAAAGGGTTTATTCTCACATATATTGGACAAATATTAATTTGACGGTTTTTCATGTGACCTCTGTCACAGCAGCCAGCTGGATCCATTTAGAAAATCCATCTGGTTTGATGGCACTGGAGCGCTTGTTTGAATGGAGTGTTGGATTGGATTTCCCGAGGACTTGAAGATTGGAGTTGCACTGATGTACTGTGAAGACTGATTGAGGTCATCCGGGGGGCTGGGAATGCTTTATGAACATGATCCATCGAGGGTTACCGCTGGATGAGGCTAACTAATCTACTCTGGGAAAGACTCCTTCAACATCGGCTGAGTTTCTCAAGAGGATGCCGGGAGGCTCTCGAGAGTGTTTTTCTTCTCTGGCATCTTAGCTCTTATGTCACAAACTGTTGCACAATTGACTCTTTGCAGACTTTTTGTAAAAAATAAAATGAAATAAATAAAAGCGCCACTGTCTTGAACCAGGAGACAATTTGGGACTCGCTGGCTTACACATGCCATCGGAGCGTGGGCAGCCACATGCACAATTCGAAGCAGCTAGCTGACTGCGATAGCACACCGAACATGAACAAGATCATGACGTATGTAAAGGCTATAATGTTTCTAAGAGAATATTCTCCTATTTGTTCAAAAGAGACAGTTGAAAAGATCACTTTGAAGAACTCATCGGGAATGGGTGCAGCCAAAAAAAAAAAGAAAGAAAAAGAAGTGTCTACAGTAGATGCCTGAAATGATCTCTTTGGCCTTTGAGAGTGATTGGCACCTTACTAGCCACTAAGTTGAGGAGGGATTTGTCCTGTTCACACCACCCACGCAGAATTCTTCCAATTTAGCAGCTCTCAGACTTTATTTCAGGAAAATAAAGCAGCTCTTTGAATTTGGTCCTATGCATATCCAAGGACATTCCTGCTGACTTCCTGATGCATGTCTGAATGCAGAGTCTACCCTACTGGATGCAGAAGGACTTGCAGAGGACATAAATTCAATCAATTGGGTGGCTCTCCTCAGAGCAAATCAATGTGAATGTATCTGTTGCTGGGCCCATGATAACACATAATTGTGGTCGGTCATGCCAGACGCCATTTGTGTTTGTACTTTGTCTTTTTCCGTCATTATAAATGAATGATTGGACTTGGGACATCCAGCCAGTCACGGCTGGAAGCTTTTGACATTTTACTGGTTGCACCGGCCCAGCGGGAGGTCGCGAGTGCTGATTTGGAGTGGGTGGTATAATGGGTTAGGGAAGGCCAGATATGCTCAGTCAGCAATGATAACTGCCCCATCAGCTCATGAAATGGGAGTGGAGTGGAACCCACGCGCACAAAGAGAAAAGTACATTCA
Organism: Mugil cephalus; assembly: GCF_022458985.1. Classification (NCBI taxonomy): domain Eukaryota; kingdom Metazoa; phylum Chordata; class Actinopteri; order Mugiliformes; family Mugilidae; genus Mugil; species Mugil cephalus. Next base: position 4,856,146 of record NC_061792.1, read on the forward strand.
CTTCCAGACAACTGGAATTTGCATTATTCCTGTGTGACCTGACAAATAAAATTCAAAATCTTTAATCGACAAATATATCTTGAATGAACAGAGGTTCGACTCGAGGGCACACAAATCAAAGAGGCAGCTCGGACAAAAGTAGATTGTTGAGATACTGGCAAAGTTTATGGAAACAGCTTTGTCGGGGCGTTAGTACTTTATTTATTAGCAAGAATATTTTGAGGCAAACTGAGGTGCATTTCAACTTTGGGTGTGAGGGCAGTCCAGCTCAATCATATCTAGACATGATCTGTCCTGTAGACGCCACAGGAAGTCCTGCTTTGCATAAAACATAAAGCGAAAGTCCATAATGTGGAAACAACAGCTCGTTTTTCTTTCATATTGGAGACAGGCCTTGACTGATTTAGGTTTAACTGCTGCTTTAAATTCAGTGAGACCAAACATTCTCACAAGGATGCAGCTATACGTCACTGTTCAACACAAGTCGTCAATACTTCAAACGCTTGAGAATCTCTTTGCAGATGATGTGATACTGTTTGTCTGAGATGAGTGTCAGCCTGACCCTTCATGTGAAAGATAAAATGAAGAATAGCAGCTTTACCCACGAGGTTAAAAAACTGTATAATCGATGGCAGCTCTATTTGTGTGTTTCAGTATTTCAATGGGATGCCTTCCTGTTGAACTGAATGTGTGGGAAGCGGAGGAGTGTTGTCTTTTTTTTTGTTTTTTTTGTTGCAGTCAAGGTTTTTTTTTGACTGAAATGTTTTTATTTGAATTTAGACTTGAAGGAGCCAAAACCACAGAAATATCACAATTAGAGGATAGTTAAATATTTGACTGTTCTTCTTCTGAGCTGACTCAAACAAATTGTTCTCTCCACGTCTTGACTGGGATTTTTCAAATGTGAATGTGTCTTCTGGAAAGGTCGTTTCATGTCGTCTCCGAGGCTGTGGCTCGGTTCCGTGTCATCTTAATGAATGATTGTCAATTCTGCCGTGCCTGTGTGTTCTTCGTCCGTTTGTATTTGCACTCTGCAATTTTTTTTGAAGGAAAAAAAAAAGAAGGAATCACCTCTTGCATATCTGATGTTTTCTGTCTGCCTGTGAAGTCCGCTACACTTCAAACCGCGACGACCCTTGGTGATGAAACATTGATCACGAAGTCTGTACAGTCTTTTTTTTTAGCACAAATGTACACACACTCATGCACACATGGACATGCATGCATCCGTACGTTCACCAAAACTCACACGCATACATTCACAAATCCTAATTCCATGTAGTCTCCTTGTGTGTTTTTCACCGTTTTTCACATTCTGAAAGGCAGAGACTGCAGCTCCTGCTCTCAGCTTCAGAGTGGGGGTACATGCATTACTATGTGTGACGCCACCTCTGTTTCCACCAGGTCTGAATTTTAAATCAAACGCACCCCCTTTTTCTACCAGCATTTTCTCATTCCTCCCCTCTCCCGGCCTTCCCTCCCCCCACCTCCCTTCCATTTTCTCCGATATGATCCCTTTCAACTCTTCCTCTCTTCGGTCCAACCCCCCACCACCACTACCACCACCACTTCTGCCCCTGCCTTTCCCCTTCTCCACCTTTTTTCTTCCCTCTGTTGTCTTTCTCCTTTTCTTTCTCTGTACAAAGTGTTTCAAATTTATTATTTGTATATTATGACGTATGGGTACGATAATGTTCTTTATTATGGAAAAATGAGAAAGATTTATTTTTGTTACCGGTTTGTTTCATAATTCCTTTTTTAAATTGGTATTGTAATATCTCTATGCAAGGAACTGTTCGGTGAATCGTTTTTATTTAAGAATGTAATTATGTGTAATAAATGGTAGAAGCAGTTTGGCATGGAGTATTCATGGTTCTTGGCTGGTCTGTTAATGGCAGTTTCATCCGGCGACATTGTGCACATAATCATCCATCTCCACATGGAATATTTTCTTATTTCTTATCAAGTCTCAATCACGGGGGGCATTCAGTTTGGGAACAATAAGCGTTGGGAGTACATTCGGTAACCCTTTTACTTCCCACTGACCGGTGCTTTTTTTTCTTTTTTTTTAAAGACTGGCTGATTTCGGTAGCTAAATACGCAAAGTAACTCCTTCACAGTGGACTGGAAAATTAATTTACACCCCTCATATTTCTGCTATTTGCTCCATTGGATGAATAAAAAGACTCTGATTTATCTTTCCTTTTGATCAAACACGGGAAATGGGCCAGAACACCTTCACTTCGCCTGAACGCACACTCTTGTCGTCTCCCTCCAAGGGAGCTGCAGCATGTTAATTACATCTGTTACCAACCAAGGTGATGACTTATCCGCTATTCCTGCCTTTTGACCATGACTAGCTGATAAAAGAGTAATCGAATAACTAATGGCTAATTAGGGAGTAATTACTCTCTGGTAAATGGCCCTATGCAGTGTATTAATTCTCTTTAGGTCTGGCAGTGAGAAACTCCCATAAGGTTTTTTGTTTCATTTAATACTCCCTAATTGAAATGGGCACCCTCATCAAGAAGCTTACATGTATCTGTCGAATTTAATGTTCTTTTATCTGTAATTACAGACAGGCCGCACATTATCTACCTAACGGCACCTACTGCGTCAATCGCCTAGACGCGCTATGAAATTAGAAACGATGGAGTCATTTTTCAATAAAGGTTGCGCGTCCCATGAGCGCTCTCCGATCGTCATTTTCACTCCTGTTTGATGGAGATGAGGTTGTATGTGAGTTCACAGCTGACCTAAATGGTCTTAATGTGTTCCGGCAGGGGGAGGACCATCATCACATGAGCACATATTCATAAAGGTTAACGCACACTGTCGGCAAAAGGTCTGAGTTGACTGTAGTCTCAATACAGCCATGCTAGCAGCAGGAAACACGCAGTGACAATGCTAAAATGCTAATGTGCTGGCTAATGTTTTGCCTATTAGCACTTAAGTACAGGTAAGTCTGGGGGGAATATCATAGTTGTTAAACAAATTAAACCTTTACCCTTGTAACTGGGGGATTGTCAAAATTATTCCAGGTGTATTTTGGGGGATGTTTCAGCCAAAACTAGACTGTGAGGTGATTGGATTCTTGTAAGTCTTGTGTGCAGACACAATATGCCCCCAGTCAGGAACCATCGGCAACAATGGATGTTTTAGGCGTGACAACAGTGGCCCTAAAAGTAACTTTTGTGCAAAGATCATTACAGAAACTTGCAAATTACATAGCTATGCTGATTGCCACCTATCTTTCAAAGCTCCTTAAACTGTGGCTTGTTGTGTTTTCTCTTAGCAGAAGTTACAATCCAATCATTTTTTTTTTTTTTTTTTTTGATTGCCAAACAGTTTCCAAGGATGACTTCCCGAATGGTCTGTTTAACTCACTAAATGTGAAACTCTTATGTTCCTTTTCAATCTGGCGACCTCTGCAATCTGAACTACTTCTGTCCAAGGCTCTTGGAACGTTGATTATACAAATCAGCCGGCATCGCCACAGCTTTTGAGTACTGAGGATGCAATGTTTGGTTGGTTCTAGCTATTGTATAGTGCATTCTACCTTCAGCTACTTATAAGAAGATGTTTGACTTACGGGGCGTTTTTCAACATGCATTCTTGTTTGTATTTTCACTTTTGTGGACTTAGGTTTAAGGGTTAGGGTTAGGGTTAGGGTTAGGGTTAGGGTTAGGGTTAGGAGGTAGCTTGTGTAGATTTGGGACTGACAGGTATTCCAGAAAGTCCTTCACAGTTGCCATCAAGTACACTGCTGTACATTTGTTGCATTTGCAATGTTCATAGCTCAGGTGACACTAATCAGACCTAATTAAAGGGGAACTGATAAATAGATGCCAGAACCTTGGCTCCACCCTCTAGCCCCTGCAGAAGGAACTTGAGTAAGCAGAACCTTTGGTTCTCTTGTTTTTGTTGGGTCTGGTAGCCTTTTTTCTGTAGATCCCACGGTAATTTCTGAGGTGGTCTGTCTGGTTTTCCATCTTTGTTCACTTTTGTCTAACCCTTTGGTTTTGGTCATTTTTAGTATTTATTTCGTTGCTTGTGGTTGTGCTAGACTTGCATGAGTCTTCCACTTAAGTTAGAGTTGGTAATACTGCTTTTTAAGGCATAGTCACTAGTCACTAACAAAGAACATTTCTTTTTGTGATTCCAGGGCAATTCATTCCACATAAAGCACTCCAACCACAACAGAACCTGTTCCTTGTTGGGCAAACATAATGACTAGTGAAATAGTGAGGAGACCCACAAGCCAGCAGACAGAGGACCTGGGACTTATCTCTGTCCATCCAAACAAGTCATGCTGGTTAAAAGGAGAGGACATAATTTGATGAATCTGATGAAATACCAACAACAATATCGGTCCATTTAACCCTCAGCCATGACAAATTAGACAGCTGAACAAATGTACAGATTGAAAAACTACATTTAAACACACACACACATTCCAAACATTTCCCTGTTTTCTAATAGCACTTGACAGTTGGTGAATGCGTCAGAATTAATGCAGACACACAGTAGAAAGAGGTGGATTTGTTATCGGGCTAATTACAGCGGGGATCCCAAGCAGAATAATCTGAATAATAGAAAAGCTGAAGGCGATAAACACAGCTGTTGAACGCTTAGTTACAAGCACTCAGTCACCCTGTCTCCTTAGCTGTTTTCCATTCTTCTGCATCAAATGATAACATCTATGTAAAATCTAGTGGGACAATAGGATTAAATCATCCCAAGATATTATCTTGTTGTTATTCTAAATATGCCCGTGTGGCATTAAGATTTCGTTTTTTAATAATTAAAAGCCATTGACTTTATTGTGTGTATATTCCATGTATTGCAGCTGCTGCAAGAGTCTCAAAAATCCCCTTTTCAAAAATCCTTTCACTCCTTGGTATCTGGCAGCTAAATTCAAAGTGATATTTGTCAAAGTCCTAAAAGCAGACCATTACAGAAATGGAAATTAAACTTAAAAAGCAAAATGTAACATTTTATAACTAGAATTAAGACCGTTAGGAAAGATTTTCTGATTCTCCAAGCGCGCCGTCATTGTTCGCTACCCTGCAGGCTTATGCTTTTGCCCTTGAATCGTCTACCGTCTTCGCTCTGCTATTCACCCACAAGACACCTGAACACATTTCAGAAACGCTCGCCTTTGTTTTATATACAATGATTCAGCTCCTGCCATTGAAGGAGGGCATAAATGGTGTGAAGCACCAAAATGAAGTGTCTGTAATGAAAGAAAAAAACGAATTCTTCAGGCAAGGCGGTGATTCACCTAACCAGCAGAACATAAAGAGCCTTTCTTCGTGTGGTTGTGCAACAGAAGACTGGAGCAAGGATGCTGCCAATGCCTGTGGGTGTCTTGTGGGCGTCTGGCAGCCATATAGGGATGTTATTGTCACATCTGGTAATGTGGAGATGCCAGCATACTGGGGAGCTGAGTTTAAAGCCTCGCTCGCTCCATCTTACTCCGTGCTCAGACAGCCGGTCCGGGTGAAAACAACTCCTCGGTAAGATTACAAACTACTCAGCAGATGCAAAAAGTAAAAATCTCAGATCATCTTGAATCAAAATGAGGCCTGTCCTACAAAGGGTACAAAGGGAGCTCCGGATTCTTTGGTTCCATGCCACAAGCAGCCAAGTGCTTAGGTATTTCCAATTATCGGGAATATGTCGAGGTGGCCCTCTGTAATTAAAGCCTAATCATGCTGGTGGATTCAGAGAAGCATCCTCATCAAGCTTTCATTAGTCTCCCTCCTTGTGATGCAGCCCAGCAGCAACCCAACCCCCCCTTTAGGAATGCGCACATTACCTGCCCTCCCAAATCAAATCCAGTCATCGTGCCATTGAAAAGAATTACAGATGTGACGTTGGCGAACGTGCCGGATTCTTTGCAGAGAATGAGAAGAGATGATTCCCGTCAGGGGACAGATGAAGCTTCAGCCGCTCCTAAGATTCCACGCAGTTCTCGGACAGGAATTTATTTTGCGGCCAACATGCAAACTGTTCATAATCGCTAAATTAGGATGAAATAGAAGGATTTGAGTGATGCTAAACGAAGGGCCATTTGGGAGCCGTTTGAGAGGCATCATCTATGGGAGCGGAGCCAAAAGAGATTTCATATCACTAGACTGCTACCGCTTATCCTCACTAGGGTTGCCAGTGTTGCTGTAGTCTATCCTAACTGTCATCGGGCGAGGGATGGGGTACACCCTGGACAGGTCTCCAGACTATCGCAGAGCTACCACATAGACAAACAACCATTCGCACTCACACCTAGGGTCAATTTACAATCAAGTATTAGCCTAACGAGCATGTCTTTGGAGGTGGGAGGAAACCGGAGCACCCGGAGAAAACCCATGCAGACACAGGGAGAACACGCAGATACCACCCAGAAAAGGCCAGAGCTGGACTCGAACCCGGACCTTCTCGCTGGGAAGCATTTTTAGTCAAATTTGGACTCAAATTTTTCGACGGAATTTCAGACTAACCGAGGCCGTGCACGGATCCTGGTGGCTCGCGAACGCCTTAACACTTCAGAGACGTATATGAATGGAACCACAGGTGAGATCTCGCGTTTGGAAAGAGACCAGGCAGCTGGAAAGGCTGGTGGTCCTGTGCTCTGAGACAGATCGACCAGAGCACCGTGCGAGAGCACCTGGCTCTCCTATATGCTCCGTGTTTGACAGGCGGCACAGACACCTGGAAGCCCAATGAGAGGGAGCAGTGTAAAAGCCACTGCTGCTCTACAGGGCCATGCATTATGCAGGAAGCCTTCTCTCTCTTTCTCTCTCCCCCCCCCCTTTGCCCCCTGCTCTGCGGTAAAAATAGATCAACAGACCTGAGCGTTCAGCTCTTTTTTTTTTTTTTTTGTTATGCTTCTCACTTTCACTCGCATCTCGCCAGGTGCTCTCCTGTTGGCTGGGTGTTTGCGCATCTGAGTTTAGACATGCACGTGTTTGCGTCCAATGCACCCGGCTTTCAATAAAAGTGGGATATTAGCCTCACACTGGTGTTTCCAGCTATGAGGATGCAGGGGAGGGTAATATGATATTTGGAAGCCACTGTTGGCTTGATGTTTGTCAGTCCTGCTATAAAACCACACTATGAGGCCAAACGTGTGTGGACACCACCAGACTGAGGCTGTTAGACACCTCTCAAGCATCACAATCTACCGATTTATAAAAGGTGATGAGATGCTACAATCCCTTGTGCCAAGATCCAAGGCAAAACACATTTAGACGCCCAGTCCAGCTGGAAAACAGGCCAGCAGGTTGGCAGGCAGCTACCAACTGGTAACCAAAAAGAGCTAACTAGCCTAGCCAACAGCAGTAGGCAAGAAGTGATGGGACATGCAACTACATGTCAACCAACACTTCTCCATTGTGTATTAGAATCACACAGAGGCCTGTGAACTGGAACATCCTTGAACCCTAGTACCCAACATCACGTTGTTGAACAGGACACATTTCAAATCACTGCTGCCAGGTTCCAAAAACTTGTAGAATAACGTTATTAATAATATAAGTCGATGCAATTTTGAGTTTCTGTCTACCTTTAGGCCCACACTGCCCCTGCAGCAGTTTTAATATCAGACACGTTAAATGTCAGAAACCTTGGACACAGCTAAGGAAAAAAAAGTAATGATATCCACAGTGACAGCTTTTGGATGCCTATTGCAATGTTTTGATATATACATATGTTTTATCAGCCAAATATTCCTGACAAAATGTTTAGACTCCTGTTAAAGTAGTACATTTCAGTGCGTAATTGGATGCATATGCAAGTATGTGTCAGCGCTAGAGTATGCCCTCACTGCCTGCGTAAAGGTCTTCCGTTGCCGAGTGCAAAGGCTCCCCCAAGACCATTGATCCGTGTCTATGGCCACGGAGGTCTCCGGCTCCTCCCCGATTGCCATTCCACTGCTAATTAAACAGTCCTGCTTAACGAGTTCACGTTGATAACGAGGTTGGAAGGAAAGGTCACCCTATCGTGCTCGCTTCAACTGGACACCGTCAATAACAGGGAGGGCGGACAGGTACACGCACAAAGAGGCAATCTTCCAAAAGTTAAAGGAGGAGGCAATGCGTACGCTTCCTTTCTATTGAGAAAGACAGATGGACTAGAGTCTGCTGGTGCGGAATTGACTTTTCTTTTGTGCTGGCTGGTCTTACATAAGCTATCAGAATGTGATTTGTTTGAAGCGTCACTCTTGGGATTGAGGGAGACCAATAGCACACCATTCAGTCACTATATATTTTATCTTTTTTTTTTTTTTTTTAACCAAGCTTCCTGTGTTCCTTTTATTACAGATTGTTTTATGTCTTTGAATGTTAATCCCCTTTACATTCAAACCATCACAGAACACTAAACTTAAAATTCATTTTGTGCATTAGCAGCACTTTATGGTACTGGTGATTATGTTCCTTTGCCCATTATCTATAAATTACGCAGGTCGATTCTGCACAGGAAACATTAGCATTGTAAAAACCAACTTGTAAAGACTTAAAGCTTGTTGTGATATGCAGTGAGGCAAGTTTTTAAGCTTTCTGTGGGCAGAATTGGAAGTTAGGCTAACACCTGCACCGCTGCCGATAAATAAAACGTTTTAATTTTAGCCGCATGTCTGGGACGACTCTTCGTTTTATCTCGTGGTAAATTAATTAGGATAATCTAGCAATAAAGCGTCGAAGGAATGAAGAAATCTGAACACATTTCACTTTAATATCTCCCGTATTAGGAGCAGGACGCTCTCTTGCTGTATTTTTCAAGTGCGCCCGTAAATGTCCACGGAGAAAGCCGGCGGCAGACACACAAACGCACGACCTATATATTCTATCTGGCCCTCTCATCATTTATCTTGCTGCGGCAGAATCAGGATAGATCGGTTCAATTAGGCTGGCCTTTAATGTAATCTGTTTAATCCATTTCTATCATCAAAGCCAATACCTACCTCTCTCCTCGGAGAGCGGGATTAGGCCTCCGAGTGTATCTCAGAGCGAGCGTCTCGGGCCATAAAAGTGCAGCGTCGTAGTCAATCTGATCTCCTCGATACTTGTGATATTTGTTCTTTACAACTGGCTGTGAAGAAAACAGAGTGGGTCGAGTGAAGTTTTAATGGGGGAAGATTTAAGATCTTCATATCCGAGCAGAGATTGCAGACGGTGTCTGGCGCAAGGCCCAGCGCCACAGTAAAAAGACAAGGGAAAGTCTTGGCCCCTTTTGTATTCTCCTCAACGTTTGGAAATGAATTGATTTCATATCTGTAATGGGAGAAAAAATAATTGCGTCGCATCAAAAATTCATAAATCCTTTGAAGGTTTGTTTGTACAATGTTTCCTACGAGGTTAGCTAGTTTCAAACTATGAGTCGAACACTTTAAACTTAAGAAATGCTACCTAGCGCTAAAGAATTTGGGGTCATTCGGCTCCTAATGTCCATCAAAATTAGTTGTGTGAACAAAAGTAAATTAAAATTTAAAATTTACTCAGCCGTTTGTTAAAATGTTAGCAGCAGTTGGTAACCCTACAAAATGAATCCTAACCCCAACTCTGAAGGCTGCAAACAAGCCTTTCAACATGTGTTTCCAAATCAACAGAAATCGTCTAGGTAGCCTAACAACTCATACTAAGCTAATACATTTGGTCATTTTGTTGAATGAAAAAGGAAATGGATTACAAGCTGGTGTTGCATTCGTCAGTTAGCTCAGTTAGCAACGCAACAAATCTAGCACAGTTGTTTATGCATAAGAAGAGCTCATATGGTATTCCAGAAATTGCTAAAAACCACATATGTATGCCAAATATATAGTTTACACTATTGTAATTTAGTCTTATGTGTTTACATGACTTTTTATTTATTTTTTTACATTAGCTGGTTACGAATTTACTATTTTGTTAGCCCCTGTAGCTCCCAGAGGCCAATTGTTGCCTGGAAGCAGCCTTGTTGTGAGATTTTTTTTTGCCAGCGTTTTCATACATTACATCTTTTCACTTTGCCTTATGTATGTTACGTATGTTGCTAAATTTGTAACCTCTGTAGCTTCTTGGCGTCAACTGTTGCCAATATTTTCACAAATGGCCGACGCCATGGAAATTCTTTTTTTTAGATATACTGTAATTTATAGAGTTTATTTATGATGATTTTCCTAAGGCTTTCACATTTTCTTCATAACATTACCTACTCATTTGTTTGCTAATTTGTTAGCCTCTGTGGCTTTTTGACGGCGACTGCTGCTAGCATTTTAACAAATGGTAGAGGCCGTCAAGTCACTTTTCTGGTGTCATTTATAGAGTTTGTCTTTGGTGAAAAAAAAAAAAACATCTTGACTTTCCTAAGGCATCATCTATTCATTCGTTTTTTGCATTCTTTAACTTGCTAGATTGTTGGCCTTTGTAGCTTCTAGACACCGATTGTTGCCTGGTAGCTTTGTTCTTGCGACTTACGGCCAATGTCTCCACTTGAATGTCAAGCATTTTGTCTAAACAGCTTCCTGTGCTGTAATAAAAACCTCAAATTCCACTTGAAAGCGTCCACATCTAAAACGTGAAGCAGCTGCTAATTCCCGCATGGATCTTGTTTTGTGCACCCCTTTTCTCATTCCAGGCTTTACTTGTCATAACCAAGTAAAGTTCGACTTTAACTGCTGAAATAACTCCGGAACTACAATTTCGGTGGCCGTCGCATATTTTCGCTGGCAGATTTTCACGCTACTTTATCTAAAAGAGCGAGTTTGAGCACTCGTGTGTGTGTGTGTGTGTGTGTGTGTGTGAAACCCATTCAGACGGCATGACAAAATGCCCCCCCGCCACAAAAAATTGCATGGCTTTCAATGCGGCAACAAGACTGTTTTCTAAATTCATGGATTTCCTCCAACAGCTGCAGTCTGCTCCTTCCTGCTGAGATTTCCGCAGGGAAGTGGGATTTTATACTCAATACCTATCTATCCACCCCCTGCCCTGCACGTCTCTGTGCTCGATGTTAGGAGGACGGAAGACGAAACTCAGTGTGCAGGAATTTAAATGTATTTTTAAGTTACACACTTGCATATAATAACATGCTCTGATATCTCTTTTTCCACTGTTACTGACTTGTTACATACAAATCTGGAAAGCTGTTTTTTTACAGGGTGAAATCTGTATTTCTTTTCCCTTGCTTCTGCCCTCCTGAAAAAAAGCTTGGTTTAAATATAGTATTTGTAAATATATATATAAAATATATATATATATCCCCCTCCGAGTGTGGATTACCTGCGTGATTGCTTTTCATGAGAATTCCCCCAGTAGCATTAGCAACACTGCTCGTCACAGTCGATAGAAGCACTCCCATAGCTCTTTTTTTTTTTTTTTTACTGTGTCGGGAACGCCTGCAGATATTAAAGCAATACGTGAGGCTGCTTGTCTGAGTCCATTGACTTTGTACTTTTAATGGCTTCTCTCTCTCTCTTTTTTGTGTGTGTTTGTGTGTGTGGAAACGTGTGCAGGACGCTGCAACAAGACTCGGCCGCAAAGGCTTGATAAATCGGTCGTGTCTGGGCAAAAAAACAGATACATGTGGACGGCAACAGTTTCCTCCAAATCAGCTACACACACACACACACACACAGCAGTGTGTGAGAGTGGTGTGACTTGAGTGCAGCTGACAGGTTTGATCGGCGCTGATTGATCGGACGACACAGTGCAGGACTGCACACGGCAACATGTTAGGGTTAAAGGGGTTGGGGCTCCTGTGGTGTCTGAGGACAGCCTACACCCTCCTACACCCCCCAGTGTTTGTTAACACAAGCCCCATTGCAAACCATATCTGACAATGGGTATTGATCAGGCGAACGGGAAGGATCAATGCTTGTTGATTGGGCAGAAAATCCAGGGCCAAGACTCTGCGCCTACAGGTTCGGGGCTTTCTGAAGGGTTTCCATCTTTTCTAAGTGCGAGGTTTAACAGATATTATTTCTGGATCTGACAAAAGATCAGATCCACTCTTTTTCCTTTTCCGTCTGAATAGAAGTCGTCTGCAGCCGCACGTTTCTTTTCTCTTGGCGATTCTTTAACCGTGGCCAATGAGATTAAATGAGGAGATGAACTAATGCACGACTAGCTAACTGCAAATATTTACTGATGAGGAATTCAGGGGCTGTTTTAATTTCACATATCTCTGACTTTGCTCCTTCTCGCTTTGCGCCCAGCATCATATCCGCCTGTGCACTGACTGCCATCTGCTGGCTTTTGCATGCACGTGCAAGCAGTCTGCTCCAGCCTCGTTCGTGGTATTCTATTGCAATTAAGCACTGAATGTGACCTTTGCTTACACTCGCTGCTGCTGTATATTTTTATACAGTATGGCATATATAACAACTTATATATCTCACAAGTCACATGTCTTATCTTGTATTGTGTAAAGTTCCATACTCGCTTATATAATTACGTTACCCTTTAATTTTATGGTACACAATATTTATACGTTTTACATAACCACATATGTTTTTCTGTTTATATATTTGTGTTTTTTCATATATACTGATCTTCCACATGTATCTGTTATATGCTTTGATATTTTATATGTACATTTTATATACACAAAGTAAGTTTTTTATATATACAAAGAATATTTTATATCCAAAAAGTATATCTTTATATATACAATGAATATTTTACACATTCAAATAACATTTTTTATATATACAAGGTATGTTTTACATATACAAATAGTATTTTATAAATACAAAGTATATTTTTTATATGCAAGGAATATTTTATTATTTTATTATTTATTATTACCTTACCAAAATCGTTTCTAAAATAATAATAATAAAAAAAAAAACAAATCAAGTTAGAAGAAGAAAAGAAGTTTGGAGACTTTAATCTGCGGCGCTGCCTGTTTGCGTTACCTCCTCCAAACCGCAAGGGGCAGTCAAGAGCAGAGTGACCAGAGCTACAGTCTATGAAGTAGACCGTTTGAATCTGCAGGAGGAGAATCCCATTGAGAAATCCGCTGGCCCATCTGATCAGAGAAGTTAATGTGTAACTGCATGGTTTAATAAACTCAAGCTCGCGGCGTGCGCTCACATTTTAATCGGCCAGAGTTGCGGACACGGGACACTCTGACGCGGAGCCATGACTCGACGACTGTTCGAGGGTAAAGATCACGCAGCTGCATACATGCAGTACAGAGTGGCACCCCAAGAAATGATCAGCATCATCATGAGCTACATGGAGAAAAGGGTACGTGTGCATCTCAGCATTTGCCGCGGCATGCTCGCAATGAACATGTCCCAGCATTGTCTTTTGTGGTGACTCCATGTCAGGCATCCAAAAAGTTTAACCTCGCAGTGGATGTGGGCTGCGGGTCGGGGCAGGGGACGGTCCTCCTGGCTCCACACTTCACCAGGGTGGTGGGAATGGACATCAGCGCCGCCCAGATAGAGATGGCCCAAACCAATAGCAGACCTCCTAATGTTTCCTACAGGTGAGACAGAGGAAGTTTACTTTGAAATGTGCAAAATATCTTCCAAAGTTTTTTTTTTTTTTGCTCTTTTTATTTTATTTTATTTTATTTTATTTTATTTTATTTTATTTGTGTTTACTGAGTGTATACTGAGAGGTGGCAATCTCAGTCACCCTCTGATTCAATACAGAATCCTTGGTATGAGTTGTGATTATGGGCTCTAAGGTCGTAGGTTCGAACCCCGTCCTGAACATGGGGCTGCACATAATTTGAGTGGGCCGGACCACTGACATAATTGCGTAATGACCTATAATAAAAAAATAACCTATAGACAAGTCTAAATGTTAAAATATTTACACTTCATGAATTATCCATCAGTTTATTGACAACCTGAAATTTCCTAAGATATGTACATTACAGTTCATATATATATGTTGTAGACCAGGGGTCTTCAATGTTTTTCAGGTCAAGGACCCCCCAACTGATGGAGCAATTAAGTAGGGACCTCCTACCTACTATATTAAACTTGGCCTAGTCCAAAATATAAATATACATTATCATTGTCATTCTGCATTTAATATTAAGCTATTCAAATAATACACTGCTTCATTCTTTTAACATGTAACATGTGGCCTAATATGCAGTGATTTGCTCAGCAGCGATAGGGGCAGGTCCTACTGTGTGCAGAAGGCTTAGGTTGACAGGTCTAGTGTGGCGCTCTGCTTCAGCTCCTGTATTGCTGAAAGTGTTGACTGAAAGGTGACGTCTTATGCCTCCATTGTGTATTTAAAGAAATTTAAAATTTATGGAGGAAAGTAATAATAATAAAAAAAAACGTATAAAAATAATCAACCAAAGATTTTCAAACCCACCCCCCTGCAGTACCTCGTAGGGGTCACGGACCCCCTGTTGAAGACCTATGTTTTAAACAAATTGTAACTAAGGGATTTTATTGCTCTGGAATGTTGCCAAATTAGAGAAATAACTAAACCAAAGTTTTTCATAGAAGTTGTACTATAACAGAAGAAGAAGAAAAGCTACACTGCCTACAAAATGTAGCAACACCACTATTCCTAGTGAGTCTATACAATACAATTCCTGGTTGTGCAGGGGCCTGCAAACGAACCAGGACCACGTGTTCCTACGACAAAGGGTAACAAAAGTGGATTGCTCCCACAAAGCTAAAGTGCACGAATGACGTTTAAATAGTACGATAAAGCAGGATTAGGGCGCTGCCGTTAGTCTAGGATGTGGCACCACATTGTCGGGATCGAGTGCTGTCAGGAACCAAAGCCAAGGCTGAGGATGGCAGAGCTGAGCCAGTCACAGGCGACAGACTGCACAGAACCAACAAGGAGGCGCTATGACCTGGTCCCTCATAGTGTAATTAAGCTCATAGTCTTTTATCTAGAGTAGTCACTAAGGCACAGGATACTTCCCGGACATGCCAGATCGTCTAGGTCAGGGAACGTCCCAAGCTTCAGTGAAGATTTGGCGTCATTACATTCGGTGATTCGACCACGCTTCCCTTTTCATTCCCTGCCCCGAATGCGTCAAACCCAGACAGTGTCCGGCAGAGGAGCTCCCTTTCGCACCCGGGGAGGTGGACCTCCTCACGGCGATGACGGCGGCCCACTGGTTCGATCGCCCGCGGTTCCTCCTGGAGGCGGACCGGGTGCTGAGGCCTGGAGGGTGCCTGGCGCTGCTGAACTACACCTTAGACATGGAGCTGGAGTACGGGGACGTCTCCGATGCTCTGAACGACATCTGCAAAGAGGTCGAAATCGCAAAGCCGTTTTGTGTAGAGGACGTGATCCGCAATCTTGTGTCAAAGTTTGGTGTTTCTTTTTCGTATTAGCTGTACGCTGCCCTGTTGCCCTTCCGAGCTCCTTACCTGGGATTGAGCTCTGCAAAGATCTACGCAGACATGTTCAACTCCTGCTCCTACCCGGACAAAGAATGGTGAGTGTTGACCGACCCAT
This sequence comes from Mugil cephalus, assembly GCF_022458985.1. Lineage (NCBI taxonomy): Eukaryota > Metazoa > Chordata > Actinopteri > Mugiliformes > Mugilidae > Mugil > Mugil cephalus. The sequence continues at coordinate 4,871,580 of NC_061792.1, forward strand.
GGCCTAACTACTCCAAGAGTCAACTTTGATTCCTTTTGGCTACGATTGCTCTGCAGGAATGAGTGTCTGCGGGTGAAAAGGACCCTGCCAGTGGGTGCATACGTAGGCATGGTTGAGACCTTCTCCCCCTACCAGGTACTAAAGAAAAAGGACCCCGCTGAGGCCGAACGCCTCTCAAAGGACGTCATAACCAAGTGAGATATTAACCTCCGCCTCATCCACAGGTCTAATCATTAAACTCCCGGCCCTGAACTCTCGCCTCCACTCTCCTGGCGCCCGACGCCGATTTCCTAATCTCCTCCGAAATCCATTTATCATTATCAAAAACTGCTGAAACCCGTCTTTGAATATTGTCACCGGCCAGGGCATTAATCAGAGAAGCCAAACACTGCTTGACTAAGCTTAACTGTTGAAAGCTTTTCGCTGCTTTGATAATGCAGCCACCATTAATTCCCCCTGCCAGTGACGGGACAGAACAGCGCTGCAAGCACAATGTATGGCGGGGAAGTGCTGAGCCGTAACTTTTACACGGGAGGAAGGAAGTATGACATTGTATTTAATTACTGTCACAGTTTAGGAGGATTCACACACGGCTGTGCAAATTTGTAAATCTCTTGAAACCGTTTGACCCGAGTTTTGACTTAATTTGCTCATGATTTAATCCACGCAGTAGTTAACTTCAGAGCCTATTACATCATCCTCTCTATTTGTCTTTCGTCTCAGGTTGCTGTCTGCCATGAAGGTCTCTTCTCCTGACACGGAAGTTACGGTGGTTGTGAAGTACTTTTACTGGCTGGCATGCAAACCTTGATCATCCAGATAAGCATGCTGAGTTCTTTAAATTTTTAGCTCCTTGCACCTGTCTTGATTCTTACCCTATTTTCACTGGAAATGACCAGTTGAGCCACAAAGAGTTTTAACACCCGAAATATAATTCATGTTCCATTCAGTATAAGGGCTAATCCTGCCACCATTTTTCAGGACAATCCCTAAAAATCACTATTACTTATCTTATTTAGGCTTTAAATCAAACGTATGCTTTATTATAACTGTTGTAAATGTGAAATATTTAAGCACTAAGAGTGCTGTTGCCTTGAAGTTGCCTTCTGCCAATGCAGAGCCTCAGAGTGAACACTAGATGGAGCCCTGTCATACAATGAAGGCTCAGAGTCCAGCTCTAGTCCATTTTAAATCCGTCTTAAATTCTGTTTGTGCTATTTCTGAGAAATGACAGTGTAGTAACTGCGGAAAAAAAATCCATTGCACTTTAGCGTTGAAAGATGTATTATTTTTTTTTTTTTGCAATTTTATCAAGGACGCTGGAAGATGCTTCAAATCTGAAATAATCACCACGTTGTCCAGGAGTACTTCTGCAAAAATAAAATACCCTCAGCACTTTGTTCAAAATGCCATTTTCGTTCATCTCCTTCCGTCATCTTTTCTGCTGTCCGTGTTCTTGTTCGTCACTGTCCCTCCACACTTAAGATAAGAATCGTTCATCCAGCCGCGTGTTAATTAAGTGTCCACACGTTGTTTGGTGCCAGGAGAACAGATGGCAATTAACATGCGTGTCCTCCAACTCCCTTAAATCTCAAAAAACTTTAATACATTGACACTCTTATAATGGAGTCCACTAAAAACTGAAGTTTTTATACAAAATACTACGTATTATTTTGTATAGTTTATGACAATAAGTACAAGATTATACAGCTTCACATAATACACAAAAATATTTTCTGGCACACTCTCTGGGTATGTGCTTGTTCCGAGTCCACATGTTATGTCACAAGTCACCTATAGCCTATAGCACCCCCTCTGTGCGTTTACTCCTCCACACCACTAAGGCGGTCATGACCAACGTGATCAGCACTGGCACGGCTATGAAAGGTGCGACGATGCCGATGGGCGGGTCGTGAATGAGTCGCCCGGTCAGAGCGCAGTCGTGGAAGTAGACCTGGTGGATCTGCATGAAGAAGTGGTCGACTATCTGATTGGGCCAGAAGCAGTCCATCCTCAAGGCCACCTGGAAGGTGCAGTTTGTCAGGCCCTCGTAGATCCTGCGGGGGGCGACAAAAACAACACAGCAGGGTTGCATTAACTGGCGTAAAACTTGTTTTAACATGCCTAACTGGTACATATATAGTAGCATGCGTCTGGGATTTCACCTGGGGACTGAATAGGCAATTGCGGGGAACCTGACAGAGGTCTCGACTACTGTGGCGCTCTGGGTGAAGGTGCGTTGTTGAGACAGTTCCTGTATCGCTGAATGTATTGACTGAAAGATAACTTCTTCGCCGCAATTTATCCCTTCACTAAAATATGTTGGATTCATGTTAATGTGTAGTTCATGGGGCAAAATTGTGGGGTGAAAAATGTCTAATCAACCAAAGATTTTGCAGACCCCCTGTTGAAGACCTATGCCGTAGTCTGTATAAAAAGTGGATGCCGTGACAACTCCTCAAAAGTGTAGCCAAAAGCATAGGGGGCTCCCCCTGGTGGCTGGCTGCCGGACACGCCATAAGCTCCACCTCCTTCGTGTTCGTGAATGGGACTTCGGCCACACATAGTACACATACTTTTTTTTTAAAATATATTTTTTGTCATCTTGGATAGTCAATATAATGCTGATGTATGTTCAAAGTTTCATTTTACACTATAAAAACAGGATTTGACAACTGAATGATTGACAGTTGCTATTTACAACTCCTTAAAGGGGTCACGTAGGGCCGAGGTTGAACGGAGTAGTAGCAGTATTAATTAAATAAAAATGCCGGTGAGTTCAGAGGAAGTCTGGAAGGGTTATCGACAGTGCCTTCCAGAAACTTTCTTCAGATTGAAATAGTTTCTCTTGGTGTGTTTAAAACGGAGTTGCGGATACGGGGAGGGTGAGGGTTCTAGAATTACCAGTGAGCTTAACGTAACTAAATATAACTGTTAGGTGGTGGAGGACAGGGGAAACGGAGATGCATACCAACAATGTAGCGCCCCCCCAGTATGGCCTTGCACCATACCCAGGAGAGATTCTGTTCTGGACTACCACTGCTCTTAACTGCGTCAATGGAAGCATGGTGATCGGAAAGTTCAGTCCCTTGAGTTAAAGTCTGCCCAACTTTTTATTTATTTATTTTTTTTTCATTGATTGCACCGACTCAAATAACTGTTGCATCAGTTACTCTAAATGTAGTCCTGCAACATACTCTCTCTACAGGCCACATGTCAGTTTTTCCATGGCTTAATAAAGTTATTTAAAACGCGGACAAAAAGGACGTATGGCTCCCTCTTTAATAGAAGCACCACAACCCAAGTTTAAGGAGCGTAGGTGCCTGAGCAGGTGCCCGTTGGTAGGCAGTCCAAGCCTAGAACGTAACTAATGACTTAAAAAAAAAAGCCAATATATCTCACAATGACGCAAACACCAGGTTTAAACTAAACAAAACACTACTGGAACCGATGCTATTGCAAGCATGTTGGGTGTAAGCCAAGGTGAATTACAGGATTGGTATGTTGCAGTGTTGCGTGTCGATGTTTGTGTGTTGCATTTCAAATGCTGCAGGGTTTTCCATTTCACTCTAATGCTCCACAGAGCCGGCTATCAACACCGAAAGCTCCTCCCGGCTCTAAGACCCGCGATCAGGATTCCGTTCAGAGGAAAGGGTAACAACGAGTGATACTTTAAGACACATGCTTGTAGTTGCGATTACGGTCTGGTCTCGCGTTGGGTTAAAATTTAGGGTTGTGGATTACAAGGATACTAATACGGAGGGGTGGAGAAAACCAGTGTTTTGGCCCTAGGGCTGAATGAGCCACTGGAGACCCATAAGGAAAGCCTGACAGATCACTTAACAAGCCAAGTTTAAAAAACAAAATGTTAGTTTTATGTGGCTTTCGCTTCAACAAAAATCTATGAACCCATAGGGAGTGTTTATTTCCTTTTAGAAGTACGTGTTTAGCAAAATAACTATAGTTCTATAGTTCTATAGTTATCTAGGACAGAGAAAAGATAACGATAGAGGATTATTCAAATGACTCAGTCTCGCTTGGATAACAGTAACAATACAAAACATCATTTGTTTAAAATCTGACAAATCTTTTGCTGTACATTTGTATGTAAGGGCTGCTGCGGAAAAAGTCGATTTCTTATGCTTGTCCAAGAACAACTGAACGAAAAAGATTTTTTTGTTTTCATCTTGCCTCTGTAATTTGGATCCTAGGGATTTGATCACGGTTGGCCGACGCTACATTTGTTATGTCAGCAAGTGGACGGGATTAAAAGCGGGATAAACATTTACAAAAAAACAAAACAAAAAACAAGCCAAGTGTGTAGAAGGAGGAGGTAAATCCCCCTTTGCATTTCTTTAAAAAAAAAAATGCAGTATGGGCCTATGCGAAGAGAAGAGAGCTAAAGATGGGCGTCTGAAGATTTGCAGAACAGTGCCAACTTAGGCCAGTAATGGCAATTACAGGCAAATTTTAAAGTTCCATTTTTTTCTTTCCAGGCAAATATTCCTTTCATATCTTATGAATATTTAGTAGCCCACACCCACCCCTCTCCAATATTGTAAAGCTGCAGAGTTGGTATTTTAAATGTGTTTATGTCTTTGTGTTAGCTGATAGACGGCATATTTTTCTAATTTGCGATTCCGTTCTGCAAGGTTCGGTCCTTCTTTGGTGTTACTTATTTATTTTTATTTTTTTAGGAAGGGCTACAACTGCACACACAGACACACAAATAGCACTGCTGCCAATTATGTGCTGCTGGACCAAGAGAGGACAGTGAGCCAGGAGGGAAATCACACAGTTTTGACAGTAGCTTCTCTACCGGGGCCCCCAAGCTCCTTTCATCCTCCCGTCTGACTCGTCCCCTGACTGCTAGTGTTTGGAAAAGAAGCCACCAAGCAGTGAGACAGTTTCTCTCATGTGCAGACTCCCTGTATACTGTGTGTTTATATAATGTCTTACAGATATACCAAGTGATATGGTGGGTGTAAAACTGAGATGACCGTAGGGCAGACAGTCCTTGAACACAGGCTGACGTTAAATCCAGAGTGAACTCGACTCAGAGCAACATGCTGAGAGCAGTTAAGTGAGTCCTTCCTTCACTGCAGTGAAGTGCTCCCTGAACTCAGAAACTCCCTGATGCCAAAGGAAAGAACGATTAACAAAGGAAGATTAACACACCGATCCTACAAGGATCAAGGAACTGCTGGGATTCAAGGCTGACTGTAACCTCGCCTGTACAAAAAATGGACTCCATGACAGCTCCCTAAAAAGTGAAGCCCGAGCATGTGGAGTTCCCCCTGGTGGCTGGCTGCAGCGTAGGAGAGGTTTTAGTTAGGTATTTTAAAAAAAAAAAACAGGATGTGACGTTGTGATGTTACCGTTGCCATGACAACCACTTCACGAAGCGGTCCCGTAGTTGACAACGGCAAATTAATCCACACCCCCATTCGGGTGGAAAAATTTAAATATGATATAATTTTAAAAATGTCCACCTAGACTACCGACCAAGAACAAGCCCACATCGCTTGCAGTGGATGGAGGCGTCATACCCGGATATTTAGCTCAGCATCAACATTCACTACTTTGACTTTATGGCATGAATTTGGAATTTTTAACATCATAACCAACAACTCTGACGACTGACATTAGCTAACGTTAGCGTCATCGTGATTAATGTTTGCTACAAATGTGTACAATCAGGGTCCCTCGGCTTCCATCTTTGTCCACCTGTTTTTTGGCATGAAGCCATACGTTTCTCCAGTTTTTATCCTTCTCTCATGAGGGGAGCAGAGAAAATCTCCAAATTCTATCTTTTAAATGGTTTAAACGTTCACACACAACGCAGCACTTTTGTTGTCACCCATAAGGGTGCGTGGCCTTTTTAGCGGTGTGGGGTTACTCTCTTCCACAGAACCATGGAAGGAGGAAGTGTGGACTGGTCGTCAGTAGCGTGGCTTCACTCTATGACGGTTAGGTTCCGTTCTTGATCCCACCATTCAAAAGCTAGATCAGAGACTATGACAGCTACAAACCCTTGTATGGAGCTAACCTCCCTATAATCTTTCCAATCGGTTGGTCTGCAGTTGTTTTCACAACAGGTGTCCATTAAAGTACTTAAGTATTGTGCTGTACTTTACAAATGGAGAAGTCCACCTTACCAGGAAACCTTGCCGGCAATTCAAAAACCTTGTATGGAGCTAACCTCCCTATAATTTTTCCAATCGGTTGGTCTGCAGTTGTTTTCACAACAGGTGTCCATTAAAGTACTTAAGTATTGTGCCGTACTTTACAAATGGAGAAGTCCACCTTACCAGGAAACCTTGCCGGCAATTCAACATTCTAACTTGAGCTGAGAACAGGCTTCTCACTATAGTGGCACTAGTGTGGGACACATTGCCAAAGCTAGGGTCACCAATCGCCCGCCATTGGCGAATGACTCACCTTGTGTACTGCGCCATAGCCCTTGAGCTACATGTTTGCGTGCATTAATTGACGCAATTAATAATGATTTTTGTTAGACCTTGTCATTCTTGACTGGTGTTTGTGGCAGTTTTCTCTTGGTTGGTGATGAAACAATGATTTTTCTCACATCTTTCTCTACCAACCCTACGTACTCCCTCCAGCAACTCCAGCATCCGGGAATTTGGCGGAAATCCTTGACTTGTGAGTAAAAATTTCCGAGAGTTTTTCAGTATTATTTCTCCACCCTGTTTATACTTAAATGACTTATTTTTTTTGGGTCCATCCCCAGCTGGTAAACTCACTCCATCGTGTCCAGCCAGCTGCACCACAATCCTCGATCCAGTCCCCTCATGTCCAATTTGAACTTATCCAAGCAGAGTTCGCTGATCAGCTTCTCGTATAAACCTCTGCCGCATCCGGACACGCATGGAAGAACTTGAGCTAGAGAGAGAGAGAGGGAGCGAGAGATAAAACAGTAAAATTCAAATGCAACCTGTCTCATTGTGAAGATACAAAAACGATTTTACAATGCGCTACAGTGTTTAATTCTTTCATAATTAAGAATAGGTTTGTGCAACAAACAAGGTCACGTCCTGGCAGTGTTTACTCCTGCTGGACCATTTCTTCCCTATTAGGCTGCTACTTTCTCGAAAGAAAAGATTTTAATTTGCGCAGTCCCAATCCCATTTGTTTACTTCGGAGACGCGTGTAAACAGCCTCTTAACGTCGAGGCAGGCCGCAGCCTTCCCACAGGACTCCGGGCTGAATGTATCACCGCTGAGCGGTACAGTAGGAGGGGGAGGCTTAAGCTGGCGGAAAAAAGGCCCCCGCGCGGGGAAACGAACAGGTTGTTGTTGCGATCGGGAAACACGGTGGATCTCGGCCTGCGCCAGCCTGATAAGGGCCAACTGCGAGCCCCATTGTGTTTGCTCCGTCTCTTCAGGCTGTGAAACACTCCGGTGTGGACTGAATGTGTTGACACAGGTGGGAGTGTTGAGGAAGGGGTGGGGTGGGGGGAGTGAACAAGATGCTACAGGAAAAAAAAACACACAGTGCTACAGTGCAAAAGAAGCCTGAACATATGCATGCTAATTTTGCAAAAATATTGACTTCCTGCTTGTTTGTTTATCGCCCGTCGACTTGGAGCGAGGCTTCGTTTCACCTGCTTGACTGTTGGCAGCTGCTTCTGCCGGGGAAATCTGACATTCAGAGACGCCTTCCAACTTGGCTGTTAACCAGAATTGCATTGCATTTTACAGGAAAAAAAAAACAAAAAACAAAACAAACGGGCAAAACACGGGAGATGCACGGATGGCCTCTGGTTTTGACGGGTTGGAGACAGGCGTCAGTCTAATCACGGATTCTGCTCAATATTTATGTTTCCCCGCGTGCTGTAAGTGCATTTTGGCTCCTTGAAAGCGGCAGAATCTGGAGATGCTTCAGAAGCGAAGTGTGTTGGCAGTGTGGAGTGCTTCTGTGGCGTTGAGAGATAAATGAGCTTGGGAGCAGAGGTCAAGGCTTTTCAGTCATGCGAAGCTGCTCAATTCGCAGATTTTGGGGGATTTATCTGGCACGTTCAAGACCCAGTTGATTCATTTAACGCATATAGAGCTTCACCAGGCCAAAATAAGAAACGGAACAGCTGTTTCCACCGTTTATATTTAGCTTTAATGAGCTTATCCATAGGCGAAACGTGAAAACTCTTAAGTCATACGCATTACGTCAGTTAATCCAACGGTTCTGCGTGTGATTCCATTCAAAAATCGAACCTTTCAAGAGAAACTGAAGCTAAGTTTGAGATTAAACAGCTAAAACTTCGTGGCCTCCGCGCACTCACCTGCCATCAGCAACACAAGCCCCGCTCTCAGGAGTGACGCGCTCTCCGGTGCCATGCTGGATACCAAAACTCCAAGACGCGCTGCGCTCGCCCCCCTCACTCCCTGGAGATCAACACCGCACACTTCATTCCTCCTCCTCCTCCACCTCCTCCTCCGATATTCCAGCAAAAGGCACCGATTCGAAACAACAGCCCCGCGCCTTGACCCCTTTATCAGCGGCAGCCTCCTTCCCCTCGGCCTTAATAGACATAGAAGCTGCGTTTGTTGTCACCCGACGCCCCCCTTCGTCGCGCTGCTTGCTCGGTCGGAGCTGCTCGCCGGGGACAGAACAAGGTCAGGGTCCAAAATTAGTGTCAACTAATAAGGCACCGAGCTCGCAAGGCGCGCGGCGCGCAAGACATCAGAGCGCAGCAGAGAGTTTTAAACTTCTGGCGACTCTGATTTGTGGACTGACTGACCAAGAGGTTGAAGCACTTAAACAAATCTATCTGATTTGTTTTAGAGAGGTTTGACGCGTGGATGCAGGATAGACGCGCACAAAACCCACAGATTAGTTAAATAAACAGTTGCCACGATTTGTAGTTTCTGATTTGAGTGCTGATGTCTGCAAAACGGCATTATAACAGCAGCACAATTCAATTCTAAGATAACATGCCCTCAGACTATTAATGAGTTCTTAATGAAAAATCCTATTACGCACATTTTTACCCATTTTTTTATATATCTTTGGGTTTGCACCATCTGTACTGCGTGACTCGCACAGCACAAAGGCAGAATTCCCATTTGCACTCATATCAGCACAAATCGGCTCAGCAATGTCTATAATTGAATGTTTTATCTGTAGATTTGTGTGCAAGGAGCGGGGTGGCGCTCATTAGTATTCCCCCGCGCTGCTGCGCATAGTGCTGCCACCCGGCGCGACTCTCCGCCTGCGCTGGAATCCCGTAGCTCAAATAACCGTTTTCACGCGTCTCCCTTTATTGAACGTGGGCTGACACTTGTTTGGTTTTGCGTGTTCGTAGGAATTCGATTTCAGTCAGCTGGCGCACATTTAAACCACCAAACGTACTTCTGCGTTATTAGTGCTAAACTTACACTCTCTTCATACAATTGGTGTTAATAATAATAAAATAAAATAAAAAATCCACGTAGAGTGAAATAAAAATTTGCAAAAGAAGTTTCTCAATATCTTGAAGTGATATCAAAATAAAAATTGGTAAATAACAAAAAAAAGGAGTAAAAAGCGTAGAAGTTAATGGATTTACATGGTTGCAAAAACACATTAAAACAGTTTTAATCAGCTCACACAATGGTGATAATTAAACCTTTTATTTCTAGCCACCGAGACTGCACAAAGATTGTTAGTGTCCCCGGAGAAAGGGGATATTTTTATTAAAAAAGGGGAAAAAAATCAATACTTTGAAAGGAGAAAAGGAGAGAGGACGCCATTTTCCCCGCTTCAGTAAAATAAAATAGAAAATGCAAGAATCTCACCAGTTTCTTTTATTTGAACCTTTAGTAAATATGAAATGCGTAGTTGAAGCTCCATTGAAGGCTCAAATGTTGATGGATTTGCGTGTTGCAAATTTTTGCAAAAGGTTCAAACAGGTTAGAGACAAAAAAAGGATACTATAAGGAAAGGGTATGAAACTTGGGCTCTCTTTAAACAACAAAGAAAGAAAGAAAGAAAGAAAGAAAGAAAGAAAGAAAGAAAGAAAGATGCATTACATTTTCTCCCTTCAGTATAAAAAAGTGTAATAATAAATTATTTTCGCATTTAACAAATAAAAGTACAGTAGAAGTGCAAGACCTTTAAACTCCAAGTCAAAAGACTTAATTATTCGTTTAAAAATATATTATTTTTGCATATTTTTATGTATTTTTGACTTTTTTTGGTTGAGGATATCAGCTTTCAAGGTGCTCTGGAAGAATCTGTCTGAAGCTCCCTTATTTTACTTTCCGTTAGTGATGAACCACCTTTATTGAGATCTCGTGGCCTTTTGGAGTTCGTGAACAACCTGAAGCCCCTCATGCTATTTGTCCATCAGCATCTGGAAGAGAACCAAACTCGAGCAGTTCCCCGCAAATTCCCCTAGAGAGCAGCAGAGGACGCAAAATAATCCCGCTCTTTGGCACTGTGGGGAATTATCAAGCATTATTATTTTTTCCCCGAGCCCTGCTGCCCGAAAGCCGTGGAGTCATTTAGCAATAGAGCCAGTCATGCCCGACTTTTCACCTTCCACGGATCGCAAATCAATACAATTTTGCCCTCGTTCCATACTTCCGCATCCGTCCACAGATGGAAGGTGGCTTGTAAAGCGAGCGGCCCTGAAACTGTTCTGCCTTCACTGCAGCTCCTCTTGGACCAGCATCGTCAAACTTAATAGGCTGTGCCTTCTAGTGGTGGATATTTGCAGAGGCTGATCCTGCTGGCTCTGCAGGAAACTTTTTTTTCTCTCTCTTCTGTGTGGTGGCGTTAAACACAAATTAAGCAAACAATTTTTTAATTGTATTTCCATTTCAATATATAATTCTGCCCCAGATCTACAAAGTCATGACCAAAGTAGGCATTTTTATTTTAAATTCCATCTAAAAATGAATATATATAATTATTTTCTGCTGGAGTACACTCCAACCAGAAGCAACCCAAAGCAGGACCTTCTCCTGACAGGTGTAATGACAGCCGCAATGAGGCGTAATAGCCAATCAGGAGAGGTGATAAGTGAGGTGGGCGGACTTCCAAGAAATAAAAAAAAAAAAAAAGAAAGAAAGAAAGAAAGAAGAAGAGGAAGACAAAACGCTCCTTATCATTTTGGATGGGAATTAATAGGTCGAAGAAGGTGTCGATCACACGGAGGAGGCGTGTTCGGAGGCGCCATCCCAACACGCACACGCTCCGCACCCCCCCTCTCATCTCCTCCCCTCCCCTCCCTTCCCTTCTCCCCCTCTCCCTCCCAGCCACGGGCGCAATGGCAGTGTGAGGAGTAAATGGCTCAGAGTGTCCGCTGTGGAAAGCGACCTAAACACTGGACTGGGAACCGATAAACAAACACAACAAGACGCGGCGCGTAAAAAGCTCTCCACGGGCGCACGGAAACTGTGCCAGGAAACCAAGAAGACTCCTACGTGATCCCCCCCCCCCCCCCCTTTCCTCTATATTTTCTCTTTTGATTGTTTATTTCTGTGTGCGCGCACAACGAGGATATCTTAATTGGACATGTGAGTTACTGGGAGTTAACAAAAACACGAGCAAAGGCTTTTCAAAGATGAAGTTCCCGGCTTGCGTCCTCGTCACTTTGGTGGTGATCCGGTCGAGTGCAGCACAGTCAGGTGAGTCTTGGATGCGCGTCTCTGTGCCCGAGTCAGATGTGACTCCAAAAGCGACCCCCAACTGCCAGTCCTTTCCTTTATTTCTAATTTTTAGGGTAGGAGTTCATTAGAAAAACAAACAAACACCGCAATCGTTCTCTGAATGACGATACACCGAGATGGCACTCGTTGTTTGCTCTGCAAACTTAGCGCAACTTCATATCCAGCCGCGTTCACTGGAATCACCTCGCCGAGTCTCACTCACACCTGCAGCAAACTGAGGGTTCAGTAGCCCCTGGGAGCGTGTCGGAGCTATGCGTAAAAACCTCTCCAAAGTCGCTCGCCTTTTTTTATTATTATTATTATTATTTATTAACCCCCTTGATTTAGATCTTTAATGGAAATTGTAAGGATTTTTGTGGGGGATCTGGTGATACTTCAGTGCCAGATTGGATCAAGATCTGCTGTCAGATATATTTAATTTCATTTACAATCTTCAATAACAGACTGGGGAATCTTCGATATTAGCGCACATGGCTCCCCGGCTCAGTTCGCTTACATTATACCTTAAATATGAATGAATGCGCCATCGTTTCCATTTAATTCCCCAAAGCGTACTCTGATAGACCGAAGACCGCGGCTATTTGCGATAATTTATATAAACTGAGCCGCGCAGTGGCACCGTTTTTTTTTTTTTTTTTTTATTCCTTACTGTCTTTGAATAATTTAGATGTAGCGGATAACACTGAGGGGGGCTATAGAGGCGATGTGGGGAAACATCTCGCTTTCATCATTAGGACCCCTGCGGTGGTAGTCCCTTGACGAGATTCGCTTTAATGTTCATGCAGTAGTGCTTTCGTTGCCTCTCGGTAGTCAGTTTGTAGTCAAGTTAAAGATATTGTTATATATGAGCTTGCGATGATTTTTCCCTTTTGGCACTCCTTGAGGATATTTGCGGACAGTTTTGCTGTGATGTCTGCCCCCTTTACGTGTTAAGTTTGCTGTGACGGTGCACTGATTGCAATAAAACCCTCACTGTTTAGTCACGAAATTAATGATTTGAAGTGCGCAGCCCCAGACGTTCAAGTCTGGTTTTATTCACAGTCTGGCTTTTTTTCTTTTTTTTCTTTTGGTTTCTGGAATAACCTCAAAACTGCGAGATGCACGCCAGTCATTCGCTCTGTGGTGTTATGTGTTTCACACTGTGGGTGATAAAAAGTTCACGCTGCCAGAATTTGCCTCCTTAATTGATTCGATGAAGCTTTGGCAAAGGGATGCTGAACTGGAGGGAAAACATGAGGCGACACGGGAAAGTTTGGTGAATCTGAACTCTCAGAGGCACAAATGGGATTCCAGGATGCCTTTTCTCCCCCCTCCTTCCCTTTCCTCCAAGGACAGACTGGGACAGGCTCGATCTCCTGATCTCACACAAACTCCTTCCCCGCTAGCTCATGGTGTGGCTCTTGGGTTGAATTCGCTGAAAGCCGCCCGTTAAACCGGAGTGGATGGGTGCAAGGCTGGACGGGCGTCAGGCGGGGTGAACGGGGGAAGAAAAGTGGCACCCTTGCTGGTTTATTTATTCCCTCCACACATACACTCCCATCCATGATATTTGTGATGCAAATTCCACACAAGAAACCGAGCTATGCCTCCTGGGAAGTTCAATGTGTAGGGGTGTTGGTGGGTGGAGATATAGTAGTTGTTGTTGTTCAAATTCATCCCCAGCATCTTTTATCAATCTCATTTAGAGGCATGGGAGGTTGAAGTCGAGGCTAGTGATGTTCGCCTTAAAAATGGAGATTGAAGCTGTCTGCCCGCCGCCCCTGCTGCGAGACGAATGTCTGTAGCATTCCTGCCAGTCAGCTTAGTCAACCGAGACGCGTACTCTCGACTGTGCGCGTGATGTGCCGTGTGAGCACATGGAGCATGGAGGTGTTGCCCTTCTGTAAGCTTCCTTATAAAATAAACATCGAGACGATTCTGAGCTCAGGATTGTCAGTGCGTTCGGATGATCAATCCGAACACTGATCAGTTCCTTTTGAAGCGAAGCCTCGAAAGGGCCGACGGATGTGAGCAATTGAGCTGGAGTCGTCCGGGCTGACGTTCCCAGATAACGCGAGTCCAAAGGAAGTAAAGTGAACTATTGATTGGGCAGAAGAGTGGGCCCAGAGGTGCAACTAATAACTATTGCTGTGTGTTATCGAGTAAGCTGACGGTTATCGCCGAAATTCATCATTTTGCCTATAAAATGTTCGGAAGGATTCATCACGAGCGGACAGTTCATGCAAAACAGTTCCGTTTAATAAGGATAACAGACATTTTATGAAAAACCCTCCACCTCTTATTGAAATAACCTACTGATTGCTTAACCATGTGATCCTTTTAGGCCTATGAATCCAAGAGGTAATGAAATTTAGAAACCGCACATTCCTCATTTTTATTTCCATTGACATTTGACATTTGAAAGCTTTGTAAAAAAAAACAAAAAAAAAAAAGAAAGCTTTTAAGTGAGGTAAATGGACCTTGAGTGCAATTCATGGTTTTCGGAGGTCATGAATAAACTGTCCGGCTCCGGCCTCATCCTGCGTGTTCCGTCAAATTCATTCACCTAGGTACATCCCTTGGAAGATCCGCCGAGAAAATGTCACGTCAAAGACAATGGTGTTCTCTTGAACGATGTATTTTTTTTTTTTAAATTTAAAACAGTTTGCTTTTAAGTTTAATAAGTACACACAGAGTACACCTGACAGTTTCCCAGGTCATAAATAAGATGTAACGCATCATCGGGAAGGGGTTTAATCAAATTCATGAGGCCAGGTTGAAGATCTGCCAAGAAAAGGTCACATCAAATATGGTATTCTCTTGATCAATATATTATTAGACCATTTATCTAAAACTGTTCTGTTTACTATAATACTTACATTTTATGAAAATCCATCAATCCATCATCAAAAAGTGCTTTCAATTCATCATGCTGTCTTTGTAGCCCAAGGCATCCGGGACATAATTGAATGATGAAGTCTGAAATGGACATTCCTCTTTTTCATTGCCATTTAGTGATCTTTGGAAGCTCCATAAAAAGCTTCTGAGTTTATTAAGCAGAGCTTGAATACAATTTACAGTTTCTGAGGTCGCGAATAAAGGCCATCCTCATGAGAGGGGTTCAGTCGTATTCCTGCGCCTAGCTTTCTGACGATTACCGACAAACTGTCGCGTCATAGATGATGGTATTCTCTTAAACGACGAAATATCAGACCATTTACCTAAAACTGTTCAGTTTACTCTAATACCTGGCATTTTAATACAACCCATCATCAAAAACTACTTGATTCATCATAGCTTAGTGAGTCGACCTTCAGTACAATTTGCCGTTTGTGAGGTCAAGAATAAGCTGTCCGCATCGATTCATGTGCCTAGGTTTTCAGTTTCTCAAGAAGATCTGCCAACAAAAGACCATTGTAATACCTGACATTTCATGAAAATAATTTTATGAAAGTCCTGGGTATCAGAAATGTAATTAAAGGTAATTCTAGGTTTGAAACTGCTCATGCCCCGTTTTTGAGTCATCTTTGAAAGCCCTATAAAAGCTTTTAAGTAAGCTGAGTAGAGCACGAGTACTAAAACTGTTTTTACTTTCGTAGGTCATTCTTACACATAGGTGTTTAGGTTCTCAGGAAGACCTGCCAACAAAATGTCACATCAGAGATGATGGTATTCTTTTGAGCAACATCTAATTAGACCAGTAATCTTAAACCTTTCAGTTTCCAGTAGAAATATACGAAAAACACGCAATCCTTTATCAAAATAACTAACTAGTTAATTAATCATGCCATCCTTGTAGTTCTGCGTTTCCAAGAGACTACTCACCCATAACTACTTTCACAATTCCGAGGTTATGAATGTGCTTTCAAGCTCCGTCCTTGTAAGAGGGTTCCGTCATGTGTGTTCAGTCAAACCCTACGTAGCATCTTGAGAAGGCCTGCCAACAAAATGTCACGTCGGAGACGTCGGCATTCTCTAGAACAACTTCCTTTTTGGTAGAATCTTGTTGATTAGTATGGAAACAAGGATTCTGTGTTTGGAAGCGAGGTCTTACCTCTTTTTCTTTTTTATATTAAACGACACCAGTAACTTCGTAAGACCTGTGTCCGTTTGTCCGCTTGCCGCAACAAACGGCTCAAACATTTGAATCGCCGCAGCTCTACAGAGTGTCTGACAAATGCTGCATTCGCACGTGTGTGTGTGTGTGTGTCCATTTGTGTGTGTGTGTGTTTAGGTGACATTTAAAGGCGTGCTCTCCTGTGAAATGGCCAGGGGAGAAGGGGGGAGCGAGGTGGGGAGAAGGAATCCCGCTGAATGCCAGTATCAAATTACTGGGCGTTCGTCAGCTAGCACGCCACGGAGCCGTGGCGCTGGCTGAGGCTTTGTAGAAGACTGCCGGAAATGAGAATTTATTACAAGCTAATTAAGCTTTTTTTTGATAGCATCAGTCTAGACCGAGAGCCCTTTCTTTGACGGCATGAGAGATGAGGAGGGTGAAAGAATTCAATCTTGCTCTAAATTAGTCAACATTGCTATCGTGGCTTGATATCTGCCAAGCTCAACTGGTGCCAGGCTTTGGCGAGGATGTTAGTCAGATATGTCAGCTTTTGACGAGCCGATAGAGATTTGTATGGATTCTGTGCATTCGTCTTCAGGTGGAAGGGAGCAAGGAAGTGTAAGATATGGCAGTTTGCGCAACAGAATAATAATTGCGGTTCGGTGAGGGTGACATTGAGGTGTTGGGTGTTATTTGCTTCCTCTGTCATTGCTGGACAGTCTCGGCAGGCCGCAAGGGATGCCTTACAAATGAGTATGTGACGCGTGGGGGTGATGGAACGCTCTTCCAAGGCCTGAGACAGCAGTACACTACGTCTTATGGTACTCTGCGCCTGAATCAGCGCTTAGATTATTATCTGCACGGGCCGAACAAAGATGACGCTGTTCCCTCTGAAAAAAAAAAAATCTTTTTGTCTCTTTTTCCCAGGCATTCGAAAAGCCAACGTCAGAGGCCTGTTTGCTTGACATTTTGTTTGCCCGCCAGCTGTACAGAGGGGCTTCTGTTCTTTTGAGTTTGCGTACCGCCCAAATATTTACATGCGGAATCACAACTGCACAGCGTGCGAAGGGAAGGCGTCCAAGAATCGGACGCGGAATAGCGGCCTTCGCTGGCCTCCGTAATCATCCCCGAGCTTCTCAGTCCCTCTCCGTCGCTGGCTCCGTGTTCGCGCGTTTGGCAGGACAGACTTTCGGACCCCCATGCTTTTGCTTCCTAATGATGAGCAGGGTTGGCTTTGGTTGTGCCGAGGCGTCCGGTGCCAATTCCTAGTGTGAGTTAGATTGGCCAGTTGAAGACTGGAAGCCTGGCACAGATGTCCCCTTTTTTTTCTGGAGGGCTGAGATCACACAAAGAAGATGCACCCATGCGTGGCGATTTACTGTACACTCCCTTATGTCCACGCTGTCTGCACGCTGAGTCCGTCTCTCGTATACGCATGCAAACGCTCAGGAGTCATGATGGGTGAAGAAGCATAGGACGCCTTGTTTTTAGGGGGTTTTAAGTCTTGAGTATAGCTTGAGTTTCTGATTTCTCCCTTTCACATGCAGTCCAAGCTAGGCATGGCCCAGGAAAAGAAAAAGGACAGGAAAGGAATCGTTTTTTTTCCTTCCCACTTCTGCTTCTCCCAGACCTCTGGAGGGTTTGTTCGGCCCGCCACTTGTAATTCCACTCAGAGACAAATGCCTCCATCCTGCGTCTGAGGGGCTTCCTACACACTCACAAAACACACACACATGCGCACACTCAAAGTTCCCGCCTAGCAGTGCAAGTTACTCTTCTCGTATAGGAACCCTTCTTTACTTTGTCCTTTATTTCATTAGCTCTCTTCCACTTTCCATCTCACACCATTTGTCATCTCTTTTTCCCTTTTTTCCGCTTCTCTCTTCCTCCCTCACACACACCTTGTCTCCGTCCTGTTCTAATCCATTAACATCTCTCATCGTGTCTCCATTTTATTTCCCTGCTCCGTTTCATTCCCCTTCCACTGCTCCGGCTTTTTCTTTCAGCTTCTTTTATTTCTTCTCCTTTGTCCTTTCCTCTCTCCCTCTTCCCTGTCTGTCTTTTGCACACACACACACTTCTAGCTCTGTATTTCATTAGTCGTGTGTGCGAGGCTGTCACCGAGTGCGCACAGAGAATGGAAAACAGCTCATTTTCCCCCCTTTAATTACGACACCCAATTTGTTTCATGGACAACATGCTGTCGGCAGCTCCTTCATACACCACTCAAACTGTCATTTACATGCTAACATGTGTATGTGTCTCTGTTGGTGTGTGTGTCTACATCTAGGCCTGTCAGGCCTTCAGAGGGAGGTTTATAACTGAATCTGTCAAGACTTTATTTTTGTTTCACTCTCTGTTAAGTCAACCCGTTTTCACTTGATAACTGCAAACAGTTTGGTTCTGAACGAAGGCGTTAGCGTACCGTGCGCTAATCAAAAAAAAAAAAAAAAAAACTGCTGAAAGATGTTAAAATTCCATGTCAACACTTCAAATATCAAATTGCCAAATTCTGTGTCAAAAAGCATATTTTAGCTTTTTTTTTTCTTTAGAAACCCACCATCAGGCCTACCTGCCCAGACTCAAACTGTTGGCAAGTTGCTGCTTAATACTGGAAAAACTTTGTGACGGTTTTCGTCAGCTAATCGCTAACAGTTTGGTTTTGAGCAAGAGTCTGCATCAACAATTTGTGTCAAGACTGTGATACACTTCGCTTACATTTTAGCATATTTTGACAGCTGAAGCTTAAAGTTCTCAAAACGTCGACAAGAAATTTTGCTCCGGGCGGTTTCCTTCAGCTAATTGCTAACAGTTTGTATTTAGAAGTTGCCACAGAGTGGGCTTACAATCATATTTGCTAAAAGCTTAGTTTCAACCCTGTCTCAAAAGTTTGATGGATAATTTTACATTAAATTTTATTTCAGAAAACATATTTTAGCCATTAGCAGTCTGCTGCTAAAAACTGCTAAAACCTTGTTAAACTTTTTGGTCAAGACTTTGATACAATGTTATCGCCTGGGTTAAACTATGTAGTTTTCATCAACTAATTGCTGACACTCTAAGCACCATACACTAGGTTTATTTCTGATAAATTCCGTTGGACTGTTAGAAAATCTGTTAGTGCACCTACTATATCATGCTAAGATTGTATGCTGCCTGTTCAGAACCAAACTGTGAAAACTGCTTAACTTAACCCAGGACATAACATGAAAATCCCAAAGTCTTGACACAAAATCTGAAAAGAACTACAGAGTATTTCATCCTCTGTAATTGTTAGCATGTTTTACCCAAGTGTTAGCATAAGATTTCTGCTTTTTATTTACATGCTAACATGTGTATGTGTCTCTGTTGGTGTGTGTGTCTATATCTAGGCCTTCAGAGGGAAGTTTATAACTGAATCTGTCAAGACTTTATTCTTGTTTAACTCTCTGTTTAGTCAAACTGTTTTCACTTGATAATTTCAAACAGTTTGGTTCCAAATTAAGGCGTTAGCGTACCGTGGGCCAATCAAAAAACTGCTGAAAGATGCTAAAATTCCATGTCAACACTTCAAATGACAAATTGCCAAATTCTGTGTCAAAAAGCATATTTTAGCAATTATTTTTGTTTTAGAGACCCACTGTCGGACCTACCTGCCCAGACTCAAACTGTTGGCAAGTACTTGCTAAAAACTGGTAAAACTTTGTGTCAAGACTTGTGACAGTTTTCATCAGGTAATTACTAACAGTTCTGAGCAAGAGTCTGCATCAACACTTTGTTTCTAGACTGTGATACACTTCGCTTCAAATTTTAGCATATTCTATCATATTTTGATAGCAGTATGCTGTCTGCTCATAACCAAACTGTTAGCAATTACCTGTTAAAAGATCCTAAAGTTTAGAGTTGTCAAAACTCTGACAAGACATTTTGCTCTGGTTTAAGTCAAGCGGTTTTCTTCAGCTAATTGCAAAGTTACCGTAGTGGGTTGTAACACAATTGCTAAAAGTTTAGTTTCAACTTAACTCAAAGTTTTTGTCAGAAAATATATTTTAGCCGTTTTTTGATAAACCACTGTGTGCTTTTTGTTCAGAGCAAAACCATTAGCAATTTGCTGCTAAAAACTGCTAAAAGCCTACTAAACTTTTGTGTCAAGACAAAACGTTATCGCATGGGTTAAGCTACACAGTCAAATATGTTAGCACACCTACTAAAACATGATAAGAATGCATGCTACCTGTTCAGAACCAAACTGTGAAAACTGCATAACCTAGGCCATAACGTGAAAATCTCAAAGTCTTGACACAAAATCTGAAAAGAACTACAGAGTATTTCATCCTCTGCAGCTGTTAGCATGTTTTACCCAAGGGTTAGCATACGATTTAGGTTTGCCCAAGACCTGTGGTTGACTTATAAGGAGTCTGTATATATGCACAAATATGCGTGTATGCATGTATTTGTGTGTTTGTGCTATACAAGCTTTTGAAATGACATTTTCACTGCTGTTCTCGGGCACTGGGCCAACACAGGAAGTGGGACAGTGTTCAGCTCCCTTTGATTGGCAGCACTTCCTCAGCGGAGCAGGATCAAGTGCCATCGACTCTGTCTTTCAGTACAGGGCTCTTTCTCTCGGTTCCTTTGCCTTTTTATTTCTTTCTTTTTTTTTTTAATTCCCCCACTTGCTTCCCTTGCTTTCTGTTCTGGCTCTCGGCGCGCCACAATGGAAGGGCATTAGAATCACAATAGGATTTTTTTCCCCCTGTAACCTTGACAATGGCTTTCGTCTTAATAAAAGTCTGTGAACAGAAGAGAAATGATCACTGGTGTCTAATCGGTGAATGCGTCGATCGCACTATTCACCCACGACCTGCAGATTTTTGTCCTCATTGTGCTCACACTTCACATACACACGCATCGACTTATGGCAATCAAGTTATGTTGTTTTTCATTAGCCCCCCCTCTACACACACACACACACACACGCACGCACTTTGTGTGTGTAGCCAAACCCGCCTGGTGCATTGTGTGCGAGCTAATCCCTAGTAAGATATTCACGGCAGCTAATCTGTTTAATTACACTACAAATTAAGGATATTTACTGTTCCAAGACTTTTATGCGACACCCGCCTTAATCAAGGCCTTAATCTGTCTGGCGCAGTGACAGTGTGTGTTACTTCGTGTGTGTGCTCGAGTGTGTGTGTGTGTGTGTGTGATTGATACTCTGTATGCTTAGGCATGTGCGACTTTGTGTCTACCAGGCTGCTTCTGCCAGCCTGTTTCCCCCTCAGCTTTAGTTCCGTTTCTGAATATCCGCCCACAATTAAGAGAGAAAAGAAAACAAGAGATTATTGTGTCTTTTTCCCGTTACGGCACCAGCAACTAGGATTAAAATGTAATATCGGCGGAGAAGATGCCACACCGTGTAAAGGTCACAAATCCAGATCCTGCACACCTGAGCATCCCTCTCCTGGACTCGCGGCTAATTCTGCAAGATTAAACCGGTGCAAAGTAATGAAAAGAGGCCGATGCGGTACGTGTTTTTGTGAGTTTTATGTGTCCGTGTTTTGCACCAGACTTTCCAGCTGCTGCACGCACTTTTGCTGTAGAGTAAATAAAGCATTTTAAAGCGTGTTGGTTAAAAACTGCGAGAAGGAATGAGATAGCATAACCCGAGGGCAAGCCTTGCCCGAGAAGACAAGTTCACGGGAGTCAGAACTTTTTTTTTTTTCGGTTTAGTTTGGCTTGCTCACAAACTACTCCTGATTTGTTCTGATGCTTTCGGACCACGGTAGACTTTTTGTTGCCATAATAATCTAAATGTGTTAATTTTATCCCTACTTCCCGGAGGCTCTGATTTGGCACCGGTTTATTTGTGCATCGGTGGATATTTTTATGCACCCATTAGCAAGTCTTCCTACACGTGTCTCGGTGTTTGCGTCTTTGTGCGTGTGGGATGTTGCAATTTGCAAAAAATTCTGCACACATTCGTCGCCCTTTGTGTGTTTGTTTCACGTACAGTACAGCGCGTCTATGTATAATGCATGAGCGAGAGCGCGCTGTCCTTTTCCAGTGGCCCCTCCTCGTGCGACGGTGACCTGTAATAAATGAGTGGGCGCGAGAAAGTGGCAGCCATGACAGCCGACCGGGGAGGGTGGGAATAGAGCGCGGGAGGCAGAGAGGAAAGGTGGAGGTGTGTGTGTTCGAGAGCGAGGAGTTGGGGGGGGGACTAGACAAAGCGAGACAAAGCGGAGGTAAAAGAGATGGAAAGTCTCAAAGGATAGATAAGGAGCGAGCATGATAGGATGAGCGGGAGACAATGGTGACGAGAGAGGAGGGCGACCGTGAGGGATTGTGGGTCGTTGCCGTGCAACAATGCCTTGACCAGAGGTGGAGACTCTTTCTCTGTTGCCACTTGTTCTTTTTATTCTCATTACCCTCCACACTTTTTTTTTCTTCCTTTCTCTCTGAAGTCACCTTGCGGCCCAGCAGAAATATGGCTGCTCCTTTCGGCAGGTTTAAAGGTACATAAAACTTGCGGGGGAGAAAACCTTGGCCGGGCTCTTTTCTAGTTATGCGTGGAGGTTGAGTCACCTTCAGCGGTGAGGAGAAGCAGAGAGAGCACTGGAAGGAGTGCGTTTATAAGGATGTGTTTGTGCATTTCTACGGGGTTTGCGCATCGGTTCGTTAATTTGTCTGAAGCCGCGAGGCGGAAAAACACGCTCTCGGGCGCTCATGCACAAAACCTAAGTGCTCCTCTGCGCCGCAGCCTTAACCGCTTGCTCCGCGGCTAGAAGGCCCCTGGCAAGGTGATCCGACGGCAGGGTCATTTGCAAGATGGGAGGCACAATGGCGGCGAGGTAAAGCGAGAGAGGTGGACTAATTTCAGTTGAGGAAGGAGGTGTCCAGCAGAGGGTAAGGTGGAATGAGAGAGACAGTGTGTTGTCTCTGAGGAGTACAGCCATCACCGCTGCTGAACGCTCCAATTAATCAGCGCCGGGGCCACACAGGCTCATGATGTGTGTGTGTGTGTTGGTGTGTTTGGGTTTCTGTGTGCCAAGGCTCGCAATTGTCAAGTGTCTATTGTGCGGTTGTGTGAAGTGTGTCACGATCAGTGGGATGTGTCACGCACATACGCGGCCCTGTTTTGTTTGGTCTCCCTGGATAATGCTAATGGGGTCGCACGTGTTGTTTGCACCTGAAGAAAAGGCATGAACCACGCATGCACATATCTAATCTGAACTGGTGCGTCTTCGGAAGCGCGTCGCCAGCCGGATTTTACACACGTCTCCGACACACATCTGTCAAAGAGATTCATTTGTTGTTTTTTTCCAAAAATATCTGGAATCCTGTGACTAAGGCATGAGTAACTGGTTAAGATGGTTCCAAAATGAGGCCTTTGAATACAGAAGGATGGGTTTGTTCTCAGATTTGTGCCTAAAAACAACGACGGGGTTTGGAACAAGAAACCACGGATGACATGGTGTAAATCTGGTCAAAGAGTGAATATAAATTATTACAGCTTTAGCATTTTGGTTCTATTTGATCAGAGACATTGAGCTTTGACATTCAGCCATATTGGTATAGAAGGGCTGCTCCAGTGACTTCTGTAAAGGTGGAATTCAGGAGCTGGGATATGTTGAGCACTCCCAAAGGAATTGCCAGGAAAACTGTCTGGGAAACAGCACAGAGGTTTTTCTAGTCTAGAACCAAGTACGGCTTGTGGTCCAAGACCAGAACTACAGTATGGACGTTAAATCTGAGTTGCAGTGGACGGTGATGGACGCAAACTCCCTTCTTGCACCATGGTCGGCGGCGGTTCAGGGTAAACTAGACCTTGAAGATTTTAAGTGAGGTTAAAACAGAGGACGTGGAAATGTACTCTGGGACATAATGAGGATTTTCCACATGTGCTAGGGTTAAGCAAATGCATTCCTTGAAGATTCCTACCTTTAGCCCAAGCACATCATGTTGGTCAAAAGGTTCTTCTTCTTGCGTATGTCCCTAGATCTTCAGCTCCATTGCAGCAAGTCAATCCAATGTGTCATTGTCCATGTCAATAAGGCCACAATCACCCTTTTGTGGCCGGTATATTTGGGAGCTGTAGTGGGCCTCTGCATTCACGGTAGGCGCTGTCCGCTAGACCCCTGTCCTCAGCCGGTTGAGGGTTGTCCACTGCTTTTCAAGGTGGTGCTACAACATCCATGCAGAGTACATTAAACACAGAGGCAAGAAGGCAACCAACTGGCCGTGCTCCTTCCTCTCTGCATGTCTCCGTGATTCCAAGCTGCCAAAGACCTGGTATCATGCCAAGGCGATCGCCCGTTCCGAAGCCAAACAAGCCAAGGGACGACCCCAAGGGATGCCGGCCAGTCTCATTACTCTGCAGCCCATTAGGGTCAAAAGGTGATAATACAACACCGAATCCTACTTTTCCCAAAATGCAACTCATTTCATCAGAGCATGACTGTCCCCCTATATGCCCACATCTGGCAAAACCTAAATCTCTACTTCATAACACATTCTTTGTTTTGGAAGTTTATGTTCTCAAGCCAAAGGCTAGGTAAACGTAGTGTCAAGAGCAACTTTAATAGTTGTAGAGTAATCCTCACTACAGCCCTTGGCAAGTATTTGGGGAAAGAAAACTTGGGAAAAAGTGTTTGTTTATACACTTTTCAAGAAGGCATACAATGACATTTTGAGTATTCAAATGGAAACACAATGTCTCCTGAATCTAAAGATGTTAGTCTAATAACACAGCAACACAACAACAAAGTTAAGTTGTAAAAATGTCTTGAAAAGCACTGATCAGAGTAGCTTTATTTGATATAAATTGATATTCCAATACTTGAAATGTCTTGATGTTCCTATGCCCGAAGTTCATTCTGAGTCCATTAAATTCCAGCCTCGTTGCACGTATTCATGTGTTTCCCTGCAGATAAGGACTGTGAGAAAATCCCGAGAATGAAGACAGGGATAGAGGAAAAAGTATAAAAGACAGACAGTGAGACATTTAGAGAAGCGGAGATAAACACAAAGGCAAATTGAGCGGAAG
The DNA here is from genome assembly GCF_022458985.1 of Mugil cephalus. Lineage (NCBI taxonomy): Eukaryota > Metazoa > Chordata > Actinopteri > Mugiliformes > Mugilidae > Mugil > Mugil cephalus. The sequence continues at coordinate 4,896,316 of NC_061792.1, forward strand.
CCCACGTGGTTCTGCCGTCCCGCGGTTCAGACGCCGCTCCACGCCGTCACGCCGCTGCCCTTCCCCGAGCCCGTGTTCCACTTGAAAATGAAATTCTCAAAAAGGCTTTCACTTCATCCAAATCATGTTTCAACCGCAGGGCAGTGGGGCATACAAACAGGTTCACTCGCTAAACTCATTGTTGTGGTCTGTCATAGCTGTTTGTGCCGGATTATGGAGTGCTTTTAGAGGTTTTTCCAGTCAGGGAAACACTTTAAATCCAATTAAGTTAAAAAAAAAAATGCTACTCATCAGTCACTATTTGGAGAGCAGAGTGAGAGTATTTTTTCTTTTTTTTAACCGTCCTGATTAGTTGTTGTCTCTAAGCTTTTAGTCTCAGATGATTTGGCAAGAATGACTAATGACTGTGTTTTGTAGATTGCATTTCTTAAGACCCTTTCACAATAAAAGCCTGCCAGTGTTTTGGCATTATTACACCATGAATTTGAAACGGTTGGAGCAGGAAACGACAAGCTTTGTTACGCTGTTTGTGATGAGATAACGGTACAAAGAGGCATGCTAGATTATACGCCGCATCATTTTTAGTTATTGCCTTGTCCATTTGAGGAAAGTCAAGAGTGGGACTGCTCAGTTTCCAACTTAACTGTTTACATGGACTCTTAATAAAATGGTCTGGTGACGTCATGGCCCAAAACATCAGTCAGAATAGTTTATTTCTATTCTTTGACAAAGTGATCAGCTGGCAACATAACAGTAGAAGAAGACCTTTTTCCCACAACTTTATTGACAAGGGTTCAAGCTAGTCTGAACCATAGATTGAAGCAAAAATTGATGTAGCATCTTCTTTCTTCAAGCGGTCAAATCGAAGTTAGATTCCCAGGGATCTTGAAAATGATGAGAAACTTTCCAATAAATAAATGAAGGAGGTGGCGCTTATGACCTAGACTGCAGCCGACTCGTAGTGTCAGCTTTTTTTTTTTTTTTTCTTTTTTTTTACAGTCTTGTTGAGGTTGAGCCATTTAGGCCATAAGTAGAATTTAATGACTGGGTATTATTTCATTACTCCTAAGAATTAGGCAAATTGAGTGCTTTAAGTGAATGTACTCATTTCCGAATCTCTGCAGTTCTGCACGATGCACCAGCAGCAGATGATTTTTGTCTCCGCTGCCTCACTCAGATTAAATGTCACGGTTTGACTGAGCTACCCATATTTGTCGCAAAAAAAAAAAATCGTTGAGTGAAGATAAGACAGGGAGATCAAAAGAGCCAGATAGAGAATACACACCTAGACACAGACACTTTCAGGCTGTGACACAGAGAATACACTGACATGAAATAGGTGAAGGGAGCAAGATATGCAGTTTGTCCTACACAGGAACATGCTAGATACACAGTCATGCATCATTTCCCTCTTTACCGGGAGGTTTCATTTCCTCTCTGGGGAGCGATATCTACTTGCAGGACATGTGACATGGGTCTACAGTGCAATAGAGACGGAGATAAACGGCATAAATAAAAGACAGCGACCTCGACAGCGAGCGTGACGTGCGCTCTCCCACGGAATTACCAGGAAAAGGCAGAAGAGGAGCTGATAGGAAACAGTTGCAGCCCTGAGGGCGAGGAAGGCAGACAGAGGAGGAAGTGTGACTATTTGCCTTTTCTTCTTCTCTTGCCATCTGCCCACTGCGATTCTCTCATTTGCTTAATTAGAGCCCTGTGTCTCAAGGCCACTGCTCCCGACCGGCATCAGCTGTGAGCGGTGTTAGCATGCGTGTGGGTAACTCGTGGCGTTGTACGTACGTGACTTCCGCAGGCTCCAAGGACTAACCTAGGGTGGGTCCTGTTCGGAGCAGGTGATCGTAGCGCCTTCTTCAGGGGGGAAATGAGCGGAACCAGTACTTTGGCTCAGATACACGTTGCTACAGCTTTTGTAGCCTCTACGTACCACTAATAGAATCTAAGCTCTCCTAAGCTTTCTTCTCATTAATTACCCTGAGCTGCTTTAATGCCAGCAATCCAAAGCAATCATTGACTTGCTGCAAACATACATTGTATAGCCCAGAAGTACTTGAACACTTTTGCCCACATACTTTGATTTTCACAGTGAGGTTTCTGACGGTAGTGCTTACGGCAGAAGTTTGATGAAGGTACTTCTTAGTACATGTGCAAAGCTAGGTCCATAAAGAAACAGTTTGCCTAGTTTGTGCATTGCCAGTAGGATCATTAATAAATTAATTTTTACTCTAAAAAAACTATAAAACGTGATCAAAGATTTGACATTACATAAATTTCTACTAAGAGCGTACGTTGTAGCCTACGTGGGTGGCCTATGCCATCCTAAGCATTTATATCCATGCGATAATGTGTTGTCTATGGCAACCATCAATGATCGTGAGGTCACATGCTGTTTTTATAGCGACGAATGTCAAAAATATTTAAAACAAAACTTCTCAGAAAAATTACAGGTACTGCATTGTTTGGCTTAAGTCCCACCCACTAATGTGGAGGAGGTGGAGCTTCCTCACTCCTCCACATTAGTGGAGCAGCGAGCCACCAGGGGGAGCTCCACAAGCTTTTGAGAAGCTGTCATGGCGTCCATTTTTTTTTTTTTACAGGAATGACCTGGACGGGGAGTAAACTCTTCTCTCTGCAATCTGTAACATGTGGTTTACCTTTGGATGCATGAATCCGGCTTCACTCGCAAGCACAAGGAAGTTCTGATGGACTGAAATGAGAGTCGGTGCAGGCAGGAAGTCGATGCAAATTAAAATCAATGTGCGCGACAAGTATGACTTTTAAGTACAGGCTGAAAATGTCACGATCGGTGGAGACTTTGAAAGTTACATTTCGCCGTCTGTCGTTCAAATTAAGTAATCATTCAAGTCCAATAATCCTTTTTATCCCTTTTCTAGTCTTACACTATGCAGATATATTGCTGGCAGTAGATGCCAGTGAATTTTCTGTCTTTTTTTTTTCCCAACTTCAGCCAGCTACAGCCGCCTGATTGAAGAAAACAAACGCGCCTTGCCTTACAGAATTTATTATTTTTAAAGAACAGCATCCATCATTTCTGTGATAGAGGACAGGGACGCACTGATATCTGATATTTAATAAAAGGCCAGTGTCTGCTTGATGAAATGGCAAACCAATATAGCCATACGTACTCAGGCTGTTAGAGATTTAATATAACCGTGTTTAAGAAAAAAAAAAAGGCAATAGTGATTCATTCGAATCACTGATATAGTAAATGACAATAAAGGCTGCTGATTTTTAAGATAATTATGTAAATGGCGCACGCCTGACCAATCGCGCTGCGTGGCTTAAGTTGTTGATTGTGCAACTGATTGTCAGCTCCCGGTCAGGTTCCCGCCCCGCAAGCGTCAATAAAAAAAAACGAAGTGGCTTGTGAGCTGCACGCGTGTGGAAGTGATTTCTCGAGTGCCACAAGGGAAGCGGACATAATCAATTGGCGCGCCGAGGGCCGCTGCCACTTTTTGAGGTTGTAATCAAGCTTTTGGCACTTGTTTAGAGGAGGGCGATTGGAGTGGCCGACGCATGTCTTGCCACGAGTGTGAGCAGCACGTCGCGCCGCCGCGTGGTTTTGGCTTGCCGTTTGTGTAATCTCGTCGAAGGGCTGCCCACCTTTGTTCCCGGCCTCAAACCTAACCACCTCAGATGTTAGTTCACGCCATTAAATGACGCACAAAAGCTTAAAATTTGTAGCGTGACGGTTTTATACGTAGCTCCGTGAAATCAAGGAGAGTGACAGCGGATGTACGTAGGGCGGGCTACGTCTGCCGCTCACTCTTTCTCTCCTGCCCATTTCCAACCCCTCCTGAATCCCCGCTGTCTTCTGACAGACATCAACTCCAGCATCTCGCCGTCTCATTTTCTCTGCCGGGGGAAGTTTCTTTGAGTGGCATGAGTGAGAGAAACACGAGGGAGGGGAAAGTCAGCAATGCCGAAAGCTGACATGGCATTCTAAGTTTGTAACTGGTGCTGTGTTGCCGTTCCGCGGCGCGCTGCTTCCAGGCTGAGCGCGCTTTGTTGTTGCGACATCAAACGCGCGAAGGAGCCGCGTTTTACGCTCCTTCAATCCCCCTTTTGCGAGCAAGTTCAACTCGGCAGCTCTTTTAACCGCGTACATGCCACCGAAGACTGTGCCAACGTCACTGAAGGCAGTTTGTGGGGCGAAAAAAAAAGGCAGTGCTTCAAGGAAAACATTATATATAAATTTGAATGTAATGAAGGCCTTCTTATCCCCTCTGAAAGCGCCATGGGTTTATTTTATTTCACGTGCTCCCACTGATTTGAGACTCCCGCTGAAAAAGCACCTTCAGCTCACGTCAGAATTTTATATCGGGAACAATGCGCTAGCGCCGGTACGCTAACGAAGCTTTGTAAGAAGAGATGGTGATGCAGGGACCAGGATTTATCAGTGGGAGGGCTGCGGTAATCTGCTGTCTCGGGGAGGGATGCGGCGGGGGGTCCCTAGTTATCAAGACGGCTTTGGAGATTCACAGAGAGTCTGCAACAATGGGGAAGAAAGAAGGAGGGCGAGCGAGAGAGAGGGGAATGAGATAACCTCCACGTTGAAAGTCCTTGATTAAAACTGAGCTCTGCTCTGAGTGCAAAGCAATTCATTATTTTATAATGCAGTATTTGTCCACTGTTCTCGAGATTAAACTGAAGATACTGAAATTTTTCAGTAGCTTACTTAAGATGAATGCAGCAACAAGGACTTGTCAAAACTTTGTTAAACTTTTCAGGAGCTATTGATGAGTCTGTATAGTTCTAGCCTGCTCTGATTGGTCAACTCCAATGGCCTTGGCAGCTACTACCCACTTGTGTTGGAACTATGAGACTGCATGAAAAGTGGACGCCATGACAGCTCCTTAAAAGTGAAGTCAGAGCAAGTAGAGCTCCCCCTGGTGGCTGGTGGCAGAATAGATCATAAGCTCCTCCATGTTAGTAGACAGGGCTTAGGCCAAACTATTAATATGTTTAAGTGTCCATTTTTCTGATCAGTGTCGTTTTAGCTAGTTATTAGATGGTATAAAAACCTGACTTCAAGATGACAGTTACCATCAACATCCTCTCCTGTAGGACCATGAGCGCAGGGAAATACAGAAAGAAAGAACAGTGTACAACCTAATATTTCTTTGTTATGGCTAGAAGTAGAAAAGAGTGTCGCATTAACCAAAGGTAACCTGTAGTGAGTCCAGAGGAAGTATAGGGTTTTATGGACTATGGTTGGAACCAAGGCCTGAAGGAGTGGAAGGGAGACACAGGCATAGAAATTTGTGAAAGTGTTTCATTGGTTGCAAAATTAGTGCACATAAGATGGGTTATTGACATATTGTTATTGTTAGGCTAGATATACAGTATGTATAGTAAGTCAAATATGAAACTTAATTTTCTAGGGACAGTTTTTTACTTTCTTTTGTTTAGCCAAAAAGTATCGGTGACTTACTTACTGTTGATTGGAGACTGGTAATATACTCCAGTAGTGTAATCCAATTGTCCGCCATTGATCTATTGCCTCATGACATCTAAAAACAGGACTGCAACTCCATGTGGGGCCAGGATAAGAGTATTTCACAAGAGTGGCTCGAAAGGTTTCAGTAGCTGTGTTCCCCTTGCAGTTTTTCGCTGGATAAAAGCGATGTTTCTGAAATTTCAATAAAGTGCATTGTACGTGTCTCCATCTCATCTCGCGAGACTTCCCTTTTAGGGAGATGGACTTCAAGCGACCTGATCACATGGCCCCCTACTCCATCTCCAGTGACGCCGGCGATGGCGAATTGCAGAAAAAGTGTTTCCATTGAACTTTTGCGATAAACTTTTATATCGACGTGTCAGAAAAACCACCTCACGAGAGCGTAGAGAAGTTTTAGCTCTAGTTATTTGAGATGTTTTCGAAATGTAGCCGTTTCCCTTACCATTTCTGTCTTGCGATATTTAGATTTTGCCCATTTATAGGGGTAACAGAAATGCAGCAATTGATTTGATTGAACAATGTGATTTGGTTCTGATGCCATGTCTGAGCACCGAGAAGCAAATCAAAAACTGGATTGCGTTGTTCGCTAATGTGCACTGCCCTTTTAAGTTAATGAGGATGTGCTTGTGTTTGCTCATATATCACAGACATAAATTACTACACAGAGCCTCAAATTAAAACTAATCACATTTAATACCGGGTATATAAACCGCAAACAATAACAGCTGCATCCGTATCAGCACAGATTCAGTTGCTTCCTCACTCGGAGAGTACGACACCGATATAAAACTATACTGGTGCATAAAACACTTACTGCTCATTTGCCTGTGTGTGTGCCTGTATAATGAGCATCTGTGCTTTTTTTCTTTTTTTTTTTATGTCACGTTATTACCTTTAACAACGCACCTGTCTGCTCTACGCCTCAGAAAAAGAATGTAGATTTGTTTTTTTTTTTTGTTTTTTTTCTCCTTTTCTCTGAGCCCTTTTAAATGCCAGCCGGCAATTGGCTTGGGTGGGTAGTTAGCCAGAGGAGTGCTTGCGCGCGCACATTTGCACGGCCGAAAAAACATTCTGTTGGGAAAATAGTGCTGCTAATTAGTGGAATTAGCTCCAGATCAAAAGGTTCAATTAAAAAGTGGTGTTGTAGCGTGGAGGCAAGCGGGCCTCATTTGCATCACAACACATGTTTCAGTGCGGACAAGGCAGACGGGTGGTCGGACAGACAGCGGGACCGCACAATATGGTCTGGTAGAAAGTGTTATGAAGACTAAAGCAGACTCCAGCATAGCACATAGAGTAAAAAAAAAAAGAGCAAAGGACATGATCAGTTTAGCCTTTTGCGGATTTTCTCGGAACATGGGTCCGACACCATGTCCAAATAAAACCCCGACTATCTGTGTGGCTGGGTACTGTCGAGGATAAGTGGGGAAATTGTGTTGTGTCTGACCTGCCCCTTTGAATTCGCCCTGAAGCTCGCAGATGAACACAAACCCAGAAAGGAGCACATTCATGCGTGCGAAACCCATGTACCGGGAGATGAGAAACGACTTTCATTTACCCAAATGGACTCGCAAACACACACGCACACACACATGTGTGTGCGCAAATAAAACGCGGGCGTTGGACGTGCATGCGCCGGCTAATCAAAAGCATGTCATTAATTTGCACACGGACCCGCGACTTTGCCGCGTGGTTGTCCGCGCAGTGCGCCTTTTTGAGTTCCTGGCCTAATTAAGAGCATAATTAAGTGTGTGCCGTTATGGCTTTGCTCAACGGGGTGTGCGGTTTGGTGTGCTTGTGTGCGAGCATGTGTGGACTTCCCCTGAGCTGGTAAACGTGCTCCCTGCCACAGCTTGGACCAATACGGTCAATTCACAGCGTCGCTAATTTACCATTTAAATACCACATGTTTGCCTCCTAATTAGGACCGGCCTCGACACCAGCAGCACGCGTTGTTGTTTTTTTTTTCTCTCTCTCGATGCTCCTGTTGTTTGTTTCACTTGAAGAAAGAAGAGTCTGAATGTCATGCCGTGTGCAATGCGATTTCCCGCTTTTTTTTCCGTGTGATAGTTTCATTACGGGTATCGTGCCATTTTTTCCCCCCCTTCTGTAAAGTCTTTTATCTTTCTTCTTCTATGTGAAAGTCGTCCCTGTTGCTCTATCTATCATGTTTATTATCAAGGCTCATATTTGAGCCTCTGTGTCTGTTTACATTTATTGTATATGTCACCATATTTTCAGTCTACAAAAACATACATTTCAATTTGGCACTTCAGGTTAAAAGTAAGATAAATCCTTGTTTCTTACAAAATAAGTTGGCCAGAAACTTGGGTTTAGATGTCTGTATAGATGTGAAGGAAGCTAGGATGGTGACTTTTCTGAGAAATGCAGATTAAGGAATGGGTACGGTACTATGCCTCAGACGTAGACCCCATCCTAAAGCAGGAACGTAGCTTCAGATGACGTGTAGGCTATACCATGCTGCCTGTTCAGCCCAACAAAAAGCAGCACTAGCTTTGTTCTGGCCACCAGTTGGGCTGAGCAGCTGAGGAGGTAGAGCGGTCGTCCAATAACCGAAAGGTTGGCGATTATCCCTAGTCTGTCCGTTATGTCCTTGGGCAAGACACCTAGCTCCCAGTGTGAACTCCACTGGTGTATGATGATGTGTGTGATGTTCGGTGGTGGTCGGAAAGGATTGGCAGCCACGTTTTCGTCAGTCTGCCCTAGGGCAGGTGTGACTACTATGGTAGTTTACCGTTTACCTGTGAGTTAATGAATAATGTATCCAATGTAAAACGTTTTTGAGTGTCTAATCCACTTTCACATTGAATGAAAAACCCAGAGTGACGGGGGTCGACCCAGGTTTTTCACTCAATGTGAAAGGGTCGACCCGGAAATCGACCTGGGATTTTATCGGCTCTTGTCACTCGACAGCCTGTCAGACTGTATCATTGTAGAAGCCCCAGCTCAAAAACAGAGCAAAGTTTTGGTCTGCTCCCATAAAGAGCTATTTCTAAAGGGCAGAGATTTTTGTTAATTTTTTTCAATCAAACAAATCAGATATGTTGTTACACGATCGTTAATGGAAGCGCATTGGTGAATTGCTTAATTATGACGCTGACGCGATGGCGCCTGAGAGTTTCCTAGAAATTATTTTATTCAGACTTGTGCCACTTCCATGTGTCCCAATTGGCGAGGACAGTCATTATTTACGCGATAGTAAGGGGCCACCCGTCAGGAAGACATTAACGTGGGTCATTTTAAGCATTTGCTCAATCAGCTGTCGTTTTCTGTCCGGAGCAGCCCTGCTCTGTTAGTTCAAGGGCGCGCCAGTGCCAGCGCCTATTTTGCCCCACACCGCTTGCGTGTCCATGTGTATTCCCATGCTGCTGCTGTCTGGTACGGTGGCAGTTTGTTGCTCCATGCTGTGTTAAATGGGAGTGTCCAGGCTGCTACTAGGCCTCATTCATCAGCCTCACACAGGAACAAACCTGGCTGCTGGGGAAAACCGCCTGGGACGTACACACAAACACACAAGTGTTTAATACCCTCAGCAGCACAAATAAATGCTTTGAGTGATCCTATACCCACATGCAGTTCATACAAACGCAAGATGCACGCACTCTCTTGACCTCAAATTTGGCTATGTTTGATACTCACACCCTCACCATGACCTCTCCGGCCTTTTTCCCCCCCTGCTGCTCTCAACCCTTACTTGCTATTTTGCAGCCCTTCACGCCTGATTCCATCTGCCGCTCGGCTGCCGCCGTTGCACCCGTTCACACCGCAGCTCCCGCCTTGGTCGGCGCTGGCGGGCGTCCAACAAATATCCTCCGGTTGCATCGGAAAAGAATCAAAATAAAAGCAGCAGAAAAAGACATTTTCCCTGATGAAGTCGGAGGTTAGCATTTCCCGAGCGGCACCTCACTTCCATCTGGGTGCTAAATGGTTTTGAGAAACGCTGTCTTTTTCTCTCTATTTTTTTTTTTTTGAATGTTAAAAGGCAAAAAATGTAAGATCTGTCTATTTTTTTTTTTTTCATTTCCAAGGACCTGTCTTTTAAAAGGTTTTGATGGCAGATTGCAGAACTGCAATTCTTTGCGTGCCATTTCGTGAACCCTTTTATTCAAAGCGCCTACCAGTGCCGTGAGTGCATTCCGTCTGCACTAAGTATGGCTGAATATCCTTTGTTTTTAGTTATATTTTTGTTCATTGCATTAAATCATATTTGACAGGTATTCCTTCCTCTGAAGCTCCTTTTTAGTTTGTAACCAAGTGCCCAGTTTCAGTTTAGTACTTTGAAAACACCAGGGGGAAATACAGCCTTTTAGCAATGTCTGACTCAGAAATACCGATGGTTTTTGGCAATATTTCATGTCAGGAATTAGCAGAAGGGCCAAAAAGACGGCCGAGTTTGTTCAGCTTTGTGATTGTTTTTGCAAACCGTGCATTCAGTTGTTGCCATTTGACTTTTGTTGCCATTCCCTGCACTGTGATCACTGGCAGTAGTCCTCGGCTGAAATCCAATCATCCCTTTATTAGTTTACCACTTCTGTTCGATGTTTTATTTATTTATTTTAACTACCTTCTACCACCTGAGACTCGTGGCTCACGTCAAGTCTTGAGAAGCTGTTTCAGAGCTGCTCTCACCACTGCTTCGAGTCTATTTTTTCACTCCCATGAACCAAAAGGGAGATTTATATAGCTCCCCTTGACCTTGAATTTTCTGTTTTATCCCTTTTTCCATTTTATATTCTGTTTCTCTGAAGACTTGTGCCTTTGTAGTCTGAAATCCCTATTCCCCGCTATGGAGTCACGCTATTGGCAAAAAAGCGAAAGGAGAAGAAGGGTAAGCAATTTGGAAAGATGCAAGGAAAATGTGTGTTTCCCAGATGACATTCGGTGGCACCTGATAAACCCCTTTTCTCATCCTGAAATGTTGAAAACCAGTAGTTGTGCGGATATGGCGATCTTTCCTAAAGTACCTTTACCTTCGCAAACGAGCCAGAGCGTGCAAAACCCACGACTCAAAGTGATGAAACGGTTTGCGGCGTTCTCTTGGGTCTCTTCGCAAAACGGCCGCGTCGGTCAACCCGGCCGCGTTCCGGTACGGGGTCCTCTTTTTCCACTGAGGTCATCCCCGCTGTTTTCATATTGTGCAACAGATAACCCACAGCGACTGTTCGAAACTTGTTTGTTGCTACCACGTGACCTTCCTGCTCCCTCGAAGTAATGCATGCCGCGTGGCTCTCAGCGCTTCATTTTCACCCTCTGTGTGCAGTGGGAATGAGTGAGAAAATACTTGTTACCAAAAAAACATTTTTTGCCCGATCTCGGCACGGATCTGTCTCCCATCCATCTTCCCTGTGTTCTTTACTTTCTCTTTCCTCCGTGAGGTCGGCCTCTTGCTAATTAGCCATCCATGGGTAATGTGATTGACGGGGGTGATAATCAGTGTAATGGCATCTCTGAGTCGTGAGAGTCCAGCTGGCGTTGAGAAAGCCTGCGGGAGTAGGTGGGAGGTTGCTCCTCATCAAGCCCACCGCTGCTGTTTTGTGACAACGTGTGTTGTAAAGGAACACCAGCTTGGCCACTGTAAGCCCAGCTTGACTGTGAGCTCACTGTGTCTATTCAGACTCCTTCAAGGTTTAGTGTTCATGCCAAGTGTTGTCACTTTTCTCCTTAATTTCTCTTGGTTCTTTTCCTGTCTCCCTTCCTACCATTCTCCTCACCTACCCGTACAACCATGGAGGTGTCATTACCACTGTGTCCTAATTAGTCCAGTGCCAGCTAATTGTGCTTCTGAAGCCGTGTCACTGGGGAGGCAAGCCTTGCTAATTTCAATAAGGGTAAACAAGCAAACCGCTCCCAACTGACGGCTATGGATTAATTAGAGACTATCTACTGCACGTGAAGACTGAAGGGGAGGAAGGGAGTTCGGGGAAGACGCAGCGCGGAAAACCCTGCAGAGTAAGCTGGAGACGAGGTGAAAGAGAGTTCGCTTTCACTCTTGGCACGCAACGCACTCGGAGGATGGCGCTCGTTTTAGGAAAATTATCCTCACTTACATTTTACGCAGCCTTTCCAAAGAAGGACCTTCTCAGGCGGCAGCATCCCATTGAGAAACAAAACACCGGATGTGTTGTTTTTCACAAGTTTCATTTCAAAGGTTGAACCGAGGCAAACAAGATGGCTCTCTTTTCCTTAAGAGAGACTGATTTGTGTACGCTCGGGGGCCAGGATCTCAGTTTTCATTCAGCGGACACGCAGAGCGGGTGTATGTGCTTTTAATACGATATGTCAGGTCGGCTGAGCATTTATGCTCCTTTTCAGCAACGCTTTTGCCTCATGTCAGTGCTGTTACGGATACACTCGAGAGCTCCTCTAGAGCAAGTACAACTTTTTGCAATTATGCCCACTGAGCAGCTCTACTTGAGGTGTGCTAGTTCAAATGCCTCACACAAGGATGTCTCGTATTTAACGTGAAAGGGAAAAGACTTGTTCACTCACTTTGAAGTTGAAGCACTTGAAACCACTTGTAATAAAGACATTTTCAGGGTTTTGTGCCATTTGAATTTTAATTTAGCAACAAGTACTGTCTTGTTGACAAGCTCAGAACTGTACCTGCATTTTCCAAATCTACAACGGATGAATTATCATGTTTTACTCTTAGGGCCAATCCAATATAAACAATTCAAGCATGCCCATCTCTTAGCTAAGATATACCTAGACGTTTCAGGTATATCTTGTATATTTCTGTATGTTTTTGAGTGGAACAAGCACAACATTGCTAGTGTATTGACGGAGCTAGCTCTACAAACAATGTATACCCTCCATGACACCATTGGTCCATCTGGGTCACCCAACGCTCCAGTATTGGAATTTGGTGGTAGACTTCTTGCAGTAATCGGAGCTCTGTAGTTGGACATTGCCTCAAAGTTGAGGCTAGCTACTAAGATAAGATGGCTCTTATCATTTTTCACCTTCATGTAATCGGAACATTCAAACACACTAAGCTTTTCACAATGACACAGTCATTTAAAATGAATAAACTTTTAACCAAGATGGCACAAGTCAGGAGATGTTAGCTCTGTAAGACAGTTTATAGTTCTTCCTAGCTTCCTAGCCTTTGAGCTAATAGTAACCACCGGTTTGTCCTCTTGAACCAAAAATACAAAATACCTACTGGCCACTGGCTGCTGTCTTTGCAGTGTTACAAGTACAGCTTTTTGGTCCAGACACAGGTGACGTGAGGCAGGACCAGTTTGACACAAATATGGCAGTGGCATTTTTGGACAATCTGACATCACCATTCATATCACAAAAGCACTGACAATACAAAGTGCACCGATGGATGATGTTTTAGGCACTGACTTTCTGACCTCTGGTTATTTGGCAGCAGTCTCCCTAGTCCTTTTTTGTGTTCGGTTTTGATGGCAGATGAGCGGATGCGACAAACAGTGAGCAGGTGCCTCGCTGGCTTTCCACCCCCATACGACAAACTCAGTCAGCAGTGAATGGATGGACTGTGATGTGCCTGCATATCTGTCTCTCCGACCTCCTTCTTTTTCGCTATCTGTGAAATGCAAGGCTTCACATCTCACTCCTGTGCAGACTGTATCGCACTCTCCCTTCACACCTAATTAATCACGCTATTGAACTTGACGCCACTCAACAAAAAAAAAAAAGGAAAGGAAAGGAGAGGAAAAGCAGTCAGCTCTGAGAGTGACGTGCCTTCCCCTTTTCCTTATTTCGCCTTCTTTGTCCTCCCCCCCCCCCCCATTCTGGTTTGATTGCTACATGCGAGCGGGTCTGATTTTTCATGGTCCGGCAATTTTGCCGCACCCATTGTTTAATGGAGTTCAGCGCGGGGCTTTCTTTATCACCGCGAGCCTGTCTGGGTGCCATTAGGTCAGACATAAACACTCCAGCCTCACATCCTCCAGTGATGGAGCGGGCTTGTAAATCTGAGGCCACTGAAGGGTGAACCCCACGCACACATACGCACACACACCAAGAGATGAATAGACCTTCATTACAGGCTTCATTGACAACATTTAAACACACCTGCATTCATGTATGCGCAATTAAAATGCAAATAGAAGTGAATGTAGGATAAATAAACCGAAGTTGCGGCTAACACACAATGGAATCCAGGTGCACATCCTCTCACACTCTTTAATGACAGCAGTTAGAGCTCCCTCAAGGGAGTGGAGGTGTGGGCGCTGACGTCGTGATGGAGGGTTATTTTTCAGGGAGATGTTAAAGTTAACACTCTCAGGCGTGTGTCCGTTTCAAGTTTTGTCATCTAAACATACGGGGGCTGCCTGAGATGGGAAGAGAGAGCAATACAGAAGGAGGTAGGGGAAGGAAAGGAGGAGGGAGAGATGGGGGGTATCGGAAGGATTTATGGGTGTAATAATGGGATCTCAGCGGCTGGGCTATTGACACTGAAGCATTTTCTCTCATCCTTCTCCCATTATTAGATGGATGGAACAGGAGGGAGTAAGCAGAGCGACATATGGGTGGGAGAGAATGGCATTCTGTTGTGTTGGAGCGCAAATCACATCCAGCGATGATCTCTCGGCCTTTTACATCATCCAGACGTCCATACATCAAGCCACACATTAAATGATTTTTCTCTGTGATTCACTGCACTTTCACGTCAAGGTTTGACCTCAGAAGCGTTCGTCTTCATCTGAGATTTTTTTGGTTTAGGACCAATTTTCTCCCAGTTGGGGCATAAATAAACTGCTTCTGAGTGGATCTGAATGGGATTTGTAGTTACAGGGTCACGGGGTTCAGTCTAAGATCACCATCATCAAAGAACCAAGTGCCGCTTCTTTTTTATCATGCCTCATGCCCATGTTAACCTGATGATTCTTATCTTTTTTTTTGTATGTAGCTTTACACTTTCACGGAAAAGGATGACCATGTTGCCTTCGGTTGAATAAATGTGTGTTGTTGCCCTGTTTGCTTACTTTACCGTTAAATCTCGCCAACCATCTTTTTTTCCTGCAATTATCATTTAAAGTAGGTGTTCTGAGGTGTTATATTAATAATCACATTTGGGTTAGGGTTAGGGTTAGTTTGCCAGTATCATTAGGTTCAGTTAGGTTGTTAAATGCGTTTGGACCTCCCTGTAATATTTTTCACCACTTTTCTCTTCTTTTAAATGCTGTGTTGGGCGTTTTTGTTGTGTCGCTGCAACGATTGCATCCGTGGACTTGACGTATTCGGTTGTTGGTGCTACTGAATGACGATCGTTTGCTACCACCTCACGAAACATTCGCACTGTATAGTTTACAAATTGCTGGCTAACTTCATTTTCTGTGGTAAGGTGCTTCTGTTCAGCAGACGACTTGTGTCATGTGATTTTTCGCTTCCTCTCTTCGGCAGTTTTTAAAACAGAAGAATGAAGAAGACATTCTGATGCAGCAGGGACGTAGTTTTATTCATCGCAGACCTAAAAAATAAGTCCAAAAAAGTGACATGTAAAAAAAAAATAAAAAATAACAATAATACCTGGATCGGCACTGATTCTGTTTCGTGGTATATTGTTGGTGCCTATCTGTAAATCAGATGTTCTAAAATAAGACCTAGTTAGAAACCACTTAAGCTGAGCATTCTTAACTAACTAACCCTAACCCTAACCCTAAGTCCTCCAGCCTTGGTTTTTGCCTTGGTTAAAGCAAAAAGCCTAACCTTCTTGAATAAAACTGCGAAGAAAAAGCTTAAAATATGCTTCAAGTCAAGTGGCTATTAATAAACACTTCCACTACATCATGTTGGTCAGGTTTAGTGCAATCACAGTCCTTGGCTGAGCTCAAGGTAAACTCATTCCACACATCACAATTCACGGTCTTCTTTTGAAGCTGCCGGCCATGCTAATTATGTTTACATTCAGATACAGTCTTTCAGCGCCTCTGCACTCTATTATGTCCTGCATGAAATCCCACTGACTCCAAATAGCTGTGGCTTTTGAGGCAAGTTACACTGCACTTCCTGATTACACGTGCCATTGTAAATACTGGCAACGATGACCGTTTATAGGAATGCGATTTGTTGTTATTATCGGCTCTTAAGGTCAAAACTGCACGAAGCAAAAGCGCAAGAGCTCCTTATTCTGTGGACTGCAGATGAATTTAAGCTGTAAAATCTGGCCAGTCATGGTTCAGTGTAAAGTGTTAATGAAGTATCTTGTGCTTTGCTCGATTAAGGAGATATCATTTAATTTAGTGGCTGTTTGTGTACTACTTCCTAGATACATGTAGCACCTTGTGCTTTCAAGTTATTCTCAAGTAGTTAATGCGCAACTTTCTTCTCATAATGAAATGTTAATGTGTCCATTCATCCGTCAAACCTGTGCCTAATGTATTTATTGTGATTCCAGCAACACCGTGTCTACATTATGTTCCAGAGGCTCCTCTTCGGCGTGGCAGATTGCCGCGTACGGGGCCTCGCTGGCCGCCCGTGAGCGGCAAACACCTGCCATTCCATAATTAACACCTGCTGCGCGATAACCGGCACCTGCTTTTGCGTGCATTGATTACTTTATGGTGACAGGATCTGATGCGACGAACGGCTAAATGTATGAGTTCATTTCTGTTATTTGCATCAAAGTAGCGTCTTCATCACGGGCGCATTAGCATAAGGGCCATAAGGGTCCGCTGTGGGAAAGTTGACAATCAGCCGCAAACACTTACTGTAGAAAGCTGGAACCAGGCTCCTTTCATGATAGTCAGCATTTTAAAGACTCGTTTATAGCCATATAAGCAGGGTGCAGTGATGATTGTGGTGGTAGTAATTAGAATCAAACACACGTTTCGTATAGCTCAAGCTTTTGGCAGTGTCACGTAATCATGTCCACTAGACGGACTTGAGTTGGCTAAAAATTTCTTCACAAATGCTTTTGCTAAATAATTTAGGCTGCCCGGGAAGCCTGCCGTCCAAATTATCTGCCGAGCTGCAAGTGGCATTTAAATAAAATGTCAGAATTTATTATATAATTTTAGGTTTTCAACCTTCTCCCGTGTCTGTCTGGGCTAGGGTTTCGGCTCAATTGCCACGAAACTACCGGTGGATATGCTGCTGAGGGTTAACGCTGCACATTCATCAGCTTGCATCAGCTGGTCGAATGAGTCACAGTCAGGAGTAAGGTTTTTAGGTCGCACCACTTGAACCCAAGAGAAGATGCGCTGAAGGGAAATTAATTCATTCACTTCTTTTTGTCCTTGCCCTTGCTGCACTCTGTTTAGGTGCATTGGTGTTTTCAAGTGAAACCCTAGAGTAAACAAGCGAGACTATATGGAGAAAGTTTTGTGCGGGTCAGACAACTCCAGTCCAACGGGATGAAATAACACCATACCACAACCCCAAACTTTCTGAACCTGGAATGGGCATATAACAGCCAAATGCTCTCGAAATGTAGGCATACCACTCACTATTTGGACCCTCGCACTCAAGATCCCTGCTTCCTCATTCAACTTCTCATCAAACAAAAAAAGCCAGTCTTGGCAGGAGTAGTGGAGAGTTCGCCCTCATGTTCACCCGCTGTTGTATTTCAAACAAGTGAGCAATTGAAATATATGCTAATCCTCAACTCATTTCTGCTTCTATCCCACGGAGCAGAGCAGCATAATATTTCCATAGCGATGCAGACATTTTTGAGGGATTAAGGAGGGGTTAGGAGGTGGTCGGGGAACCCCAGGCAGCTCCGCTCGCACACTCTACATCAGCTGACAGGCGGCATGGTAAAGGGCATGTGTTTAACCGTGATTGATGCACTGTCAGTAATGCAGAAGACAGTGGGAATCCAGATTAGAGAAAATGACCCATGGGAGCGGAATGAGAGATGGGTGGGGGAGATGGAGAGAGCAAAAGGGAAGGCGAGGCAGACGAAACAAGGTCTCTGTGAATGCCTGATAACCCGTTTTCTCACTGCGACACATTTCACTTTGAGGCCCAGTCGATTGCCGCCCCACTCCGGAAACTTAAGATATGTGCGAGTTTCTTTTTTTGCTCCCTGCCGCTTCCTTTTTAATCTTCGTCTCTTGTTTTGCAAAGAAGGCTTAACATCTGTTGGACACTGCAGTGGTGATATCCAAAGCTCCCCTTTTTAAAGTCCAACCAGTGACTTTAGCTCAACAGTTTTCATGCTGTGTATGAAATGAAGTTGTGCTTCACTGGCGCTGTCATAGGAGGAGTTTATCTTAATTTGAGCAATTATTCAAGCATGATAACCAAATTATTTTGTCAATTCTAAATCCAAATTTGATCATGCAAAAAAAAAAAAAAAAAAAGAAGCAAAGGAAATAATTAAAATTTTGATTATCCCTGTACATCTTGGCTCACATTCTAGTCATTTGCACTTGTAATGGAATTACAGCATTGTGGGAACTTTTGTTGATGTCTGTACACTGAGATACTAGACTGATTGGTATTGATCTGGAATACTTGCCAAACATCGATAACCCTTTACTTGGTATAATACCCTTTGGGAATTGGGGGATTTTTGTGTGTGCTCAAAATATGCGTAGAATCACAGATGCATTCACCAAACCTCATTAAGCCCCGCTGCACAACTGTTTTAGTAGCCTGATCTTAAAGGATTGGTGTTCTGCTAATGTATAACGGGGTCCACTTTTCAGCCTCTGCAGGTCCTTCCAATCGATTGCAGCTTATCAAGCACATCAAACATTCAACTGTGAGAGCATCAAGTACATAAACTCGAGATGCTGTAGTTGGTTTGCAATGCGGAACCACATGGGAAGTTTTTCATGGAAACCTTTTAAAAACCCTTGCCATCTGACTTTTGCCAGTCCAAGCAATAAACCACATAATATAGCTCTTAAGTACTCTCTTACTCATACAACATGCTGCGGTTTTTAGTAGTTTTGAAAGATAGCAAGTAGCCATTGTAGCTAGTTGTGTTGCCGGCATGTCAGTAGACCATTCTTGCCATCTTTATAAAGAAAATTTGAACATTAAAAGGAGTCGTCAAACCTAAAACACGTCCGTAACTGCCAGCAGTACCTGACCCCACACTGACTGGTTGGCACCCTAGGTCATCAGCCAGGAATACTTCGCTTTGAAGCCTTTAAAGATGGATTGTGATGTGGTTTAATGATCTTCAGAATCCCACTCACTCAATGCCTAACAGAGCGCTGAAATGACCACAGACTGTTCGCAAACAAAGCTCTGACGCCTTCATACTGGAATTCCATATTAAAAAATGCCACCAAGCGTTAGATGTCTCTTGTCAGACGCTGCATGTTAGAATGTAGCCTTAATTCAACACCACATATATGGTCATACAGTTTCATATGAAATATTCATGGTTTAAATTCCCGTGAAATTCCCCATTCCCCATTAGCTCCCCATATTAGACAAAAGTAGAACCATTTCCAGGAATCGCACTGACAATGTTGTAAGGGCTCAATAGAAATCTCCACAATGTGGCAAGCTACGTCACCCATTGACCTCAAGGGGTCTTGGGTGCTTTTATGGATGTTTGCCTCATCTATTGATGGGTTTTGCTATTATTGGGTGCCTGGGAATAGAGGTGAATGCTGTCTGAGGTCTACCAGGACCTCAACTTATGGATAACAGGGTGCGGTAAAAGGACAAGTTTTGTTTGGGAGGAATTTATCGATAAAAATGAGAGATAAATGATGTTTGCGCAAGCTTATATGATTCTTTTGTATTTGTCTTTGGGTACAAAGAGAGGGGAAAAAGTACCCAGGCAGGCAATCCATTTTAGCTGTAAGCATGGCCCTGACAGAGGGTAATGACCCTTGTTCTAATTCTCTTAGAATAAGACGAAGGGGACAAGAGGTTCAAATGCGCATGGACGAGAGGAAGGAGACGAACAAAAAAGAAGCAGGGGAGGCATGAAGAGGCCCCATTCCACGCCTCATTGAGTCCTCATTCAGAACGGCCTGCACTTCATTAAAAAGCGAAGGCATCTTCCGCGGAAACAAAAACAACAACAAAAAAAGAGAGCTGCTTGTTGTTCATATTCCATCACGACGCAGAGAGAGCATATTTGTTTTACTGCGACTACAGAGCGCCCGAGCGTATCTTTGAAAGAGGCAGGCAGCGAATTTGTAATTTATGATAATTGTTCTCTCCACAAGTGTAAATATATTATGACGATTATTTCCGGGGGAGCGCACGCACCAGCCGATGTGACGTTTCATCTGATGAGGACTGAAAAATTGCTGAAGCGAAACGCACTACGGGTGCCGGTAAAGTGAGCGGGGCGGAATATGGTGTCAAAACACTTGTACTTTCACACATGGATGCATGTAGATCAGTCGCACAAGCAAGCTCCACTGACTTCAAATAACACAACAGCAACTCGTGTTAATTTTTGTTTAATCTTGAACCTTTGTTCCAGTTGAGTGCTTTTTACTGCCTTTCAGCAGTTCCCTACATCTACACTTGTTCATGTGCATAAGATTCAGTACTTTCAGTACATTCAAGTACTGGACAAGGGCAATTGTATTACTCAATGAGAGTTTTATGCATCATCACCAGAATTTTATCCAACTTATAGTGGTAAGATATTGGAGATAAACGCTGAAAGTTAACCTTTACAAATGCTTTAAAGCTCTACCATATATATACATATATTCAAGACTGACACTTTGAGTAGCAAACCACTGTCTTTACTAGCTAAAATCTTGAGCTGCTACATTGGTGCTTCTGATTGTTGGCCAAAAGTGTGGTGTTTGCTAGTAGTTGATGCAATCATATAAATCTTACAACCCAAAATGCCAAAAGAATAGCAACTGTTTTGACAATTAACAGGGTTTAAGGGTGAAGCAGCACTTGCAAAGAAAGCTTGATACTTCCGCCAACCACCTTTGTTTTTTGGACGATCATCACCAGTAAAGTAAAGCAGCATTAGACTAGATATTTGTAGATTACAAGTTTATCTGGTTTATGTTGACTTTTAACAGTTTTTCTTTATATGCGTCTCAAGTTAGCTAATTAAAGCTTCATGCTAGCTGTAGTCTTACAACAAAATGACTATCAAAAAAGTGTTGTTTAGACACTGCTGTGTCTGTTATAGAGTGAAATAACTTGAAAGGATGAAAAATTTAAAGTTATTCAGAAATTTAAGACAATGAAGACATTTGCCAAAAAGAATACGCCACACTCAACAGATTGTAGTACTACCCAATTGTGTGTAGAGGTACTTTTTAGACGCATTTAAAGCTAACCACCACATTTAAAGCTAACCACGTTGCACAGACTTGTTGTGTTTTGTCTTCTGGGACACTCTGATTTTTATAGTGTGATTTTTATAGTAGATTTTCCTCAGAATGGCAGAATATGCAGCCCTTGTGTGCTCAGTGGTATTTTGGTTTGTGCATAGGTGGGGTTAAAGCCTCTTTAAATCAATTCCTTCTATGAATACTCGTTCACCAGCAGTCTGAACCACATCCCTCCACTGTCAGGTGTTTCTGCCACTGGCGACCAGGTTCACCATGCTGAAGGTGCGTTTATTTTTCTCTCCGCAACTCCTTTTGTGGAAGGGTCACGCCACACAGCGGCGCAGTGAGTTCTTTTTGTCCGAGTCCCTATCTCTGTGTCTCCATCCTCCACGTATTGATCGCTTGCCGACCTTTCACCCTCACTGTGAGTAATGGAATTGCCTGTCGTGGACACGGGCCCCGGTCAAGGTCTTGTAAATGTACGACACATGTTTGCGCGAACTTGCCGATCGATGCTTTGCTTGCTCCCATGTCATGGAGAATAGAGCCTTCCGCCAGGTTATTTCTGTCAGGGCCTTATCTTGATTCCTTAAAAGTCCTTGAAATTCAACTGAAATTCACTGCTTGGAAGGGGAGAAGTTTTACTTGTGCTTGTCTTTTACTTTGCGCACTCACATTTTTAAAAGTATCCTGTTTTTATGCCTGAAAATATATATATATATATATATATATATATATATATATATATATATATATATATATATATATATATATATATATGTATATATATATATACATATATATATATGTATATATATATATGTATATATATATGTATATATATATATATATATATATATATACATATATATATATGTATATATATATATATATATACATATATATATGTATATATATATATACGTATATATATATGTATGTATATATATATATACATATATATATACATACATGTATATATATGGATTTGGTTTGACATTGTTAAAATGCAAAGTAACGGTGATTAATTCTAATAGGAAGCATTTGAACGCAGCTCTTGTTTTTTAAAAGATATTTTTCAAAACACTTTCTTCAGGAGTGATTTACCAGGGTAGTTCTTCTTAAAGTTTAATTTCTCTTGCAGTGGTCTAGCGTTCTTAGTGCTACAGACACACTGAGAGAAAGGTTTCGGTCCTGAAACCTGACTGGACTTAGATGAGATGGCATACCTCTCTAGAGCCTATCGGATTTCCCTCTGACAGATGGAACCGGTGTGGGGAGTTACCGCCTGGTGATGGGAAAGATTGTGGTAGAAAATAGGCCAGCGTGGATTACCGAAAGGTGTGAGGTGGGGAGTACCATGACTGCCTTTACGGGAATGTTTGTGGTGGTTTCCACAGTGATGGAGAGTGTGTGTGTGTGTTTGACAACAACATGATTACAGATATTTTTGGAAGGAGGTAGGAGGGTGATGCACGGGAAAGATCACACTGAAGTACACTGTAAAAAAAAAAAAAAAAATCATGGTTGAAAGTGACAGCGTTCGCCTCAAGCTTCCCTCTGTTTTGCCTCCATCTGACATTGTGATGTCACAGTGACGTAGGCCATGAAGGGGTCTATGCTATGCATGTGCAAGGTTTAACAAGCAGCCTCTCTGGTACATCCCACTAGAGTACTTGAAAAAAAGTCATGCTAATTCTCGTCATGGATGCGGTAATGCAAGGAAAAAATCTAACAAACAAACAAAAAAAGGTCAAACATTTGTTTTGGTTGAAAACACACTATGTGTGCTTGAGTCTGTGCAACTACACAATTGCTGTGGTTTTTGTCCTTGTTCATCATTTGTCAAACTGGTGTTTTACATCACATAATACAGAAGAATACATCATCTGCAAAGCGTGAATGCCTGTGCAGTGGTTTTGTACCAATCTGTAGCGTGTAAACTGAGTAATCTTAGAATCAGATTGTGAATGACTCCTGGGACTATGGTAAAAAGGTAGGGTATTGCCATAGTCATTACAATTCATCGTCCTACGTCCACCAATGGCAATACATGTAATATTTGTAGAGATATTGAATCACGGCGATTCTTGAATTGACAGGCACAAAAGCTTGTCAAGACTGATATTTTTTGCAGTGTAGCTTCTGTTTAGGTTTTACATGACTTGGTAACCTTAGCCCTAACCCAACACACACGTGGAAAAAATTCACACACTTACACACAAACACTGATGCCAGGAATCTGGATTCCCCTTGAAATAGCTGGACCCCCTTGCGCTATGTCGATGACACACACATACACACACACACACGGGGAGGGGGGAGGAGGGGCACCGAGAATAGCAGCGCTGCCACATCCATTGCATTCCACGACCCAGCTGGCTGCCCTGCGGACACGCTCGCATACTGCTGCAGTCTGACACACATACCCAGTTACAGCAGACATTTCACATGCGTATTTTTCAGTGTGCGCATGGATAATCCCTGCTACTGCCACAAGCGCACTGATACCCCCACAATACACTTCAGATTTTTCTCCCATTAGGCTGGTTCAACGCATAGTGTTCACTGCTTTGCCGCAACCCATCAATGAACAATACAGATTCAGCAAGAGAAAGCCTGTAGCTAATCCCTCAGCTGTTTGGAGTTGGCAGCAGACAGTTGAAACGCTGGAGTAGCCTGTGCCTCCACCAATTGTAGCAAGGATCAGATATCAATTTGTCAACAGAGCAGGCTGGATGGCTGGCCGGCCGTCCGGCTGGCTGACTGGTACAGAGCCTGAAGGCAGAGGTGAATCAGCAACTCAGACAGCCAAATACAATAGACAGTTGCTTGGCTGGCTCTCCACTTTTGGAGTTTTGGAGAAAAGTTAAGAAAGTTCAGAAAATGTCACCTCTGACAAAAAAAAAAAAAAAAAAAAAAAAAAAGTGATACAAATCCATCTCCCCCTGCGGATATGTAACATTTGAAGGCCAACTTTCACATACAGTTGGTGGTTTTAAGAGATCGTTTTTAATCTAATGCTGTGGGTGGTAGCTCTTTTCTTAGTTTTATGATCTGTGTGTGGACTGAGATCCACTTAAGGTTAGGGTTAGGGTTAGGTCTCCTTTCCAGTATTTACTCTCATCCCTTTCTCAAAGCACATTGATATTGAAAATTCTCACCTCGGATTTTAGATAATGCTCTATTGGATTCCTCCGCCTTCAGAAGCTATTGTTTCCATGCCCCTGTACGCCGTCTGCATTTTAGCTGATGTTTCAATAGTTGGAATAAATGAATATCGTTTTCTAGAAAAAGACCTAAGAAGTGGCCACAAATGATGCAACCGTGGATTTTTTTTTTGTTTGTTTGTTATCAACTTGGAGTAAAGGTTGTACCTACAGTCCACAGTGACGAAAATTATTTTAATTTGAGAAGCACCAGTTCTCTGAAGGTTTGCAACCTTTCCGGTGCCAGTTTTATATTGAAGCTTATGAAATGTCAAAGTGTTGGCTGTCATGACAAAAATAACAGGTAAGATATAACCGAGTGACATTTACCTTTGTTTTTAACACAGTTTAGATTGGTTGCTGCACCAGTCAAAGGAAGAGGATACTTGATGGATTAAGTTTAGCGCAAATAGTTTTAGGGCTTATGCAAGTGTGCCAAGTTGAGATTTGGAACTGTTAAGTCATTGTTCCAGCAAAACCACAACGCAAACCAAATGCGCATATTCCAACGTAAATATTAAAGGTCTAGACTGTCCAAATTCATGATAACCTAAAGCAACCACACCAGGTGAACAACTTCCTCCTTGGACCGTCATCAGATCATAAACCTTTTCCACTTGCGTGGCACATAGCCGAATTAAAATCTATTAGAAATTATGACAGAGCCATTAAGAAGACGGATGGTCATGGTCCTCCGCAAGTTTGACTCGCTCTTTGCCAACCTCGAGGCCCTTGCTCTGGACAAAAACTTGGCAGCCCCTGGTGGGCATGGAGCTGTGACATGTTTGTGTGTAAGGAGGGGGATTTATAGAGGGTGGACGCATTCAGCCAATTGGGTTTGGATAGTCGGATGAGTGTGTGGCAGTAGACCTGTAACACCAGAAGGACAGGTAAGTACGGCAACCGTCACGAGTCACCGCATTCTGAAGCGCGCACACATCGCTCTCCTGGGTTCATGTTGGAGGACAAGGGGTGAGGGACAAAGGGGGGTGGAGACATGATGGATGACAGAGGGGAGCATCGAGGCAGGAGTGCTCATAGCTCAGTGGGAGGAATTTATAGATTGAACATAACAGTAAGTACTCGCCTGTGTCGTCTCCCGGAGAGTTTGCATTTTTTTTTTTTTTTTTTTGCATCTGTCTGCTCCACTCGGAGACGGCCGCTCGACGTGGATATGTTGTCTCTGCAAGCGCTTGTTATCCAGGTGCATGTGGAATAGTTCGCTTTCGCCTCACGATAGATGACATACAGTCACTTCCCTGCTCGGCCTATTTGTAGGTGCGTTCGAGGGAACATATTCAAGGTTTCCTTATTGATTTCTGCTAGAGTGGTGTTGACAACATTTTTATTGTTATTTGGTAGAATATCATCGACCCTGTATATATGGATGCGGGCTTGGATAATGTAAGGGCAGGAGTCTTTGAATTAGAATCACCCAGAAGGCTACATTTCTCAGCGAAGGAGGCCATCACACTTCCATATCCACGCTGTTATACAAGGAATTGATATAGCAATGGCCTCATAAAAAAACGGACCAATAAAGGCATCGTGGAACTCTCCAATCTATAAATTCCCAGTGCTCCTGGAGGAAATGGTGTCGGGGTAACTTCACCTGAGGTGAAAAGAAGTTGCGGATAAAGCCGTTTCCATTCTCAGCGCGCACAAGGATTTCAGGAGCTCATGCATGGCGGTCATCTATCATCCCTATTGACCAATTACCGCGCCAAGTCAGCCAGCTTCTAATGAGAAGCAAAAAAACACAATGGAATAAGAGTCGATATTGGGCAAATAAATTATTAATCGTCTGTCTAAGATTTTTATTTGCTTGCTTGCAGTTACACTTGGCAGGCGCTGAAAGGAGCAGAGCTACGAAATAAGGTGATGCCGTGGCTTTTTTTTTTTTTTTTTTTTTTTTGGTTATCTGATTTTTTATGAACTCTAGCGGAGTCTGTAGCCACTGCTGGACTGGATGGATTATCCTCTGTGCTTAATGTATTTGAGGGGAGCTTTCTCAGCTTGTCTTTGCTTGGATTGATGCCTTTTGTTTGTCTCCCGGCTTTAACAAGTGTCTCTTTTTCTGCGGAGTTACAGCTATTATCAGTTCCGGAGGTGGATAATAAGTACGTGAGTTAATTAAGGAATGACGCACCAAAACAATATTCAAATATTCCAGTCTTTTCATCTGAAAGTATTATCAGAAAAAGACTGGTATAAAAAAGGGGAACTATCTTATATACTATTTAATGACCGGTTCACTATTTTTTTCATTAGTCATGCCAATGAAATGTCAGGGAAAAGTAATAAAAATGTACCTAATCCAAAGGGGAATTATTCAGTTATCTCATTTCTTCACAATCTCACAGAAATTCTGTTTGCTCTTATGTTTCGAAAAGGTTCAAACCCTTGCATTTTTAGGATGGCGGAACCAACTGTTTTCACTCTTGGTTATTCAGTCACTATCAAAATAGATGATTTTTTTTTTTTTTTTTGTGTGTGTGTGTGTGTGTGTGTGTACGCTTCACTTTATTGATTAAACGACTAATCATTTCACCTCAGATAGCCGACATGTTAATCCAGCTGAGAAGAAAATCACAGTATTTCCCCCTGAAATGTAGTGAAGAACTCATACAGTGAATCATACACGCATACAGTGAAAATATACTTAAATACATAAAATATTCTCAGTTTTGGATTGCTTTTCTAGTTTAATATCTCTGTAAACCGAACATCTTTAGTTCTGTATTTGAAAGAGGCCTTATTGTGATTTAGAAAATGGTAGTTTTTCTTCAAATTTTCAGAAAGCCATTTGTAAAAACCGATCCCAGACAGATTAATAGATACTAAAAAAAAATCACCAGTTGTGTTGTCTAGGAAAGTTTAACCTTTTTTGTTCTATTTTAACCATCTCCTATTGACAAAAGCTTTCCTCCCTTATAGCCTACCAATAAATACATCTTCTCGCCAAAATTACTAATTGCAATCTGGTCCCACATGTCCAAGTTTTCCCTAATTATTTCCTGTATTCTCCTCACTGTTTGTTCAGATGGAGCTGTAAATTGCACACTGCGCTCCATCTGTAGCGTGTGCACTACGAACCCTAGGTAGAATATGCATTAGAAATATTTGACCGGCATGTCCTCACCAGGAATACAAAGCAGTTGTCAAATATTTAAGATTGTTGAACTGATGATTGTTTGCAAAGGAAAACGTCCTCCAATGGTCATGCCAACAATTGCATGTGAGATCCTGCCTACCCTGACGTCGTGGTAGCCGAGAGCATGCGTACAACCTTGCTCAAAGCAGATCCAAATTTTATTTTACTCAAGAAAGACTCATCTTGTTAAAACAGACTTTATCGCCATGAGTATTTGCCTCCCTGCAAATTTAGAAATGGCCACAGAGAACATGTTTCCTCTGCAAACCATCGTACATCCAGTATGTGTGTCGTTTGGCTTCAATGCTTTGACTGCTGGTTTCTTGCCGTACTCTCTCTTGAGCTTGCCTCAGTGTACCTGAGCAAAAACAAGCATGACTAAGCAAAAAAAAAAAAGAAAAAATACTCGGATGCAGCATTGTGTCTCCCCAGATTAACCGTACCATGCCGTTAATACGCACCGCAGGGATCTCCCTTAACATCTACAGCAGCTAGTCTTCAGATCTTCCCTTGGGTGCGGTATTTACATTTCATTTGTTATTTTACTTTATCTTACAGCACTTATCGTCTTAGTTTAGTGGACTCTCAACGGAATACACAGGCATCAGCATTATCAAGGGGGTATGAGTTTCTACTAATTGTACTCTCCTTATATTCAAAAATTGTACCTTGCATGAGAAGGAATCTCCTTTTATGGTTTTGGTTCTCATGAGAGGAATGTGTCTTTATTAGGCCAGTCCAAACGGACAAGTGAGTATCAAGTGTAGCTAATCTGGTCAAACCAAGATTTATTTTCTCTGTCTGGAGACATAACTGATATAAATAACCCCTCCATTTAAGGTGCTTTGGTTGAAAACTGAGAGGAAAGAAAAGGGAGAAGGATTATCATCCAAAGTGGCGCGTGACCTCTGGCGGTGCGCCTCCCTCGCTATCTGACCGCCTTTAACTTTATTTGGCCGTCGACTTGAAAGAGTCTTGCTGGGCTGGCTGCTGCTGCGACCGCCGACACACACACACACACGCGCTCAGAGATATACTCCCATATGGCATCATTTAAAACTCCTGGCAACTAATGTTTGTGTTTATCAGGACAACAAAGCCCACTCTTGGACCACGACGGAGAAGCAACTAGAAAAGGCTCCCCATTCAATTTAGCAAACATGCTAACAATTCCTTCCACGGCTATTATTTGAACCGTTGAGGGTCACTCTAGGTTGTAGCCGGGACTGAGCTTATATTTAGCCCGCTTTCTGGACACTTGTCCAACCGAAACCTTGATAGCGAACCAATCGTCGCTCCTGTTTGATAGCGTCCATGGTGTTAGGTGCTTCAAGTTAATCCTCTGATAAGGAGTTACTCTGCCTATTATGATTTAATAAGTGGATTACTCTTGTAGAAAGCCTGTAAATAGTCGAGGCACCTGCGCGGGAGCGTGAGCGGAGCATGAGCGGAGCATTCTCCTTGATCCCTGCTATTGAGCGTGTGTGATGTTCCGAGCTAAATATTCTCCGAAGGCGAAGAAAAATCATTACCTTTAGCTCAATTATTCAACTCGTCCAATTCATTATTCAGTATCTTTAAAATGTACTTCAGCCTCTCCTTGCAGGAGTCGCCGTTTTGCTTGGGCTTCTTTAAAAAGGTGCTTCGGCTTATATTAGTTTTGTGCCATCAGTCATTTTGAAAGAGGATGTGTCCTTTAAGTCTAATTTTAGAAGCAAATTATTCATCTGTAATTAAAGAAAATTCCCAGCAGGTCTCCTCTTGTTAGTGGCGTATGTGAAACAGCAGAGTTAATACCTTGCCCATATTCTATGTATGGTGTAGGAGAGCATATCACCGGCCTTTTTTGGACTTTCCTGCAATCCCCGCAATTCAGGGCACGCCTGCCAACGAGTCCACGCTTTTGGACTCGGCTCTGACCCGTCATACGACGGGCTTTGTGTGTCAGAGATTCTCCGGTGGCGTCGGCGGATTCGTCGGTGGCGGCGCAGGGGGGTTTTGTTGATGATGATGCTAATGACTGTGAGCAGAAATAGCAGGGCTGCTCTGTTCTCCGGGTGAGTTATTGCACAGGCACGTGTGGCGGCAGTGGTCCGAGATCAAACTCGCACACATGCACCGGAATGGCGAACCAGCGTGGAGGTCAGGGGTGTTGGCGCTTAGCTCTCGGCGCCCAGTCATAATAACAATGAAAAATAGCCTCGCGGTACGTGGCCTCTGCCTCTGTGCCTGTAAGGGCAACTCGGTCCGAGTTTGCATGTGACATTTGTGTGCCGGTTTAACCATCTTCATTTGCCTTCTCGCACCTTCCCCCCCTTCGTCTTGCGTCCTCCGAACTGCGCCAAGGAAAGATGGGGAAACAATCAGAGGCAAATTGCCGCCGCTGACGGCCACAACACAAGCGGAAAGGGGAAGAGCTGCACACTCTCGCAGAGTGCTTCGGCGGCAGTTAGTGTGCGGCGGCGCGCTGATGGATGTGAAGCAGAAGCGATACACGCTGATAGCCCTGCGCCTGTTTCTGTCCCCTGAAAGATAGATTGAGAGCAAGCGCTGCTCTGCTGTTGCGCGAAGCAGGGACGGCTCCTTTTTTTTTTTTTTTTTGCAAAGCATCTGGAAACACGGCCCTCCAAATGTATTCATGGCGCCATTCGCGTTGACTGCAGTTTAAAGTACTTCTGGAAATAGCCTGGAAAGAGGGAGCAGCCACGACAATGCATGACTGCTGCCAGCTCCCTTGTAGCAGCTCTGCATTGTGTAAAAATGGACTCACTACACACTGTTGTTTTCTATTCGCAAAGTAATGGAGTGAGAAAATAACTCTGCCGAAACTGGCTCCCTAGGTTAAGAGCGGTCCAACATGAAATCTGTTAGCGGCGATGATGAATATCAACATTGTTTGCGGGCCCGGAGTTGCCACGTCAGCGCTCACCCTAATGGAGAGGTGCTGCGCAAACTGACAGACAGTCCGGGAGCAAAGGTTGAGAGAGTCGGCATACAGGTGTGCGCGAGCCAAAAGGAGCAGGGCTTTTCTGCTGATTGGCAATTTAGTGTCCGGTTTTGCCGAGCTCGGCTGTTTTCCTCGGCATCCGCCCCGCTCTTCCCCTCGCCTCTCTACAGATAATGGAGGATATCTGCCAGGTCGATTGTGACAACGTAATGAGGTGAATTACGCACATCTGCAGCGGCTTCGCGGGAACGAGCTTGACAGCTTTTGTTTATTGTGTGAGAGATCATTCACGAGTGGGATAATAAACACGAGCACATATGACAGACTACAATTTTTTTTTTTTTTTTTTTTTTTTTTTGCCGCCTTAGGAATTCAGCCTGCTTTCTCGTCCCTCAATTATACATAACAAGCTGAAGTATGACTCGCTGTCTCTATCTGCTGACAGGTAGCACCTGTTTTGCCCACTACGGCCAGATGGACAATGCTCCAGTGCACCTGCCCCTCTTGGTGACATTACCCACTTCGTGCCAAGCCTCTGCGCTGGCATCCCAATGTGCACACACACACACACACACACACACATACACAGCGGGAGCCCGCGGATAACCCCTTTTCTCAACTTGGCATGACTTACTCTGGAATGTACAGTAGCGTTAGAAGGCATAGCGTAAATTAACAAGTGAGCTGTGCGAATTAATGTTGCCTTTGGGGTTTGAGCCGCATGAAAAATAAGAAAAAAAAAATAGTTCCATTTGTTAAAAATTGTCTCTTTTTTTACTGGCCACAATGGATTCGTTTTCTCATTGTAAGGAGTTTGTTTTTTTTAAACCTAAAATCACACGGTGAATTTTCTGTGCACAGGTTCTTCCCCAGCTCTCTTTATTTTTGTCACGGCCGACATAGATATCTGGTTATTACGTTTATTAATAGCAGCATTCCCACCGCAGGAACTCTCCTGGGGGATAAGAAACCTTTGGATGTACCCTGTGTGTCCACCGCAGGGTCCACGGTCTAAATTAAGTCCCCCACCCCCCAAAAGGTCCCAGCTTTGGAAATCTCTTCAGTGCCCACCTGTTGCTTTATGTGGCGTTATGTTTGTTTTCTGTGTTACTGCCACCTACTGGACTGGAGTAGGAAAGGTCATTGCATAGCTCATGTTTTAAATTCTCTCTGTGGTGGAAAACCAGAAAAAAAATATTTGAAGGAACCTTTTAGTTTGCTGAAAAAACTTTCTTAAATGCTCCAGGTACTTTGCAGCTTACACGTCTTTATGTAGTTTGCAGACTCTTTGCCTGAGTGTTGGAAACCGTGGGCAAACGCCGCCTCTGCTCGCCACTGATACGGTGAGCGTATGGCAACAGCTGAAGGAGACCACGAGCCTCTCTCCAATACATTATGACAGCTGGACAGTAAAAGGCATTTTAGTAAGTCACTCAAACTCTAGAGCGGCTAAAGGGAGATGGGGGGGGTGGCAGTCCGAAAATGCCCCCGCGCAGACAGGTGGTGAACAGAGACAGCAGCGATAAAAAGAAAAAGGAGGAACTTTGCAGGAGTCGGCCCAATATCCCGCCGAGGCCGGGTGGTGAGGGGCGGACGAGGGGGCCTACTGGTGTAAAGCTGAAACACCTGTGTTTACTGTGGCTTCAAAAACCAGAGGAAGGCAAGCTGAGATAAAGAGACAAAGAGAGAGAGAGAGGACAGTATACAGAGACAAACTTGGCACAGAGCAGGTAGAAAGCTGGACACACAAACTACCCCCTCCACCCCCCTCTCCTCCTTCCTCCCCATCTTCCGCCACTCTTCCCTCCATTTGGTGGTGGAGCAGTTGATTTGGCTCTACCATCCACTCCCCCCTTTCTCTCCTTTGGCGGAGCCTTTGATATCCCTTCATCCCTTCGCTGCTCCCGATGCGATGGGAGCTGACGTGGATTCCTCCGAACTTCATCCACGGCCCGGCTGGGCAGGTCGAGGCGTGGGCGGCTGTTTAACTGAATTTCTGCTGAATTCCTGCAAAACGCTCATTTATCGAAATGAAAATGCAACCCGCGTACCACTTCATCTATTCTTGGGCCGACTGTCTGATCGCCTGTGACTCAGAGGAAACAAAACAGGAAGTGTCGGGAACATAGACGCCGAATAAATAAATAAATTAATAAGAGATCTTCGAGCCCGCCCTGGGCCAGCTTCTGTGGAAATACTTAAAAATAAAAATTATATTTTCCCTTTGAGTGAGTCACCACCATGTCCCCCCCCCCCACCCCCCACCCCCCACACACACACACACACTCCGCCTCAAACAGAGGTCAGGAAGGTGTCGTGTTTTCCCGGAGCAGAGGAGGTGGGCAGCCTTGCACCTGCTCTCGCATTTTCTCGGTGGCTGTCTCCATTTCCATTTATTTGTTTATTTTATTTCCTCTGCATTATATGAGCGCTCTGATGGCACCTTGCATGCAAGGACGGAGTTATTAAACAGCTGAGCTACATGCGTGTTTGGATCGGTTATTAAAAAGTGGAGACCTCTTGGTACCGGCGTTCCCTGATACGTGGTCGTCACGACGTATTTCATTTGTTAGTGGCTATGGTCTGCTTCCAGGGATGCAGATTTACCTGGCAGATTTACACTAGATGGCTATGATACTTCCCTTAGCTTAGGTTCCTACTGCTCACTGCTCTGCCGAGGAAAAGGATGCAGTAACAAGGAAGCTGCGAATGAAAAGAGAGAGCAAAGGAGTATTTGTTATGTCATGTGTGCGGAGGAGGGTGACAGCTTCCCTGATCACAACCCCCTCCTTGTTCCGGTGACAACCGAACGAAAAGCCGCTCTATATTGGGGAGGATGGCTCGACCGATTGCCTTTTTGTCCCGTGACAGATACACTCCACATGTGTCACCGGCGCGGACCCGTCACTTCGCCGAAGTGGAGCCGATGAGATGGGGAGAAGGGAAGGGGAAGGCAATGAGGGCGCTGCTGCCGACGTCGCTGTCAGCCCGTCGGTCAACGCGCATTAAAATAGACATCAGCCGCCCATCGCACTGTCTCTTCTGCGCAAACTTCCATTGTTTCTGGAGGAGGTACATGTCTAGGTCCTGCCTTGCTAAGTGCTTACAGAGCACCACTCACTGTCACTGCAAAGTGCCTGAGCCAGAACCGGCCTGTAACACAGTGATTTTTGTGTGCTTTCAGCAGGCTTTGGTTCTACAGGAAGAAGGCTTTTATCCGGAACTGCTTGTTGCGTTGTTGGCTGCACTCCAAGTTAAGGGCTCCTTACAGTTATGAATGAGATTATTAAACAAACATAGTTTGAAATCGTGCAAAAGTTCGAAAATGTAGGTTCTTGTGTACGCTTGGCCGAGGAGATTTTCTGTGTGTGCGTCAGGGCCAGCGGCTGGTTAACTGAGCAAAGCTTGGAACAAAATGCAGTGTTTGTCTGGATCACATCTTTGGACTCGACAAGCTGTTTCTTGCCTTTATGCTAAGTTAGGATAAATGATCCTAATGTGCAGACATGAAAGTGGCATCAACGTTCTCATGCGACTCTTGGCAAGAAAGCGTATGAACCCTAAATAAATATATTTCTGCAGTTTTGTATGCCACCTACGCACATGTCCTAGAAGTTATTTGTCTTCGCATTCAAAGAGTACCAAGCATGGCGTCAAATTTGGCAAACCATGTTAGGGTTATGCTGTGTTACTCCACGGAGAGTAGACCCACTGCTGGCTATCCTTTGTGAACTCTTAGGTGGATTGTGGCTTAGGTCTGCATACCATAGGCTAACATCTGTTGAAAATTTGTACATGATTGATTCTGTTTTCCAGACATCCTGATGCTAGGGTTAGGATTAGGGTTAGGGTTAGGGTTAGTCACACCGTGGAACATTCAGATTACTACCAAGGACAGGCTAGTACGTGGATTCTCCTTTGACTTCCTCACATCGGCAGTTCAATATATTAACTTTCTAAGATGATCGTTTCCCACACTAACCACTTATTATTAGGCACCTCATAGCAGATCAAATCAGACATTTGAAAAACCCTTGATGTAATGACTCAAGCAGTGGTTCAAAGTGGTCCGGTCAAGCCTCGGGTCATCGCAACCCCCTAATCGCAGTTGAATTGGGGATTTTGGATTCTCATAACTTGTGCTGAATGTTAAATGTGTGCCTGTGCTCTTTTATTAGGCATCCACATTTTCGTTTCAAAGTATACACACTGAAAGACAACTCTCTTTTCCCTTCTGCTCATTTCAAAACTATGCGAAAATCCATTGCATTTGTCTGATGCTTATTTACATAGTACCCTGCCTGTAAAAGTGTTGCTTGCATATACTGAAGCCTTTTTAACATGTGTGGAGGGTGGGCGTCTCTTTATAATGGGCGCAGATGATTACACGGTGGAATATTCAAAACTTGTGCCAGATAGGAATGTATGCGGCCGTAAGGAAGCATATAATGTCCAGTCTTCTCGGCCGCCTCCCGAGCAACAATGTGTTAAAATGTTTTTAAATTAAAGCGAGCCTTCATAATGAGCAGCCGTTATGTAACAGTTTGTGGCCCCCGCTCCTCTAATCGTATGCGAGTCAGGGAATGAATCTTATCAAAGCCTTCCCTCTCGCGTTGGCCTTTTCGCCTTTTTAAAGAATGAAAACGAAGAGTAGCAGCTTGTAGAAAAATAAAGTTGAGTAAATCGCTTTCAGCTCGAAAATTAAATGTGAAGGGAGGAAATTTACGAGGGCAAAAGGACACTGAGTAGGCTTACATATCAAAGTGGCCTCCATTCCAGGGATTAAACGCAACTCTGCCCTCAGTTTCTCTCAGATGGTGCCGCTGCATGGTGTATAATTCAACTTGAATTGAATAGATTGGACTATAGGTTAATTAGACTGTTGGCTGCTTGGAGGGCTTCCTTGTGAAACTTGAAATAACCTTGCAAAACGGTTCAAACATGCATGCATGTTGTGTACAAAGCAGGCATTCGTCGGAATGGAGGAGGTGCAGTTGGGGGCACCCGATAGACTATCTCTGCTATGTGAGGAACATTCGAATGAGTGTCAGGGTCAAGGTATTTTTAACCATGCACGCATACACACAACCCACAATGCCATGTGCCACCTGCTGGACTCTGTCAGCTGTTGAATAACTAAGGGCCTGAGGGGGAGGGAGAGGAGAGACCAAGGTATGCTTTATGTGTCCTTTATGTTATTGTGTCTGTTTTATACCGCCTCTAAATCTCTCCGTTATTGAAAATTGTCCTGGTATACAGGCAGCAGGTGGAGGGGAAAAAAAATAAAAATCTAATGACCGCACACAAAATTCACATATAACCAGGAAAAAAATGCCGGCAGTTATGTGGGAAGCAGCCGAGCTTGCTTGTTTATTTCGCCCGAGAGAGCCAGAGGTGGTGGTAGATCAATACTTAGCAGATATCGATGGTGCTATAGTTGTTATTTGTTCTTGAACCCTTTGGCTGTAGACTCCCCTCCAATAGGTGAAGGCACGATGGGAGTCTCTCAATATTCTCTCCCGTCCTGGCCACAGCTGCTCTCATCCAGTAAACCAAGGTTCATGTTGCAGCAGCTGGGCCCACCTCCGTACAAGGCTAATTGTAACCCAATTTCACCTTTCTGCTCTGAAGCCAATTTATGAAACCGCACGGGAGGCCGGGTAATCAATTTCCAAATCCTTAAGTGAACTTTTTTGAAATGTTCGATTCGATTTTGACTCATTTCGGTGGTTTTTCTCCTCGGCTCTCTTTTAGGGCTTTTGCAGCTTTCAAGGTGGATTTCAAGTGCAGGGCATTTCGCTGCAGAAAATCGTTTTTATTTTTTTTTTTATTCCTCACCTGTGTTATAGAAAGGATGCAATCTGAGCTGTCCTGTGCTCTTGTCCTTGTGGTTTTTATGACAATTGGACTGCCAGAGAACCAAGGACTGAATGAAAACAAGCCTCGCTGGAGCATCGCGAGCGAGGGCAGGCTAAGAACACATACCAAGGTTACAGACACCTGAAGTATGTTGCGCCTGTGTGTGTGGCTGTCCGTGTCCGCGCAAGCGATTATCTACTCTTAATGATCGGCTGCAACTCTGGCCGATGTAAAG
The DNA here is from genome assembly GCF_022458985.1 of Mugil cephalus. Classification (NCBI taxonomy): domain Eukaryota; kingdom Metazoa; phylum Chordata; class Actinopteri; order Mugiliformes; family Mugilidae; genus Mugil; species Mugil cephalus. Next base: position 4,932,444 of record NC_061792.1, read on the forward strand.
GGGCACGGTATCCTGCGGGTCGACACTTGGGAGTTTCTTATGTTGCCTGGCAACCACACAGAATGTACAGTAAACAAGGGGGATTTGGGCGTTTGTGTGTGCCAGTCCACTTTTAACTTTCCACCGAACACTCACGCACTGGACATGACAGGCCATTTTGAAATCCACTCCACACTCTAATTTTGGACGAGGTGTGGAGTTGAGGGCTGGACCGTCCATTGCCTTGCTGACGTACTGTTTATGTCCGAGAAATCTTTAAAGATATACTCCAACCTTAACAACTGTCAGTCGCCATGATGCAACGTCCTGTTTTTATAAAGCCAAACAACAACCTAAAACCAAACACTTGTGCATACATCAGCATTATATTGACTACCTAAACTAACAGAAAATGAAAAAATGTATTTAATTTGGCCTATATCAACTGGCAAGGAGGGGGTGGAGCTTTTAACCTATACTGCCACCAGCAGCCACTAGAGGGAGCTCCACATACTTTGGCTTTGTTTGAGGAGCTGTCACAAGTCCGCATTTTTTTTTTTTTTTTACAGTCTGTGTTTGAGGCCTGAGAGTCTGAGCTGACATATGATGTCTGTGATGAATGACACAGTTTACCCCAGGTTAACTTTGTTAAAGGTATTAATTTAAAAAGTGTAACCTTGGCTTGCTTGCCTTTTACAGATTCCTACATGGTCTGACTGAATTGCTCTGTTTTGAAGTGGGCTGGGAACCTTGGACTTAAATATTGGATTTAAAGATAAAGTTATATATTTATGTGAGATTTATTTGATATTCTGGTTGGTATACACCATGGATACTAGTACAATTACTCATGAAATTACAAAAACGCGAAAAAAGGAATCAGTGTAATGGGTCCTACTGGATAGACTCATTAAAGACATTATTATAGATCTGTTGTTATCCAAATGGAAATACAGTTGTAGCATATGGAGCAATGTAGCAGTAGACACTAATGTCAACATGGACTTAGTTATTTATTAAGCATACAGTACTAAAACCACTGCAGCATGAAGTACCAGATATAATCAGCCTTGGGTAAAAATAATCCGGCCATTCAAAGGCCTGTCAGTTAGACCTTGATGGAGAGAGTACCCGCGCGCTTTGATGATGCGCCAGTCACCCCTGGCATGACAAACACGGCTAAACTTCACATGAGAAAAGAGCCCGTTCTCTAGTCGACACCACCCAGACAGATGTGATGTGACAAGGACAAACATAATGCGGCTGTTTCATTGTCTCTGATCGTCTATTGTTTCAGTCTATTACAGATATCAAGTCTGGCAGGGATCGGATTGTGTTCCGGCACCTGCGTCCCATCAAAAGCAAACACGGGGGCTTGGTTTGATTTGCTGGATGATTTCCAGTCCAGCTGTTGTTCTGAAGGCTCATGGGAGGGAAGGTGATGAAGGGGTTTGGCGGTCGGAACCGTCACTTTTGCAGCTCCGTTCTTTAATTTTTCTTGTACGGCGACAAATGAGTCTGAATTACCAGTTGCTATCCCTAAGATGTATGGATAAATTGACTTTTTTTTTATATAGCTCTAGAGAGCATTTTCAGTCAGTGTGATCTGAGCGACTACTTTACGAGTACATTAACCAATACATATTCATTGCATATTCAGAAAGACATTTTATCTAATAAAATAACTTTCAACCAATTTCAGTTGAAACCTAGCAACAGGTGTCATCAAATAAGATGCTGTCTGATGATCTTGCTGTCTTTTCCCACCACCTGTCTCTCAGTGACATTTGCTCAGTATGATGTGTTTGGATGACGGAGCTGTATTTGCAGGGTTGGCATTTTTTTCTCTGAAGCCGCTGGCTTTCAGGTTCTAACATTAGCTCCTGCTTCAGGCTGTTTTCTCGTCTGTTTTCATGCCTCGGCGGCGGCGGCGACAGCCATTGAGGGGGCGTCGCGCCCCCGAGGGGGATGTGATTGAAAATTTGGTGCAAAACGCCACTTGCGGTCAAGGGTTAACGGATTAAAATTTGACTGTCGGGGGTCCATGTCTCTGACAAGTTCATTGCTTTTGCTGAAAGCTCTTTGGTGTTCCTCTGAATACCTACTCCTAAAGTACGAGTCTCTCATTTTTGCAAAAAAGCCTTGTTCACTTCTTTCTTTGGGAAAATCTCAAATGATTGGCTTGTTAAAATAACTTGTGTCCAGGGAGTAATTTGTGGGTTAGGTACTTGCTCAAGCCACCTCAGCCATGGACAAGCTGCATCTCTAACCACTATTCCACAAATCCAAAGTATGCATTGTTAGCAGGATAAGAACTAGGAGGGTGTGGTGTCAATCATAACATATTTTCGGAGCTGAATTCATTAACATTTTGGAGGCCTAATTCACTTGCAGGGCAGAGTATCAAATAACGACCTGGGCGTCATCTTGGACTCAACACTCTCCTTCCAGTCACACATCAAATCTGTCACCAGCAAAACCCTGGACAGACTCCAGTATGTCCAGAATTCAGCTGCCAGAGTTCTCACCCACACCAAGCCCTAGCAACATATCACCCGTCGCACTTATCCACCTTCACTGGCTCCCCATAAAATTCCGCATCTCCTACAGAATCCTCCTTCTTCCGCACCTATGAAGCCCTCCACTCCCTGGCAGTACTTCTTGGACGTCCTCCACCCACGCACTTCAACCCTAAGCCTGCGGCCCTCTAACTCGGGTCTGCTCTCCAACCCATCCGCACCAGCGAGATGTGCATCACCCCAACCCTGGACTCTCTCAAATCTGCCCTCAAAACTCATCTTTTTGCCCAGGCTTTTGGCCCATAGTCAGCCAGTTTTCTCGGTTGACTCACCCTGAGCTGTTTGTTCTGTCTGTGTTGTGCAATTTGTCTAATTTGTTCTTGTGAAGCGTCCTTGGGTGTCTAGAAAGGTATTATATAAATCTAAAGATGTATTCCCCTTTACTGTTTTCCCTCTCTTTGCTTTTACGTTTGACCATTTCAGAAGACTATCCATCAACTGTTGATGTATGAACATCCCTTGCATGTATTATGCCGAGGGTCATTGAAAGCCGCATTGAAGCCTACTATAGAAACCACTCTTAACTCTCTTGCTGTATATTAAGTTGATCAACCTTGGTTGATTTGCTTTTCTAATGTACCCTTTTCTGTATTTTCCCCCATGGGCGTGGGTGACAACAAACTATTGCTCTGTACAGTAATCCAGTAATTTTCCTCCAGTGTGGTCCAAGTTGTAGCGAAGACTCTTTTTATCCCTGGGAGGGGAAATGAGCAGACATCACTCATGTCGAGGAGATTGTGGCCCGGGCTCGCCCAGATGCTATCTCCAAATTGCTATTGTCTTGGCCCGCTACACTTGTGTGCGAGATTGTGAACATGCGTAGGTTGTTGCCCGCTTTCTGCTGATCAGCTGAGGATCGATCGATGGGATCGTGCCTCGGCGGAGTACGTACCTGCGGTCGCACAAGAGGAGATACCCTGCGCTGTTTGCTTACGTCTGATCAGAGACGACAAAGAGATATGAGACAGTATGGGAGTTCGTTGGCTTTTTTTAGGCACGTAGGTGTTCGTGCTTTGCACATTTGTCTGAGAAAAGCCATTGGGGCATGCTGCTATTTGTGTTATTTGTTTTTCAGCTCTCTTGTGTGCGCGGGTTTGTGCGGCGGTGGGTCGCGCCGGGAGGACAGGTGCCGGCTCATTTTTTATCCCTCTCCTCTGCGCCTCAGTCAGGGGGGAGGCTTTGTCACCGGCTATCTGCCTGCCAGCACTAGGTATTGTTATTCCAAAGTACAGGCCGGTTAACATTTCTCTTGTCACTGCTGCATCTCTCCAACGACAACAGAAAAGAAACAAAGAAATAAAAAAAAAAAAGGTGAAGAGGGAAAGAGATGCTTCTTGCTCACTATACTCCTTTGCCCTTTACTTCTCTCTCCGCCTTTGTCTCTTGCCGGCTTCATCTGTTCCCCTCTTGAGCGACGCAGGAAAAAAGAAATGTTGTAGTACATGTTATCTGCCTAATACAACACAGGCAATCTTTTAATAAAACAGAGCCGACGCGCTAGTTAAACATTTATGGTCTGTCTCGGATTTCTGGGTTGTAGCTCTGGGCTCCACCCTTCACGAGTGGTAATGATAATACAAAGAGCAGTGTCATTGTTTGGTTGGATCTCTGCAGAAGAGAGTTGCAGACTTAGCAGAGTGTGACAGGTTTGTTTTCTTTTTCTTGTTTTTCTGGGCTAACGCTCAGCATGTAGCATTCAGAACCCCGCCGAAAATCTCCTGTCAGCAGTGTGCAGTACAGAAATGCTCATATCGCGCCGGATCTAGTGAGAAATACTTGTACTCATTGACAGATGTGGTATTTACAAATATCATTTGCAGCGATGATGAATGCCACTGATAAAACGGGTTCGTATTGACTGATTACTCCATTACCTTGAGGCAATTAGCACAAGCGTTTGAACACGGCGGAAGGCGCAGGAGCTCGCCAGATGCACGCGTCCCCTCGGACCTTTCTGAGTTGATGACGGGGCTCTCCGTGCCCATATTGCTCAGATTTATTTACCCTGCAAGAGGCTGGCAGGCTCAATCGCCCTGCAGTAAAGACTTTTACGCGGTACGCCGTTCGATTGGGAGCAGCTTGTAACTCAGGCGGTCTATCAAATCAATGAGTAGCGTGTTGAGTGCTGATTTAGGACGGTAATTAGAGATGTTAATTGTTTTCATTACTCAGGGCCTGGGGAGGGTAGCACCAAAGAGAGGGGAGAATGGCTTCCTCTGCTGCTGATTGAGGGGTTTCATCACTCAGAGGGATGCCGAATGACCTCCCCTTTGCCTCCAGATGGTATCTCCATCTTTATGTCGCGTCCTTGTGACCCTTCGGTGACAGTGAAGCCGCTGAATCTTTGACCTGCGAATGACCTCTTGTGTATCTGGCACGAGACCAAGGGGGTTCCACTTTGATATATTAGCTGCTGTTAAATAATTAGCTCAGAGGTAGAACATGATTTGCGGCGGAAAGAGGAAGCACTAATGAACGGTTAAGCACGCGCGTGGTACATCATAGCCGCTGACACTTTGGACATTATTCATGAGGGCACATCTCAATAAAATCACATCCACAAGCCAGAACCATAAAGCAGTTTTTAAAGGTAGACTATGCTGTGTAAAACTGCTCAGGCCCAACTGTGCCGCAGTAAATATGTTTAAAAGACGAATAAATGGAGTGAACCACACTGAATGGGGATCGATTTGTACTCGGGAGAGGTCGCGGCGCTTCAGCAGAATGGGAGCGTACGGTTTTGGCGTCGTCCATAGTCTATTGAGGTGTTAAAACATGAAGAGGTTGCTTTTCATCTTTTGAAAGGGAATGACCACTCGTGTGAGTGTCGCCGCGAAATTGAATACGGACGTTTTTTCCGTTGTAAAGCGATACTGAATAACACAAGTCCTTGGACAGCTGAATAGTGGGTCTTTTTTTTCCCCCCGGCTGAATTAGCTGTTGTCGGGAAGTGCACACACTCGCAGTGATGAGTGTCTGGCGCTGTTAATGAAAGAGTTCTAAACTGCATATGTCATTAGGTTATTTGGAAACTTCAGACGGTGAATGTCACGTTAGAGTGGCGCCCTATCTGTGCCAAATGTACCTGGGGTAGAAGTTCAAACCCGAAATCCCTGAGAAGACCATTTCTACCACCTCATTTATGTTACTTGATGACAATTTGACTGAATATTGCTGAACAATTGATGAATTAGATTAAGGGTTAGGATTAGGTACTATTTAAAATACTGTCATAGATCCAGGGTTTCATATGTCGACATCTAAATCTTTTGTTTCATTTTTTTCATAGGAATGGTGCCTTATTGGTCTCTCCCTTACAATATTTGTTATACTAGAACTGTGTGGGGGTGCAGCCTTGCATTAAGGCTTTGACTAAAAGTGGTATCAACGTTAGCAGTAAGAAGGCCCTGATCTTATTGAAATGTTTGAATGAAGAGCCGTGAATGAGATGAATGTTTAAAGTTTCCTCAACTTTTTAAGCCGTTGGAATACTTTGAACAAGACTTTCTAATATATTAATCCGGTTTGTTACACAGAACCACCTTGGAAGTCGTCCTTGGAAACGGTTTGGAAAGGGTAGGCACTTCAAAACAACACTTGGCAGGTGGTTGGATGAATCATGCGTCTATCGCCGACTTTCAAAGTGCGACCAAAGTTCGATCGGTACACTAGGAAACACATTCTGAAGAGCTTTGAAAGCTAACAAGCAGCTACGTAGTCAGCGCGTCCGTAGAAGATTCTTACAGTCTTTGCGGGGAAGATTTGTAAATGAAAGGAAGTCTTACGAGTTACTCTCATCACACCAGACGCTGATTTGCCTGCCCCTCTGTGGATCAGCCACAAGTACACAGCTTGAATCCCGGAAGATCGACTTCTGTGTGACTATGTGATCTTATGAATCTTGCAAGAATCGACCATCTGCAGAGAATATCTTCCGAGTCCAGGGAGTCGGATGATAGTGAAATGAAGTGTTTTTGTACGGTTGCCGGAGACACTGTTTTCTATCACCGCGGAAGTTACTACGTTTGAGCTCTTCACGCATATCAGTAACACCTTATTTGTGACTACAGCCCGAGGTCTAAGGGTTTACCGTTGAGTAGGCACCCTGCTCTTGTGCCAATGTTGAAATTTCACACTTGACTGCCCATTCCTACCCTTTCAGAATAATGAGCCGCACAGCTCATAGCACTTATCTGTAAGTGACATGTCTATCGGCCGAATTAGCCTCAGATGTTGCTATCTTTGGACAGGGGATGAAGACCTCCCTGACCCTGCACGGGGAAAGGAAAAAAAAAATCTTCCTCACTTCAGCCCAGTGTGATTAAGATGTTTTCCCCTGCTCTGCCGTCTGCTTTGTGCTCATCACAGTTTCCTGCTTCATGTGAGGAAACGCTGCTCGGCTGCCCTAAAAAGGAAAGTGATCCGCAATCTGTCCATTTTAAATGAGCTTTTTGAGATCTTTTGAAAGCTCTCGATTTGTGTGTGCGATGTCTTTCATATAAAGACTTTCCTTTGCCCTGTGCAGCCATGTGGAGTCGTCTCCATGATCTTGGGCAAGAATCGAATATGCTGCTCGTTGCATGATCAGATCCATTTTATTCTGGTCCGATGCTTGGACTTTACAGGGTAGAAGATAAAGATGGCATACAGGGCTGCTTCAATCTGTAAATATCTTCGTCCGTGGGGCCACTCGCACTCCTTATCTGCGCATGGGGGGGACAAAATCTTCTCGCAGTACATAATATAGCGATTTAGTTGATCTATTGAGCTCTTTGAGCTGTGCGGCAATGATGTGAAATTGCAGTCTGGAGAAAAGCAGGCATTTGATGACCCCTGCATAATGGCGTAATGCCTGTAATTATGACAGGAGAGGATGGACATGGAGTTAACCGAGCCGACACATCAAAACACACAAACACTGGAGCCCGCTGCGCTACCTCATCTAAGTCGAGGCAGTTGCCAGAAATAGCCCAGATTGGGGCCCCTGAATAATTCAATGTCATTTTTCCCCCCTCACCCAAAAGGACTATGGGAGCAATTGATGAGAGCGGATGAATATTTAATGGCTCGGAGTCTCTTGGACAAGCCGCAGCCCGGGATGACAAGCTCTGGGAAATCAAACAGAGAAGAGGAGAATGAGAGGAGGAGGTTGCGCAGCGAGGGGTGGTAGTGCAAACATGAGGCATTAGATATGAGCTCGGGCCAGAGGCCGATGCAAGCGTCCGCGAGAAATCTCTCAAGCGTCCCAACGCGTCATGTTGCAGCACCTTGTTCAAAAGTTAAACAGAAGTGTTTGATTGGCCTTTGTGGGGAAACTGTGATACTTTGCAATATCCGTCACATTAATAATTAACAGGCGGCATTTAATGTTTTACGTTGCAAATAAAGTCTTAACTGTGGGGGAAGTTCGGAGTGGCACGGGAGAAAACTTTCAAATTTCCTTTCAAAAAAGGTTAATTTCCCTGGAGATGCAAACTATATGTTAGAGGGAGCGACAATTTTGCAGCGACGGTGGAGAGAGTATCGGAGGTCCCACTGCAGCGTGACCCCAATTGGCAAGAGTTGGACGCCATTATTGAGGTCAGATCGGACATTTTTCTTAAAACCGCACGCCCGTGTTAGCGGAAATCTCAGGGCACACAAAAGAAAGCAGACATTTAACACCTGAAGGAAAGTACTTTGTAAACGTGGAACCAGGAGGTCTGCGTTTGACGGAAACTGAAAAGAGAGGGCCAGTCTTGTAGAACAAAGCGCGCATGGCATTTTAATTATAAAATTCAAAAGCTAAGCGGCCAGAGTTACCTAAAAAATGGTCAGTGCTTTTAAACACAATAGTTCTCGCTTGATAATTAGAAATACAAAGCTTTATCTTGTCAAGGACTTGAAGCTGTCAAGGTGATTGATCTTTTGACATTTTAAAAATAGTAATGTAGTGTTTAACCCTTTAACTGGCATTGTAACCACACGCTTGGTGTTTTTTGTAGGAGTCATAGACAATAAAATGCATAATTTCTCATTTTTTTACCTATTTGCTAAGCGTTGCTACTCATTCAATTTGTAAGATACACAAATTTGCTCATGTGTGAACACATTAAATATACAAATATCTAAGAGGTGGCTTTTATTCTTTTTGAGATACAACGCTTTTGAACAGACGACCATAGCTCGTAAATATACAACATATAGCCTCAATATTTATATTGTATTAAGCTGTACAATCGTGTGAACATTTTAATGATCATAAGTCAAGACAGTCAGTTTGCAGTGCACGCTTTTATACGGAAGAGGATTAGGGCCACTGAAAAATAAGTTGTAGTGAGAGCAAATTAATTTATTTTTTTTGTTGTTGTTTGTTTGCTTAGTTTTTTTTTTTTTTAGTTAGTTAATCTCAGATTTCTGAGAAAGAAAAATCAGATTTATGAGATTAAAGTCAGAATTCTAAGAAAAAAGTTGGATTTCTGAGAGAAGGGGTCAGAATTTTAAGATTCAAGTAAGACCTAAAAAAAAATCCGTACCTATAGATTAGAAATGAATGATATTTAATAGTGATTAATTGTATTTCTTATTGTGGAGGTCAAAGGGTTAAGTAGGATAGGCTGTCCATTGACAAAATGCTACATGAAAGATGACCAGACAATAAGTTTAAATGACCTATTGGGGCGCTATGTTCAACTTTGATGTAAACTGATGAAACATAACGTTAGAGAGCTCCCAGCATTGAGACCCAATGCTAAAATTCGCTAGCTAAGGTGAACTCGCTAGCCAACATTAAGTAGGGCCCCCCTGACCGTCCACTTGTGTCTCGTGTCTCCAACATTATAGCAACTTAAGACCAAAAATGAGCACCTTCATCTTTTAAATCTCACGGCTGGAAGGCCAGTCGGCCAGTGGATTTCACTTCAAAATAACTTCACTACTTTCACCGCGAGGGGAAAAAGCTTTGAGGCCTGCTCCAATCTGGGATAAAGTGAGAAGTCAAGAAGGTGTAGGGAAATGTCCAGTTTTGATTATGCATAATAAAAAAGATTTTTGACATTTGATCTACAGTATTGTGATGTGGGGTAGGTAAAAAGAAATGTCAATATGGCAATATATCGCAATATTTTTTCTTCCTATATAATATCGATTTTGAATGTCTTAATATTTTAAAGCATTCATTATTACACAGAACAAGATGTTACAATCATCTTGGCAAAATACATTTAGAAGCCCAGTCCAACTGAAAACTGACCAACCTCATACGAAAGAAAATGAAAAAAAAATGTTTTGGGTAGATCGTGAGATCGTGAATGACTTCTGCACCTACACCTCCACCTCCACCTCCACCTCCACTTTTTACTCTGCAATAAATTGGAAATGGATTATTTGGATTAATATTGTTTTTTGACTCAATTTGTCCAATGAATTATCACTGTCATCTGATGTACATATATAAGATGCGTACTTTAAGCTGCAATATCGTAACATCAAAATAATGCATCGTATCGTGACTCAAATATTGTGATACGTATCGTGAAACCCTTGCCAGTACCCACCCGTATTGTGATGTCATGACGGATTGGCTAAGGAAACTAAATAAGCTAATGAATAAACTGTGTCATAAAGCACTTACCAGTGATTGACAGGCTTCCAATCAGCCTCCAATGTGAAGTGAAATCTAAACAAGTTTGGCTACCTTCCGCCCACATGGGGGGGGGGGAGAAAAAAAGAAAAGCCACGAGGTGAGATTAAATATTCTGTCCTCGGAGTGTTGATATTCATGTATATTCACTGCGGAGAGCACTTTTTGAAAATGAACAATCACAAACGGAAAAGGTCACCGTTGTGCTGAAGTAGTGCATTATGGGAGTGGAATAATTGCTTTTCTCACATTAGTTCCTATTGTAATGAAATCTTGGCAGTGCCCGACGCTGAATGACAGATTACGGCGCGGTTCAGTCGCAGCGGTGGGCGGAGGCAGCGGAGGTGCGGGTTAGGTGGGTGTGTAGAGAGAGGAATGAGGTGGGAGGGGTGGGAGGATTGGGTGAGTGCGGGAGAATGTGTGTGTGTGTGTGTGTGTGTGTGTGTGTGTGTGTGTGTGTGTGTGTGTGTGTGTGTGTGTGTGTGTGTGAGGAGGGGGTCAATTGGCTTTTGTTAAAAAGTGTGGCTCTCCCAAGTCTCCACGTTAAATCCTTTTGTATCGTTTTCAGTCCTTTTAACTACCGCCGCCACTTTCATCAAGAGTTTGTGTCTTTGCACTCTAATTGTTTTGAAGTGAGAGCTATTGTCTGAAGAGAGAGAATGAATAGAGCGTAATGATTTGTAATGTGCCATATTTAAAGACACGTTGCATGGCCGCGGAGCAGTAATTTAGCGCCGCTCTTTTTCCTTTCTCTCTGTCTGTCATCCTTCGTCTCTGAATGTGGGCGTATTTTTGTGTGTGTGTGTGTGTGTGATCTCCCGTGCACGCTCGTGTGTGCTCGCATGAGTGCAGCTAAGCACTGTTTCTTGGCGGCGCTCAGATCTCTGAAACCCAACTGTGTTAATCATGGTTTATGTGTGGGAGACATCAAACCTCCCTCTACTTCGCCTGCTGGGCTATACACATACACACACACACCGAACACACACACACACACACACACACACACACACACACACACACACACACACACACACACACACACAAACGCGCACAAATCTCTCAAGGGCACCTTCGCCCGTAGCCCCTTTCGTTTACAAGGCTGGCCATGGGCGATCAGTTATCCGCCGCGGTTTCTTTCTGTTACATCGCTTTGTTTATCATACAAATTTGTGCAGGATTTAGACACCTCCCGTCCCCTCTATATCCTCACCCTGACCGCTTCTGCCTTCTCCGACATCATAGCATCTTAAGGCCGAAAATGAGCACCATCATCTTTTAAATCTCGCGTCTGGAAGGCCGGTCGGCCAGTGGATTTCATTTCAAAATAGCTTCACTACTTTCACCACGAGGGAAAAGGCTTTGGGGGCTGCTTCAATCCGGGATAAAGTGAGAAGTCAAGGCGGTGTAGGGCGAGGAAAAAGTCGAGGAAGGCGGCTGGATGAATATGTAATGCCTTTCTCAACCTGTGGCGTCCCTGCTGGGAATGACATCCATTCGCTTTTAATTTTGGGCATTTTGTTGCCACAGGCAATAAAAAGGTGACATATCATATGTGGCATCATTGCAGAGAAGCTCTAGTTAAAGCTGACATCTGCCCTTTATTGGAGCAAAGCATGTGCTGGATGTGGCGGGGTGTTAAGTGCTGGCCACAAGGTGTGAAGGTGATGCTGGATCCCTGGTGTGGTTTTATTATAGAGGAGCCGTGATAGACGACAGTGCTATATATAACGTAAAATAAGTTAGGAAATGGCAAATTTACAACCTTTCTGGCTTCGTGTGTACGCGCTTAAAACACAGCCAAGGCCATGTTCACGGCTGAATCTGAAACACATATGTGATCGTTGAGAGTCTCATTCCAAAAGCCACAGGCATTAATCTTGTGCTAACAGCCTTTACTCTTTTAATGAGGCTTTCCATGAGATTTGGAACTTGTCTGTAGTGTTTTGTTTCCACTGGACTTTTTTTAAAATTTTCATTAATTATTTTTATTATTTTTAGTTTTTATAAATTTAATTTTATTATTTTTATATATTTTTTAAAACTTTTTTTCATTAACTGTTATTTATGTTCATTGTGTCCATCCCTGAAAGATTTTTTGCTTTTTTTTTTTTTTTTGTTCAAAATAAACTAAACAACTGGTAAGGTCTAGCACTGATTTTCAAGGCCAAGCAACAGACAACGGCGTATTGAGGACGTTGGGGTGGATGGATCGGTCAACAAAACACCTGAATTTCACAACCATCCCTTGACCCTAGCAATTCTTTTAGTTTATGTCATATTGCAGCTTCACGATTTTCATTGTTTCGACCTCAGAAGCTGACTATTCCCCAGACCAAAATTAAAAAAGCATCTGGACAGGGGTGTCCTCATACCTTTGGCTATATACCGAACATTGTTTGGCCACACTATGAGCTGGCTTGACTTCTTCTGGTTTACTGTTCATGTGTTTCTGCGCCAGTATCGTCCAGTTTTTCTCCCGCTAGTCTCCGCAGCATCGTTTCTCAGATGACAGCATCTAACAAACATGTTCAATTGGACGTCTGCGGAGGTGTACTCATCCACGCGGAACCTTATCCAAGCCCATTTTCCGTGTTTACACAAATCTGACCTTTATGCTAATTGCTTTTATGATGATTAAGAGACCAAGGCGATGGGTAGAAGAAGGGGAACAGCTCTTTCCACCCTCTGCAAACGCACACACATCCACGCAGGCTTTCTTTGCGCTGATCAAAGCGTTCACAATTAGACAAACTGTGATAACGGCGTTTATGCAGCGGAGAGCTCCACAGCAATTAAGCTTGGAGGACATTTCTTCTCCGGTGCGGGGTGCCGGATGTTTCTTTCCCCTTCAAACAGATGTCTACTAACCGTACACAGGCTGTAAGGAAATTCGGAGTTCCTCTTGGGAGGTTTGTAGGGCAAGGGTTTGTCCTCAGTTCCCTGTTGGGATGCATTTGTTGCGGAGACAGGGAATGAAACAAAGGAATTTGTCGGGAAAAGGAAAGGAAAGAACTAAATAAAACGTTCTGCTGATCATACTTTCAAAAAAAGTCCTTAAAGCAGCAAGATTTAAGCTGAACATCTGCTGTGGGACCACTACTGGAACCCAAACTTTCGCTCCTCTGCGAATTACCCTGATGAAAGAATCATAGCTGCTCTATTATTCTCTTCAGTTCCCCAGTCTTAGGTACACATTAGCTTCTTATTCACACCAGAACTGCTTCACAATTTGAGGAAAACAAACACTGCAGGTTCTGAAGACAACATCATTTTTATTTTATGACTGTGCCTCGCCAGCTATTCCCAGAATGAGGTAAACCTTGAGCTGCGTGACACCCGGTAAGGTGAAGCCCACGTCTTGGCCCCTCTCTAATGAAAGTGTGAGTCAGAATTGAGAAAACAAAACAATGTTAGAAAGGTACCATTGGCATATAGAAGAGCTAATGGGTTTAATGACGTACGTTAGTGTTCACCAGCCAGGATGCTAGTTAGTGCTGCCAGTGCTTTTACACACTAATCCTCTGTCCCTAAAGGTTGATTAGGATTGACACATCCCTCCACCCCCTATTCCACAACACACTCACACACACACACATGCACACTTCAGCCCTCACTCCAACCCTCACTCCCCTCTTCATCCACTACTTCGGTGCGCAGTCACGTCCCATGCAGCATGAGCTTGTTGGAGAAAAGAAAAGAAGAAGGCAAGATGGACTCTTTTGATCGCGGGATGCATTCCGCCTGCTGTTTTTCTCCACCCCACCCACCCAGCTACATCAACAGCTGAGGCAGTTGTAGCCTGAAGGACGCGAGATTACACTTTTGCATTGAAATAATGGGGTGAAACGTAGCAGTGCTGCTGTCAGGGTGCTGGACAGATAGATAATTTATTTACAGATAAACAGGGTTCAGTTCCCTCCTTGCAGCAGCGGTTGTTTTGATTTCAGCAGTGTACAAAAGAGTTTTCTTTTCCCATTTTCCCATTCTCTCGTAAGTTTCAACAAATAGATTTCTTAACCAGTTAAATTTGGTTAAAGCTACAGTCCCGAGCTTTTGTCTCCCCCTTCTGGCAGCCAGAATACAGACACTTTCATTATGGTTGTATAACTGAATGATCAAATTTTAAGCCTCTCTCCGAAGGTTAAGTTTCTTCTTCATCATCTTTACCAGAAACTTTTCTTAGACTCCTCATTGTGTTTCATTCTTCAATACCACAAGAGAGGTTAAATTCATAGAACTGCAGTTACATTTGGAACTCTAGTGTCTCTGCTGTAGGCTTGTCCATCTCAATTGCTTTGTTAGTGCCCTTCGTCGGTACTAGCGTCGTCATTCTCAGAGCACATGTATGGGAAGGTCGCCACAAAAAACTCCAGACACTTCCTAAGCTTTATATTTTTGTCCTGAACGCCGGAGAGGGTGAATTCATAGAACCCTAGTTGCATTAGTAACTTAAGTTTCTCTGCCTTATAGCCTATCTCTATCTCAGTTGCTTTATTTGGGCCCTTCGTCAGAGCAAGTTTCATCATTCTCTGTACACCTGTATGGAAATGTCACCACAAAAAGCTCTGGCCACTTCCTAGGTTATATTTTATTCATCCTGGCTGCCAGAGTAGGTGAATTCATACAACCCTAGTTACATTAGTAACTTGAGTTTCTCTGCAGGTTGCTCCCTTCTTGGGTGTTAGCTTCAGTCTTTACCGGAGCACCTGTATGGGAATGCCGTCCCAAAAACTGTGACACTCCCTCAGTTGTATTTTATTTGTCCTGATCATCAGAATGGATGAATTCATAGAACCATAGTTACATTAGTAACTTGACTTTCTCTGCAGTAGTCTACTCTGTCTTTATTGTTTGGGTTGCTCCCTTCTTTGGCGCTAACTTCAGTCTTTCTTTTCTTTCTAAAAACTGTGGACACTTTGTCAGTATTTTATTTGTCTTGACCACCAGAATGGGTGAATTCATAGAACCCTAGTTACATTAGTAACTCAAGTTTCTCTGTAGTAGTCTACTCCACTCTGTCTCCATTGCTTTGATTGCTCCCTTCTTGGGCGCTAGCTTCCCAAAAACTGTGGACAAAACTGTTCCTCAGGTCTATTTTATTTGTCCTGACCACCAGAATGGGTGAATTGAACCCAAGTTACTTTAGTAATACCTGCCTTTTGTTTCTTTCTACCTCTCACAAACAATTGTTACTGGCTGACGTAATCAGTACCAGTGCAGGAGAGTCTGTCTGTTATATTCAAGTGTACGGCTCGACTATATAAGTTGCACATTTGTCACAATTTTCTGATTTGTGCAGCCACATGTTGGCTCTGTCCCCTCCGCTGCGATATTTGGCAGCCGCTCGGTTTCCCGTTCCCCACCGCGTCCCACCAAAGCTCTCAGGCCGGCTGTCTCAAATTGATGCTGAGTGCACCGCTCCCAGATGTGGCTATTCGTGCCTCCTCAGTTATTTTGCCGGGGAAGACGAGTTAATTAGAGGCAGGGACAGCAGTGGTCGTGTTTGCGTCACTGTCTGCGTGGGTTTGTGTGGACAGCGGTTCCATTTGTGCGACGCCTAATAAATGCTAAGAGCGGAAAGGGATGTGTCGCCGTCGTGCGTTTGCATCTCTGTCTGCTAAAATAACACCCAAGACGCACCTCTCTATAGTTCGATACAATCAATAGCAACCTCTTTCATCTCTCCACACTTAAAGACACACACAAAAAAAGCTCACACATCTCCTTCCCCCTTGTTTTCTCTTTCACTCTCGCACCCTTTCTTTCATTGTCGTCCAGCGCATTGATGTTACAGATAGGAAAACCTATCCAGCAGCAATCCCCCTGATCTTCTGGCTGATATATCACAAGCAATGACTCTCTTGTCTGATTCCAGCACCAATAAAACGCAATATTCTTTTTAACATGCCCCCACACACACGCTGCAGTTTTCTTCTCATATGATATTTGACAGATAAAACCAATCTTTATTCTCATAAAGTGCAGACTAGAGAAAGAATGAGTTTTCCCAGCCATTCCTCCTCAGTGGCAGCAGAGTACACAGTGCCATCTAATGAGGGTTCTGTATATTTCCTGAAATGAATGAGCCTGACTAAGCGACTAGTGCTCGCTGCACTTGCCCTGTCTAATTTGCTGAAAAGAATGCAACTAACCAACCGTTCAGTGAACATTACCGGCTAACCTGGGCGCCGTGCTCGCTCTCAAATCATTACACCTGACCGGACAATGAAAGTTATCGTCTAACTAGTGTTTTCCCTGGTTTTTAGAAGCAGGATCAGGTAAATGGGATATGTCTAAGTCCTCTGATCTTCCCAAGATCC